>NC_134403.1:294947103-295547103 GCF_038048845.1 Mixophyes fleayi | reverse complement strand
CCTTTTAAATCAGAACATGAGAACAAATGGCATTGCCAAAATTATTGACACCCTAGACTCAACATCTGGTAGCATAGTCTTTTGTCAAAATAACTGTTAACAATAATATGTGCGAGTAGGCCCTCTCACCTCTTTGTCTGTTTTACATAGTTTGTTTATTACTGTGTTTGTCCCCAATTGTAAAGCGCTACAGAATATGTTGGCGCTATGCAAATAAATGATGATGATGATGTGTAGCAATTGAATTCTATGTACCGTATTTCCCCATGTATAAGACGCACCTTTTTCCAAAATATTTTGGGTCTAAAACCTGGATGCGTCTTATACAGGGGTAGCGGGGATGCAGGGGGAAGGAGGGGGCAGCGTTACAGTGGCAGTGAGGCAGCGGAGGGGATCCAGGAGGAGGGGGACAGAGGTACAGTGGCAGCGGGGGGGATCCAGGAGGAGGGGGACAGAGGTACAGTGGCAGCAGGGGGATCCAGGAGGAGGGGGACAGAGGCACAGTGGCAGCGGGGGGATCTAGGAGGAGGGGGACAGAGGCACAGTGGCAGCGGGGGGATCCAGGAGGAGGGGGACAGAGGCACAGTGGCAGCGGGGATCCAGGAGGAGGGGCACAGAGGCAGCGGGGATCCAGGAGGAGGGGGACAGAGGCACATTGGCAGCAGGGGGGGGGGGGGGGGGCGATTGCAGGGAGAGTGTGCTGCCCGGCCATTACACTCTCCCTGCCTTTTTTGACAGCTACCGTAATATTTTTCTCTGTTAGTGCATCAATTCTCAAGATTATGTCTTTTAGGGTTCCTCTTTATGGATTTTAGAAGCATGTATGAGCAACCCACTTTTGAATTCTCAATAATTAGTGTCTACACACGATTCCCAATACTTGGACATAAGTTATTTACTATCTTACTTAGTTTATTGTTCTAAATGCCTGTGGTATAGTCTATTTTTGGGTTATTGGTATTCAACAGCTGCTTGAGTGCCTCTTGCATATTATCAGAAATGTTAATCATTAACTACTGCATTCCTTTTGTATTGTACACATAGATATAGTCGCTGGCCAATTTGGCTACATATAATGATCAATGAAAGGACAAGAGGTTAGATAGTCCAGCTCATACATAAATGGACAAAAGGGTACCAAAACAAAAAGCGAACTTATTCAAATTGAGATGCATTTCACTTTAAGGCATGAGAAGAAGCGAGCAACTGATTCTAAGCGCACCAAAGAAGAGTTCAGCCGGGTAATTACCTGCAGTCTCCACCGCTCCCCTCACCCTCTTCTCGACAAGGGGCCTGATTCATTAAGGATCTTAACTTGAGAAACTTCTTATTTCAGTCTCCTGGACAAAACCATGTTACAATGCAAGGGGTGCAAACTAGTATTCTGTTTTGCACATAAGTTAAATACTGACTGTTTTTCAATGTAGCACACAAATGTCAACTTTACATTTCAGTGTACAGATAAGCTATCAAATATTTATGTGCTACATGAAAAAAAAAAGGCAGTATTTAACTTATGTGCAAAACAGAATACTAATTTGCACCCCTTGCATTGTAACATGGTTTTGTCCAGGAGACTGAAATAAGAAGTTTCTCAAGTTAAGATCCTTAATGAATCAGGCCCAAGGTTTTTAGGACATTTTGTTTATGGTAATGTATTTTTAAGTGGTCTGCATGTATGTGCTTATTCTGTCTCAGAATCCAAAATCTATTCTCTTGCAAACACACTTTAACCACACACCAGAATAGGTGGAAGCTAACATCAATAATAAGGAATTTGTTTCCTTGCAGAGTTTAATAGAGAGCAATGAAATTCGTTAGGGATTCTGGACATGGAAGATAATTCAAGACAGAATTTATTAGTTCAAGAATTTTGTACAGACCAATGAATATTGGACCTAAATTAGCTGAGAAGATACAAAAGCCAAAATGTCTTTAGTTGACAGACAAACGTTGCCATATATTCTAAACTCAGATTCCTGCCTTTAATGTCTATAAGAAAGATGCTTTTTTAAGACACAGGCCCTCCCAGTCACCTGCAGAGCTCAGCAGTGCTATAGGAGACGACGTGCACACCTAAGAAGATACCCGATAAGCAGTTTACATTATAAAAAAAAATAATTATTTATTTATTTATTTAAGAATGGATTAAAATGATTTGACTAAAGTAGATCTTAAAAATATCTGGATTTGTCCAGCCCTGATTGATATTAAATATATGTTTTATTAGAATTCAAGATTAACCTTCCTATTATGAAAATCTTTCATTGTGGAATTTTTTATTACATGGCCCAAAAAAAAGATTTCATGCATCACCAATGATAAGGTTTTAAATGGTTTGGTTTCCTTAGTTAATAATTACATTAACCTGTATATAAATATTTAACTGCAGTTTGCTAACTGATGAACTGAATAAACAGAGATAAAAAGAAAATTGACACAGTATAATCTTGTGAGAGTACATCTTGTAACTCACGTTATGAATACACATAAAATGAAAAATAGTTGATTGAATTTATAAAATAACTTACAACTATTATGTCAGCTAAATGTACTGATATTCTTAACGTCTATAAGAACATAGCTTGCATACATGAAAATGATAAATAACTGTCCCAAGGAAAAATAGGTTTTCAAAAATGAATTTCGTGCATGTAGCACCATTTAACAGAGCTGCTAAAACCCTCATTAATGTACTAGTCTGGAATGAAATTATATATATATATATATATATATATATATATATATATAATATATATATATATATATATTATATATATTTTTTTTTTTTTTAAAACTAGAAAGTTTTGGTTTTTTTTGTTTTCTTATTAACACAACCTCTGTTAGCATAGTAACACTAGATTTGAAGAGACAATACAAGATAGAACTAGTCCCAAACAAGTTGCTTGTACCAGAAGTCCCTCATATGTAGATGTGCTTCCCCACACAAATCAAACACCCTATTACACCATAACAGATGCATTCATGTATTTTGAATATTCCTCCTTAAAGTCAACTTATGCTGGAAATACATCTGTACATTACCAAAATAGTACACTACAAGATAGAGACACTTAAAGCACCATTTCCAGTTCCTGGGCAGTGTTCACTGACCTGATGTTTCCCTTAATTATTATTATTATTATTATTATTATTAATTTTTATTTATAGGGCGCCACAAAGTATCCGTAGCGCCGTACAAGGACAAACAATGGCACAGTACAAGGTGAAACAGCACAGTACAAGTAACAGTAAGCACTATAACTCTGGGGGCTCAGGCACAGCATGAAAGAGAGGGAGGAAGGGGAAAAGTGAGTATAGGCAGGTAACTATGGCCCAAGAGGGTGGGCACGGATGACAGGTTGAGATTCACTGAGGGGAGCGGAGAGAAGCGAGAGGAGACAGAGGGCAGAGGGACTGAGAGGAGGTGAGCTGAGTAGCTGGAGAGTGCAGTTAAAAGTGATGGAAACAGAAGGTCGGAGAGCCCTGCTCAAAGGAGCAAACAATCTAAAGGGAGATGAAGACAGACAGACACATGGATGAGACGGAGAGACGGGAGAAACGAAGACGGAGTCGAGGAAGGGGGAGAAGGGAAGAAGGAATGAGAAAGAGAGGTAGCCGACCAGTGGGAGTTTAGGCATGAGACTGGAAGGCTTTAAGGAAAAGGTGGGTTTTTAATGTTCGTTTGAAAGAGGACAGATTAGGGGAAGTTCTGATGGAGCGGGGGAGCTTGTTCCAATGGAGGGGAGCAGCGCGGGAGAAGTCTTGGATACGTGCGTGAGAGGAGGTAATCAGAGGGGAAGAGAGGCGATGATCGTTGGACCCCAGGACTTGCAAGCTGACACAGCTTTCCCTTGGTTCCTACTTTTTGTAGTGTAGGACCCCACAAATCTTTTCCGCTCAGCACTTTGAAATAACCGCTAAGGGAATGTGAGCAATTAAATTTTTGTTGGTGGCTCGCAAGCGATTCTGGAAAAATGGAAAGAAAAAGGGGGAAAAAATAGGTGACAACCAAAGGCTTCACCTTCACATCCGAGAGGCGAGTGGGCTGTACATATCACATCCGAGAGGCTAGTGCGCTGTGCATATCACATCCGAGAGGCGAGTGCGCTGTGCATATCACATCCGAGAGGCGAGTGCGCTGTGCATATCACATCCGAGAGGCGAGTGCGCTGTGCATATCACATCCGAGAGGCGAGTGCGCTGTGCATATCACATCCGAGAGGCGAGTGCGCTGTGCATATCACATCCGAGAGGCGAGTGCGCTGTGCATATATTGCATCCGAGAGGCGAGTGCGCTGTGCATATATTGCATCCGAGAGGCGAGTGCGCTGTGCATATATTGCATCCGAGAGGCGAGTGCGCTGTGCATATATTGCATCCGAGAGGCGAGTGCGCTGTGCATATATTGCATCCGAGAGGCGAGTGCGCTGTGCATATATTGCATCCGAGAGGCGAGTGCGCTGTGCATATATTGCATCCGAGAGGCGAGTGCGCTGTGCATATCGCATCCGAGAGGCGAGTGCGCTGTGCATATCGCATCCGAGAGGCGAGTGCACTGTACATATCGCATCCGAGAGGCGAGTGCGCTGTGCATATCGCATCCGAGAGGCGAGTGCGCTGTGCATATCGCATCCGAGAGGCGAGTGCACTGTACATATCGCATCCGAGAGGCGAGTGCGCTGTGCATATCACATCCGAGAGGCGAGTGCACTGTACATATCACATCTGGCGAGTGCGCTGTACATATCACATTTTTAAACATTAGAGTTTTTATTCAGGGTACATTATGTTTTAATTTTTTCTTTTTCTCCATTTTGCCAGAGTCACCTGAGAACCACCAACAAAAATTTAATTTTGAGACTCACAAGCAATATTCAGATCTACATGCAAATTTGATCACTTCACTTTGGCGAGTACATTACTGAAATGTAATCATTATTTTTCATTATTTGAATGGTACAAACTATGTGAATTTGTATTTCTTTTTGGGTCTGGCCAGATTGATTTATATGCTGACTTTACAACAAAAAAAAAAAGCTATATTGGGGGTCTTCGTCACACCTGGCAGCCATCTACGGGACTTCACCCAAGATGCACTAATTACAATTTCACAGACACATAGCCACAATAAAAGGTAAGTCTGTGCAGATCATGGGAAAACGGTGATCTTTGACTTTAGCTCAATCCCACAGGACAACTAAACTCAAATCTTTAAATATTCATATATGAATCACAACAGGCAAAATACATTGCCCAATCTTACCCTTTCTTTCCACGTTAGCTTGGTTAAAACAGTAAATTTTAATTAAATATCCTGTCATCTACAGACACATCACTAGGGGCTAGATTTACTAAGCTGCGGGTTTGAAAAAGTGGAGATGTTGCCTATAGCAAACAATCAGAATCTAGCTGTCATTTTGTAGAATGTACTAAATAAATGAAAGCTAGAATCTGATTGGTTGCTATAGGCAACATCCCCACTTTTTCAAACCTGCAGCTTAGTAAATCTAGCCCTAGGTCTCTCCTACCCACCACCATCAGTAGATAAAGTATGTATAACATTACTCTAGTTAGAAACTGTTAAATTCAAAACATAGATGCATGATTAACCAACAATGGAAAAAGAGGAATCCAAAAGCGCAGCATGTTATGGATTGTCATATGCTTCTTCGATGGCACTGGATGTCCTTTCTGCTCAAACTTCAACACTGTCAAAAGCAGCAATAATTATTCATCACAAAGTGACACTGTATAACACCTCATACTGTAGTAATGTGACTGAAGATATACAGACAAGCGCAGTAAAAGCAGCGTGACTTTCAGTTAATAATTCAATAAACACAAAAATATCTGGCAAATTATGTTTACCACAATTTAATATCATTCACTTTCATTATGCCACAAAATCTGCATGCACATTAAATTGGATGCATACCTCACATTAGTTCATAGACACCTGTGCAGGAAAGGGCTTGCAAATTTTATCCAAGGGGCGCAAGACTCGACTCAGCAGCCTATTCGGAACATTTTAAAGGAAAACAATACAGGTGCCCTGTGACCCAGGCCAAGGTAGACCACTATTGTCCCGACCCACCTGTGCGTATGTGTGCTAGTTAACATAAACATTTAGAAGTATCGTACATTGATGCAGTATAGATACCACGTTAGTGAATTTAAGTGCAATAGGCAAAAATGTTACACAATTAGCATAGTTGGGATGAAGGGATATACTTACCGTCAAGGATTTGTAGCGAATAATGGTGAAATGTTACAGTTATATATCAGTGAAATGCAAGTAGAAAAATTATTACTGCTGGTGCCTAATATTTGAGAGCTTTTTTAATTGAAGTTAATAGATTCAAATAATGCCTGCTTAAACTAATGATCCTGATAGTTCCTAAATTTTACTGTCTCCTGAATTATACAGTATTCAGTCCACTGGATGTCAGTGAATCTCAGATATCACCAATATGCGACAATCATATGTTACATACCAGCAAGACGTAAAACATGAGATTAGGTCAGTGACGGACACGAATCAGTGCAATGCAGATCATGTCAGAGACTGTCACGTAGATTTCAATGAGATACAGATCATGTCAGAGACTGTTACGCAGATTTCAACAGGCTGCAGATCACGTCAGAGACCGTCACAAATATATCAATGAGATGCAGATCATGTCAGACTGTCACATAGATATCAATGAGATGCAGATCATGACAGAGACTGCCACGTAGATACCAATGAGATGCAGATTATGTCAGAGACTGTCACGTAGATATCAATGAGATGCAGATCATGTCAGAGACTGTCACGTAGATATCAATGAGATGCAGATCATGTCAGAGACTGTCACATAGATATCAATGAGATGCAGATCTTGTCAGAGACTGTCACATAGATATCAATGAGATGCAGATCATGTCAGAGACTGTCACATAGATATCAATGAGATGCAGATCATGTCAGAGACTGTCACGTAGATATCAATGAGATGCAGATCATGTCAGAGACTGCCACGTAGATATCAATGAGATGCAGATCAAGACAGAGACTGTCACGTAGATATCAATGAGATGCAGATCATGTCAGAGACTGTCACGTAGATATCAATGAGATGCAGATCATGTCAGAGACTGTCACGTAGATATCAATGAGATGCAGATCATGTCAGAGACTGTCACGTAGATATCAATGAGATGCAGATCATGTAAGAGACTGTCACATAGATATCAATGAGATGCAGATCATGTCAGAGACTGTCACAGAGATATCAATGAGATGCAGATCATGTCAGAGACTGTCACATAGATATCAATGAGATGCAGATCATGTCAGAGACTGTCACATAGATATCAATGAGATGCAGATCATGTCAGAGACTGTCACATAGATATCAATGAGATGCAGATCTTGTCAGAGACTGTCACATAGATATCAATGAGATGCAGATCTTGTCAGAGACTGTCACATAGATATCAATGAGATGCAGATCATGTCAGAGACTGTCACATAGATATCAATGAGATGCAGATCATGTCAGAGACTATCACATAGATATCAATGAGATGCAGATCATGTCAGAGACTGTCACATAGATATCAATGAGATGCAGATCATGTCAGAGACTGTCACATAGATATCAATGAGATGCAGATCATGTCAGAGACTGTCACATAGATATCAATGAGATGCAGATCATGTCAGAGACTGTCACATAGATATCAATGAGATGCAGATCATGTCAGAGACTGTCACATAGATATCAATGAGATGCAGATCATGTCAGAGACTGTCACATAGATATCAATGAGATGCAGACATGTCAGAGACTGTCACATAGATATCAATGAGATGCAGATCATGTCAGAGACTGTCACGTAGATATTAATGAGATGCAGATCATGTCAGAGACTGTCACGTAGATATCAATAAGATCCAGTGACACCTTACATCAGCGAGACGAAGCATGAGCAACAGTGAGATGTATAGGATGCCATTGTCTGTGTGTCACTTACCAGGTACTGGCTTCTCCTCCTCCTCCTCGGCGGCCATCCTTAGACTATAGATGACCGGAGCTATCACTCCGGTTATGTCATACAGAGCCGCGGACTGCAGCCTCTCTCCCTGGAATCTGTGACCGGAAGTAAACAAACTGCTGGTCTATAGCAACGGGGGCGGGAGCACTCATAAACAACAGCGGTCCGACACTGCCGCCATGTGGTTGGAGGATTGAACGATCAGGTTTTGTTTCTTTTAACCTGTTCTGAAAACAGATTTCAATAATATTAAGAGAGTGATAACTAATCATGCGGAGACAACACAGAAAGGGTCTTTTATAAATGTGCCACGCAAATGCCGTATTGTCGTGTCATGAACTTGACTTCAGAGGGATGGGTGTGTAGTCCAAGATGGAGGTGCCTTCATTTTACTATATATATATATATATATATATATATATATATATATATATCCACAACATTAAAGCCACCTTCTCAATATTGGGTAGATCCCCCTTGTGCTGCTAAAGCAGCTCTGGCACATCGAGGCATGGACTCCATAAGACCGGAAGGTGTCCTGTGGTATCTGGCACCAAGACGCTAGCAACAGATCCTTTAAGTCCTGTAAGTTGCTAGGTGGGTCCTCCATGGCTCGGACTTATTTTTCCAGCACATCCCACAGATGCTCAATTGGATTGAGAACTGGGGAATTTGGAGGTTAAGTCAGCACCTTGAACTCTTTGTCATGTTCCTCAAACCATTTCTTACCAATTTTTGCAGTGTTGCAAGGCACTCTATCCATCAGGGAAATACTGTTGCCATGAAGGGTTGTACTTGGTCTACAACAAGGTTTTCAGCAAAACATTGCCTGAAGGATTACGTTGCCTCCGCCTACTTGCCTTCTCCCATAGTGCATCCTGGTGCCATCTCTTCCCCAGGTAAACGACACACTCGTCCGTCCACATGATGTAAAAGAAAACATTATTCATCAGACCAGGCCACCTTCTGTTGCTCCATGGTCCAGTTCTGGTCCTCACATGCCCATTGTTAGCGCTTTCGGAGGGTGGACATGGGCTTTCTGACAGGTCTGTGGCTACGGAGCCCCATAAGCAGCAATCCACTGTGTGTTCTGCCATTTTTCTGTCATAGTCAGTCAGCATTAACTTTTTCAGTAATTTGTGGTTACAGCAGCTCTTCTGTGGGATTGGACCAGATGAGCTAGCTTCGCTCCCCATGCATATCAGTGAGCTTTGGGCGCCCATGACCCTACTGGCTGTTCACCAGTTGTCCTTCCTTGGACCACTTTTGGTAGGTACTAACCACTGTGTCCCGGGAACACCCCACAAGACCTGGTATTTTGGAGATGCTCTGACACAGTCATCTAGCCATGACAATTTAGCCCTTGTCAAAGTCGTGGAGATCCATGCGCTTGCCCAGTTTTCTTGCTTCCAACACATCAGCTTCAAGAACTATCTGTTCATATGCTGCCTATTATATCTCTTCCCCTGAAAGGTGCCAATGTTATTCACTTTACTTGCCAGTGGTTTTAATGTTGTGGCAGATTGGTTTATACTCACACACACACTGTATACAACCAACATTATATAGGCGTTTTGCTCCTGAAAAGCGTACAAATCAAATTGCTCTGCAAACAATAGCTAATGACATTGCCTGTACAGTGCTAGAAATAGTAGTGCAATATTTCATATTTTAATGATAGTTGCTTAATCAGGAAGCGTTCCAAGTTAGGGGGATTTGTAGTTATAAAAGATCTAGCATAGCCTTACTGGAACCAGTAATGCCACAGGAAAATGCAGATTTTTTTAATACATTTTTTACCCCAACACCTACCAGAACAGGGCTGTTTTTTCCTGGGCGAGGGTGCCTTTTTTGCAGACACAATTCCCACAGGAAATTCACCTCAGTGCTTATCAGACCAGAGCTGCATGGCATTATGACAGGAAGTCCCCACATTCAGAGCATTCTGGTGGACCTGGTGACATTCTTGAGCCTAAAGTTATGGCTGTAATTTCTGTAGCTGTCGATCTCTGCAGCATGGTATTGAGAGGAGCACTGGTAGTGGGTGTCCTAGAGAGAAGGATCAGGTACACTTAATAGGTGGCATCAGTTGTGCTCTTAGAGGGTGTTCCCAACATAGCTGTTTGGTCTGTCTTGTTCATTCCAGACGATAGCCAACTTGTCGTACCTGCAAGGAGTCTGCATCCAAACAGTTTGGTCAGTAATAAGGGGAGGCAGCCGGTGTTTTTCAACTTTTTTTGTTTGTCATAATAGTCATGCTAGTCTTTGGGAAGGTGATTGTAGGCAATCCTTTGGTATGATATGCAAGTTGAGTAGTGCTGCAAATATTTATGTACCACCATAGACCACATTTCTCTAGAAGGTGTTAGGCTGAGCATAGCGACCTCTCTGCTAAGCTAATGGATTGAGTGCAGTAGGTGCAAACGCAGGATTTTTAAGGGGGGATTTCCAAATAGTTGAATTTGGAACAAAGCAAAAATGAAACATAAAAAATAAAGTGCCACAATAAGCCTTCAACATAAACTTTTTTGCTGTAAATAACAAGTACATGTAAGTCACAAAATAAATTGTCATTCACATAGTCTAACATTATGTAATAATAAGATAGCGGTGCGGAACTAGTGATGCTATATAAATAGCTGATGATGATAACCAATATGTTATAGGATCCTCCATTATTAAAGTTGTAATTGAAGCCTGTCTCTTATATTAAAGCTTGAAATTACAATATATATATATATATATATATATATATAACAAAAGGAGGCATTTAGCTGGCAATATGCAGAGAAAGCAGGGAAGTAGAGTAAAACATTGGCACAGTTATGTACCTAGGTGGAGATTAAACCAGGTAAACACATATGTGTAGTTTAAAATTGGTTTACTTACATGATTTAAAAGATGCTTCCTCTCAGCAAACAGACAGGGTGGGTCTGATAGTCTAAACAGAGCCAGGGATGGGCGTTTCCTTTTAAAGAGAAGGTGGGTGTGTCACCTGTCCATCAAGCTAGGCCTGTGGGAGGAGTGTCAGGTATAAAACCCTGCTTGTTTCATTGTTCAGGGAGATCAACGCTGGGCTAGCTGGCTGATCTGGACAGAGAGCTGGACTATGTATAGTAAGCGTTGAGGGTCTCCATAATTGCTGTGCAAGTATACGGTGTCAAAACATTATTACCATCCTGACAATAAAGAACCATAAAAAGGAAGAAGTTGTACGCGTGTGCTTCTGCAGTAGCGGGCTCTTGCCACAAGTGGTGTCAGGAGTGGGATGCTCCGGGAAGCAAGTTTCCGCTACCCAACCCACGCAGACGTCAACATGGAGGAAGTACTGAGAACCCTCGTGAATGTGGCCGCTGCGCAGCAACAGCAGCAAGCTCAGATGCTACAAGTCGCCGAGGCACAGGTGGAAAACACAAGGCTCTTAAGAGAAGAGTTAAGCCAGGTGAGGCATGACAGAAATGAACCACCTAGTCCTGTTCTCCAGAAAATGTCACCAGCTGATGACGTAGAAGCATATCTGGTGTCTTTCGAGAGACTTGCAAAAAGGGCAAAATGGCCTCCTAAAGATTGGGCTGAGAGACTGGCGCCATATCTGACTGGTGAAGCTCAGTGAGCTTATATGGATCTAGATGAGGAACGGGCTTCTGATTATCTGTGTCTAAAGTCTGAGATATTGGCTCGCATTGGAGTTTCCGGGCCAGGCCGAGCCCAGCGCTATCACCAATGGCGCTATGATACAGAAAAACCGGTCAGAGCGCAAGGGGCTGAACTTTCTAAAATTTTAAAGAAATGGTTGCAGCCTGAGGAGAATTCGCCTTCTCGGATTATTGAAGTTCTGGCGATAGATCACTGCATCCGGGGGCTGAACCGCGATTTGCAAAGGTGGGTTCTGCAATCAGACCCACAAACTTATGAAGAGCTTGCCACCGTGGTAGAAAGGTTTTGTGCGCTACAGCAAATGACTAAAGAACCTGCATTTGTGCCAAAGCCGCTGCCACGCCAAAAGCCAGGTTTGACAATCCTTGCCACAGGGCCCAATGGCAAAACTGCTACGGACAGAGGTCCAGGTGCAAAGCTGTCTAATCTGAAGTGTTTTGAATGTGGTGAGCCAGGCCACTTTAAGGCAGAGTGTCCTAAACTACAGGAACCCATGGACTGTTCTGTAGCACATATTGGACCTGCATTTCCAAGCTGTTTTACCATGAGTCCCACATCAGGAAGTCCTTGTTTGTTCCGGGTGACCGTGCTAATCAACCAAAACCTTGTTCTGGCCTTGGTTGACTCAGGGAGTGAACTCTCATTGGTTTCCAGCTCTGCTTTACCCGAAACCATAACTTCTCGGTTGCCCAAAGTGAAAGTTCTTTGCGTACATGGCACAACAGAGGAGTATGAAAGAACAATACTACCAGTCACACTCAAAGACAAAACTGTTATGGTGGTAGCTGCCATAGCACCTAAACTCCCATATCCACTCATTTTGGGGCGAGACTTCCCACTGTTTAATGATGTCCTCGGTGAGCGGATCCGGCCGGGCATGCCGGCAACTGATGCAACGGTCGGAAGCCCGGTCTTAAAGGAACCGCCTAAGAATCCACAACATCTGGACATCGATCTTTGGGAACCGCCGAACCGGAATGCCATCCTGGGAGTCACAGCAGGAGTTCCACAAAAGCATCCAACTGTGGTGAAACATGGACAGTCCAAACTAGCAATGGGCGGTGATGTCGCAGATGAGCCCACCCCGCCTGTCAGTGAGGATACGGACTGGTCCGCAATACCAATTTTGTTTCCTTTGCAGGACTTTGCTCGAGACCAGCTTAATGATGCCACTTTAGAACATGCCTTTAAAAGTGTGACTGAGGTAAATGGGGTAGCGAAAGCCGCCCAGCCTGCAGAAGGTATACCATATTTTATTGTTAAAAATAATTTCCTGTATAGAGTTGCTAATGTACAATGTACAGGGGGAAAAAGTAGAACAATTAATGGTTCCTCAGGTCCATGTAACCCTAGTGTTAAAAGCACCACATACACATGTCTGTGGGGGACACCTAGGGGAGGATAAAACACGGGAACGAGTTCTGCTTAGGTTTTACTGGCCCGGTGTACACATGGCAGTGAAAAAGTATTGCCGGTCCTGTCTCATATGTCAGAGAACCTGTCCCAAACCCATGTACAGGGCACCTCTCATTCCAATACCAATAGTACAAGTTCCCTTTGAACGGATAGCTATGGACCTTGTGGGGCCCCTGGAAAAATCCGCACGTGGGCACCAATATATACTAGTGGTGCTTGACTATGCAACCAGGTATCCAGAGGCAATTCCCCTACGAAACATAAAGTCCAGCACCATAGCTAAAGAACTTGTATTGATGTTTACACGCTTGGGAATACCCAAAGAAATTCTCAGAGACCAGGGTACTCCATTCATGTCTAAACTGATGAAGGACATGTGCCAGTTGCTAGGGGTTACGGCGCTTCACACCTCTGTATACCATCCACAAACAGATGGCTTGGTGGAACGCTTTAACCGCACATTAAAGCACATGCTCAGGAAAGCAGTGGCTCAAGAGAAAAAAGATTGGGACACTCTTATTCCCTATTTGATGTTTACCATCCGTGAGGTACCTCAAGCTTCAACAGGGTTTAGTCCCTTTGAGTTATTGTTTGGGAGACAGCCCAGGGGTATCTTGGATATGTTAAAAGAAGGGTGGGAGCAGCAAGGTCCCAGGGAGCAAAATCTGGTACAATTTGTGTCCCAAATGTATGAGAGGCTAGGAAAGATAGGGCCCATTGTGCAGCAACATGTAAAAGAGGCTCAGGAACGAAAGAAGAAAAGTTATGACAAAAGTGCTGTTGTTCGATCTTTCAAGCCTGGGGACAAGGTCCTAGTCCTGGTTCCTACCCAGGAAAGCAAACTTTTCGCCCATTGGCAGGGTCCATATGAAGTTCTAGAGGCTGTCGGTCCTGTCAATTACAGAGTCCACCAGTTAGGTAGGAGAAGGGAGGAGCAAATATATCATGTGAACCTCCTTAAACCCTGGTATGATGAGGAAACCTCTCCTCAGGTAGTGAGTACTGCCATTGAAAAGTCTGAAGTGCCCATAGAACCAGCCTTGTCCATTCAGCAGAGACAACAGATTGAAGAAATTATTCGCCGGAACAGGGATGTCTTCTCTTCCATTCCTGGGCGCACTACCTTAATCGAATACGACATTGTCACTGCGCCAGGAGTCATTGTCAAGCAGAAGCCATATCGTATTCCAGAAGCCAGACGGGTGGACGTGAGAAAGGAGGTCGAGAAGATGCTCCAGTTAGATGTAATTGAAGAGTCCACTAGTGAATGGAATAGTCCCATTGTGCTTGTCCCGAAACCCAATGGGACAATTAGGTTCTGCAATGACTTTAGGCGCCTAAACAGTATGTAGCAGTTTGATGCTTATCCGATGCCACGTGTGGATGAACTAGTGGAAAATCTTGTTGGTAGCAATTATTTAACAACCCTTGATCTAACAAAGGGTTATTGGCAAGTTCCCCTGACTTCCACGGCCAAGCCAAAGACTGCATTTTCCACCCCTGATGGTCTCTATCAATATAAAGTCCTACCCTTTGGGTTGCATGGGGCACCTGCCACCTTCCAAAGGGCTATGAATAAATTGAAATGACCTCACACAGCTTATGCAGCTGCTTACTTGGACGATATAGTGATTTATACCCCAGACTGGGGATCACATTTAGCCAAAGTTGAGGCGGTCTTAGCTTCATTACGGTCCGCAGGGTTAACAGCTAACCCAGAGAAATGTGCCATAGCCATGAGAGAAGCCAAATATTTGGGGTACATTGTTGGTCGAGGGCATGTAAAACCCCAGCTAGACAAAGTGGAGGCAGTCAAAAATTGGACAAGACCAGAGAAAAAGTCACAGTTAAGAACCTTTTTAGCCTTAGTAGGTTACTACAGGCGGTTTGTAAGCCACTTCGCCCTAGAGTTGCTCCACTTACGGACATGTTAAAAAAAAAGTTGTCCAGATAGATTAACCTGGTCTAACTCTGCAGAAACCGCCTGGTCTGATCTTCGGTTAGCTCTTTGTTCCTCTCCAGTTCTACGAGCACCAGATTTTACCCGGAGGTTCTTCCTCCAAACTGATGCTTCTGGTGTTGGCTTAGGTGCAGTCTTGTCACAGGAGAAGAATGGAGTAAAAAAATCCTGTCCTGTACCTAAGTCGTAAGTTGCTTCCAAGGGAACAAAAATATGCCACTGTGGAGAAAGAATGTCTCGCCATAAAATGGGCTACAGAAGCTCTGCGCTATTATCTCCTAGGCAGAGAGTTCACCCTTATAACAGACCATGCACCATTAAGATGGATGCAGAACAACCGGGAGGTAAATGCCAAGGTAACCCGCTGGTTCTTGGCACTACAACCTTTCAAGTTCTCAGTTGAACATAGGCCTGGGATTCTACACAAAAATGCAGATGCGTTGTCATGAAAATATGCGCTCCTCGCGAAGTCCGCGTCCCCCTACTTGGAGACGCTAGGGGGAGGGATATGAAACAAAAGGAGGCATTTAGCTGGCAATATGCAGAGAAAGCAGGGAAGTAGAGTAAAACATTGGCACAGTTATGTACCTAGGTGGAGATTAAACCAGGTAAAAACATATGTGTAGTTTAAAATTGGTTTACTTACATGATTTAAAAGATGCTTCCTCTCAGCAAACAGACAGGGTGGGTCTGATAGTCTAAACAGAGCCAGGGATGGGTGTTTCCTTTTAAAGAGAAGGTGGGTGTGTCACCTGTCCATGAAGCTAGGCCTGTGGGAGGAGTTACAGGTATAAAACCCTGCTTGCTTCATTGTTCAGGGAGATCAACGCTGGGCTAGCTGGCTGATCTGGACAGAGAGCTGGACTATGTATAGTAAGCGTTGAGGGTCTCCATAATTGCTGTGCAAGTATACGGTGTCAAAACATTATTACCATCCTGACAATAAAGAACCATAAAAAGGAAGAAGTTGTACGCGTGTGCTTCTGCAGTAGCGGGCTCTTGCCACAATATATATATAATTTTGTTGAATTCCCAAGGTCCCTGAGAATCACTGTTTAGCAGGGCAGCCGGTGATGTAATGCCTCACTCTGGATATGCCTGTGATTGTATTGTCTAATCACATTTTTGGTTTGTGGTGCTGAATATGTGGGTGTCCATTATGAATTTTTTTTATCGACAAACACCCTAAACTTTTGTAGCAGTGTTTCTGAGTCTTCCCCATCTGCATATAGAAATGTGTTTGACATGTCCTTCTGCACCCACCAAATTTAATAAAGTGTAGGCCTGTACCTTTTTTAGATTTGTCAGAGAGTCTGGCAATGCAGTACACTCACCACTCGCTTTAAAACTTGAGCCAGCTGTCAGTCATGTTTTCATCGAAAATCAGCTGATAAATGTCAGAGTCTTTGAACCATGTCATCCAATCTACTGACGTCATGTAGAAGTGTGCAAATGTGGGGAATTCACCGGGCGACTCAGGCGTCTGGTGAGATTCACCGGATCGCTGAGACTGTGCCTCTGTTGGCCAGGTTGGTAAGTCAATCAGGCCTAACCTACCAGCCGTTTGACTGCTTGGCACCGCGGCGAGCCAATCATTTTGGAACTTCGGCGATGGCAGACGTCGGGAGACATTCGATGTGGAAGAAGAAGGCGCCTTCGCAGTCAAGAAAAGAATCAAGAAGCCAGCGGATGGACAAAATCAGAGAGCGGAGGCGGAGAGCTACTTTGCCTCCTGGAGACCCGGCGGGATCAAGGCCAGAAGGTGGCGACAGTGCGTTGAGGCGGAGGGGGACTGGGGAGCCCTGGAGAAGATCCCTGCAGACTTTGGAAACAGGTAGGGCACCCCTCCCTCCCGGGTCCACGCCTGCACCACTTTTCTCTTCTTTTCCCACAAAAGGGCACAAGGCCCTGCCGCATTTCAGGCATTAGGCCCGTGAGCACATAGGGGGCATAAGGCCAGGCACCAATAGGGCTTGTTTAGATAGGTAGGGCCATCAGAGGGCACAAGGCCCTTATCTAGAATTGGGCATAAGGCCCCTTAGGTAGTATTGGGCATTTGGGCCATTATGTAGAAAAGTGCATAATAGGGGGGGCATAAGGTCAGGCACCAATAGAGCTTGTTTAGGTAGGTAGGGCCTTCAGAAGGCATAAGGCCCATTAGTTAGAGTGTGCACTAGGCCCATAGTAAGAGTTGGGCAGTAGGCCCAATAGATGGTTAGTTGGGCATCAAGCCCTTGTTGTTAAGGGCACTTGGCCCTGGTTAGTGTATAGGGACGCTAGGCCCTGGTTAGAGTATAAGGGCGTTGTGCCTTTGTTGTAAGGGATATTTGGCCCTCTATTAAAAATAGTCGGTAGGCTGAGAGAGTGGTATATGAAGCCCCTCTATCAGGTCCGGAAGGGCACCAAAATTCCTGGGCCCCAAAGTGATAGGCTGTAAAACCGGGGTTCCAAGCTGCCAGTGGATGACGGCGACGCAGCTAAGGGCAGGTGAAAAACTGGCGATCATTCGTGAGGTGGTCACGGTAGGTAACATACCGTACCATAAGCTGTATTTTTTGGTGCCATCTGTCTGGTCCCTGTTGTATATTCCTCTGTAGGATTCAGCCGCCAACCTCTCGGCAAAGACTGTGTGAAAGGGGAGAGCAACTTGGTTGGGTCTGTGTGGACATCTGAGGGCCCTTCGTAAACCAGGTAAGACGGCTGTTGCAATTTGTTCGTTCGTATAGGATGGTACACAATGATATCAGGAGACAACATTTCATGGAGTGGACCATTTTCTCTGTGAGGGTTAACATGACAGAATGAATAACATGAAACAAGAACCTCCTACAATGCCCTGTGTGACACATGTCACTTCCTCCTATCCCCAGCAGCTCATACATATACAGTATCAGGGGCGCACAGAGGATTGTCTGGGGGGGGGGGGGTTTCTCCCCGCCGACCAAAAAAAAAAAACCAAAAAAAAAAAACAGAGCTGCTGCGCATGCGCTCCGTTTCGCCAGCGCTGTCCTAAACAGCAGCCACGGCGCTGTCTAAGAAGCGTCTGCGGCGGTGCTGTATACAATACAGCACCGCCACAGACGCTTCTTTGACAGCGCCGCGGCTGCTGTATAGGACAGTGGCCACTTAGTTAGCGCAGGGGGGGGGGTTTTCTAGAGACTCAGAAACCCCCCCTGCATGCGCCACTGAGTATACTTGAAGAAGGACTATATCAAAAAGATAAGACACAAGAGAGAGTGCTAAGCTAAAGATTGTACATGATTTAATAAATGTATAAATGACATATAAAATATAACACAATAAAAAACTCTTTTCATAAATGGAAAAGACAAAAGGTCAAATCCCAAGTGCTAAAATATCATTCATACAACCCACATATTATTGTTTCAGGGAGAAAGTAATAATGTCCACAATAGTGTCTTCTATAATTACCAGTGCTGCTGAGTTTCAAATAAAAAACACTCCTGTATTAAACCGTCCGTATAGCACAGCTACGTGTGCATCCATTCGTCTGCCGACAAGGAAGCCAGGTGTGTGTCCAATTTCATGAGCTCTTAGAAATGTAACTCCCGTTTAACACAGCTCTGTATGGAACCAATCACATATATCGGGAGAGAGTCGACAGATAGCAAGTGAACGGACTTCGATAGTAAGGCTTCAATCAGTGTTAAATCGGCTCCGTGATCAGCAGTTAGAAGAGTAGAGTGTTAGTTTTTCTTGCAACAGCTCATACACATACACACCTGGAAGTTGCAACATCTCTTCCACCTGGAGCCTACAGCACACACTCCACAGTAAGTTTATGCCCTATCTGTCTGTATCTCTGCCTTCATCTTATATGTCCATCTATTTCTATTAACTTTCCTCTGAATCTTTATCTGTTTATTTACCTTATATGTATTCTGCCCGCAACTTATAATATACTTTGCTTGCACATATATGTAAAGTTTATATCGATTTCTGTTAACTTTCTGAATCTTTAATTAACCTTTTCACACATGCTTTACAAAGGCTAGCTTCTTCTCCCAGCTCAGGAATGCTTACTATCTACACTACAATGGACTCTAGCTTCCTTCCCCCCATCTCTTTCTCTCTCTCTATGCTTGGCCTGTGCACACACATGCACTATGCAACCTTCCTATATCACTCTCTCATTTATCTCATATCTTTCTCTCTCTCATTTAATCTTTCTTTATCTACCACTTAAACACATACTCTTTACACATTTAAACACACACAAACATGCTCTCTCTCTTGTTACATCTAAACCATACTTGCCAACTCTCCCGCATTGTCCGGGAGACTCCCGCATTTTGCGAGAGTCTCCCGGACGAGTGTGGCAATCTCCCTGATAGGAAGGGGGAAAAATTTAGTTTAAACGCCGCGATTCACCCGGAATCGCGGCGTTTAGCCCCGCCCCCACTGTAAAATGACGCGATTTGCGTCATTCCGTCACGGGGGCGGGGCCAAAATGACGCGATTTCGCAGCCCCGCCCCCTGCACGCCCACGTCCCAGCCGGCATCTCCCGGAAGAAAAAAAAAAAATGTTGGCAAGTATGAGCTAAACACACACTACACAAAAGAGCAATACTGACCATACACTCATATACATTTCTGTCTTACAGCATATACACTAGTACATATATTATACACACACACACACCACACCATAGGATATTATACACTTCTGAAGTTTTAACATCATGTCTGTAGAGTCTATAATGTATTATCTGTATTGTATATATGCATTTATGTATTGTATGTTTGATTACCTTTGTAAAGTAAAAGACTGGTATCTGTATGCCTGTTTTGTATGTTTAGATAACCGGATTGAATAGTATGAATGGATGTTTATATAGATAATGCAGAATGCAGTATAGTGAGGTAAATGACAGAGTGGTGTTTATTTAGTGATTAACACATAATGGTGGGCTATCTGACGTGGAGGTCAATAGATGTGTAATACTTAGGATATATATATATATATATATATATATATATATATATATATATATATATAGCCTTGTCAAACACAGGGATCACGTACGTTTCTCTTATGGA
The DNA here is from genome assembly GCF_038048845.1 of Mixophyes fleayi. NCBI lineage: Eukaryota > Metazoa > Chordata > Amphibia > Anura > Limnodynastidae > Mixophyes > Mixophyes fleayi. The sequence continues at coordinate 295,526,966 of NC_134403.1, read as the reverse complement.
TTTCTAGTTGGGATGCGCAAGCATAGCCACTGAGATACCTTATTCATTGTTTGCATGGTATAAGGCAAAAGCTCAAAAGGTTGTGTGAAATAATGCCTCTATAGTACATCTGAGATATCACGGGTGCGTATTATTCGACGTGGCTAAAATAGTGAAAAAAATGCAAATTGCATTATATCCCAATAATTAATGAGATTAGTTATTAATAAGATCAAAGGCATTGTATCATTATTATGGCGGAACACAAGATCCTATAACGTGTGTGTGTGTGTGTATGTATGTATGCATGTGTGTATATATATATATATATATATATATATATACATATACATACACACAAATATGCATACAGACTCAGTGGCTACTTTATCAGGTATACATTCTTGTTAGCTGGTATTGCTGCAGCTCCTCACAAGTTGCATTTGTCCGTGTTGAAGGTGTGTTGCCATCTGTCATCTGTAACTGGTATCAGTGGTTCCTCGCAGGGTGGAGACCTGTTCATGTTTCAGTAATTGGAGGTGGAAGATTTTTTTTCATATTTGTAGATAGCAGGGATCAGGTCTCAGGTCTCAACTCATATTTCCAATGGTACACCATTTCCACTTTTTGGGGTGCAATTTACACAGAAAAGTGCATTATTAAGCACTTCTATGGGAAAATGCATTTATTGGTGCAATTCATTCAAATGATTGAAGTAATGACAAGTACTGTATATATATATATATATATATATATATATATATGTGTGTGTGTGTGTGTGTGTGTGTGGGTGTGCAACTCAGAATGTACTTGAACATTTTTTATGCCTGCAATTTTGAAGCAAATTCAAGTCTAAATGAGCGTTATAATGTTTCTTTTCTAGATGACCTAGAGTTAAAGATCTAAAGTCAATTAAGCATGTTACAATCGTGGTGAAATGGTTTTACACATTCATTCATGTTGGAATCAATTACATTGCAAAGCCAGCCTTCATGAATAGTTCTCTAATAACTTGCATATTGTTTTAATAAAGGATATCGAATAGTCAAGTGACTGCTGCATTGTATTGCACACACATGCTGCCTCGGCTGACAATGTCCAAGGTCAAACTAGCGAGCTGTGGGGTTTTCTAACTTAAATGTCAGTTCTAATAAAAAATAATTCCAACTTCAAGGAGCGGGACTACAATGAAGTTTATTAAGTCACTCATGCAGGGAATGAGCTAGAGAAGGCTCATTGCACCTTACAATGAAAGACATTTATTCATTGTTAATGGAAATAAAAAGAAAGTTGGCAACAGCATTGGGAATAACAGAGCACAGCAGACTGCTTCTTTCATGATTCAGAGGGAGGTGGTGAATTACTGTGATGTTACATAACACAAAAGGAGGGGGGAAAAAAAAAGCTTTTTATATGGGTAGACAGCTTGGGTGCAATTAAATATGATGCAGTGCAGTAGGGGATCAATATCTTAATTATGCTGGAAAATATATAATACTTCCAGACACACCAAGTCATTAATGAACTCTTAATTCACACATTGGACTACAAATCTGGAGTAGATGTCTATTGAATAAAGGGAAAATTATTGCTCCTGTACAAGAGAACATTTTGTAATATTCAAACATGTATAAATGTAACCTTATTCACTATATATTAAGGGGTTCTCCTGTCATTTTTTTTAAGTTCCTCTATCTCTCCCTCATCCAAAGTAACTTGTTTTGCTAGAAGACAGAATCTATATTTACAGTGTAACTGCGGCTGAACCCTGACTGCTCATTCTGATTACTCAGCACAACTCCTAGGTGCTGGCTGTGAGATTTTGTTAAGGAATCCCTGGGTTCCTGCATCACCATTCTCTGCTGGTGACTAGAACTGATTGTAATGTACTATGCTATGACAATACATTATAGTTCTATTATTGCATATTATGTGTTATCATAGTATAGCACATTATAATCAGTTATAGCTGGCAGGAGAGCTTGGTGAAGTTGGAATTCAAGAATTTCATCAAATGCTGTTGGGATAACATCTTACAGCCAGGTCAGAATAAAATGAGGACCGCTGTTCCCCTCTCAAACCATATTCAGCTGTTAAAACTCCATAACAGCAGAATTACTATGGTGTGACAGGAGAATGGTGTTCCCCACTCCCTTTAATGTACTCTGATTGAACGTTTCCTCACTTTAGAATAATGTCCTGGTCAGAAAATTCCTGTTGTCTAAAGCATCTAACACTTCCCTGACAAAGTGAGCATTGTCATAGATTGTAAGCTTGCGAGCAGGGCCTTCTCACCTCTTTGTCTGTTTTACCCAGTTTGTTTATTATGTTTGTCCCCAATTGTAAAGCGCTACGAAATATGTTGGCGCTATATAAATCAATGATGATGATGATGATTGTTACTGACTTAATGAAGTTTCCTCTTGGCGCTGGGAAAAATAGTTGAAAGAAAATAATAATAATGGAGAACCCTTTTAAAGGACTCGGGATACCTAATAGTGGAGTCAAATGCTTTCAAATATATATATATATTCCTGATTGCATGAAGCATATAGCATGAACTTGCTGCGTAGTCGCAGACCAGTCAGAATGCCCATGCTGAGCCATGTCCACTGCTTAAAACGAATAAAAAGGTCATGTGAGCGTTGGACCTGGACCATGGAGCAAAGAAAAAAGGTGGCCTGGTCTGATGAATCATGGTTTCTTTTGCATCATGTGGAGAGCTGGAAGTGTGTTCTTCGTGTACCTGTGTAAAAGATGGCACCAGGGTGCACTATGGGAAGAAGACAAGCCAGCAGAGGCAGTGTGATGCTCTGGACAATGTTCTGCGGGGAAACCTTGGGTCCTGGCATTCATGTGGATGTAACTTTGACACGTACCACCTACCTAAACCTTGTTGCAGACCAAATGCACCCCTTCATGACAACGGTGTTCCCTTATGGCAGTGGCCTCTTTCACCAGGATAATGCACCCTGCCACACTGCAGCTGTTGACTTGGCCTCCAAATTCCCCAGATCTCAATTCGATCGAGCATCTGTAGGATGTGCTAGGAAAACAAGTCCAAGCCATGGAGTCCCCACCTTGCAACTTATAGGACTCAAAGGATTTGCTGCTAAAGTCTTGGTGCCATATACACCAGGACATCCTCAGAGGTCTTATGTAGTCCATGGATCAGAGCTGTTTTGGCGGCACGAGGGGGACCTACACAATATTAGGCATATGGTTATAATGTTGTGGCTGACTGGTGTTTGTTCGAATGTGCAGCAAGGACATGCTTTTTTAAACATTGTAATATTAGTGCTCATTATAATCTCAGAGCGCTCTGCCTGTGGGATGGTATATCCAATCAGATGTGAATTTCCAACATGTCTTACCAGCCAAAGTACAGTATATGCAAAATGACTACTATTAACAATTGTGTGTTTAGCTCAGGAGGAAGTTTTATATTATATTTTTTTTGTGTGTCCCCAACCTGGCAGAGCATGTTTGGATTTGTAGTTCTACTGCAGATCCACAGACTGACTAAACCTGACCTACACTCTATCATGCTATCCTGGAAACCAGGTGAATGCTAATCTACATCCAGAGGTGCTGAAAAGGTTAAATACTCTTTGTCAGTCTCTGTGTTTAATGCAGTGTTGTTTTACATTGGAATTGACAGTGTTCAATTGTTCTTTGGCTGACATGAAGATGACAGTAAGACTTGCTTATCAATGACTTTAATCATTTTTACTTTTATTTGGTATATACCGTGTCCCAGCTGTTTACTGCTGAAAGTTGTGGATAAGAAAGATAGTGTGTGATAAGCACAGGACAGGGAGTGATTGCCACTGCACACAAGCAAGAAAGAGAGAAAGTTAAGTCTGAAAATGATTCCACGTGCATTATTTATGTGGGGAAGGAGAATGTGACATATCACGTCAGTAGGCTCTTCAGGGATTGAATGCTGTACATTAGTAATGTAGAGCTTGTAATACAAAGAGAACTCCATCTTCTCCAGAGTAATAATGTCTTCATAAAAGTGCAAACATGCCAATATGACCAATTCACCCAGGTGACATTAGTCTATTCCCATATTTTCCATCTCTTTTCTCATTGCATTAACCAGGATTTGGTTAGTTCATTGATTTAAACAAGCCTTTAACATCAATTCCCTACTGTAATTAAGTCCAGGTTAATTCTTTTAGAGAATAACTAAGAGAAACAGAAACAGTCTAATGTCTTCCTTGTCAAATGGGTTGTGGTATCATGTATACTGTCTAACTAATTTGTCCCAGAAAAGGTTCAGTAAAAGATGCTCATATTGCACATTAAAATGGAAATGTATATGCTTACAAAATTGTATAAACTTCTGTCAACCTTATTTTTTTTACTATGTATTTTAATAGCATTTGTATGTCCTTTTACAGATATTTGAAGTATAATTGCAGCCTGCGTTTTAAATTGTTTTTCTCAGTTGCCATAAAAAAACTGTTTATTGCAAGCAAGACAGTTAAATACATGCCCTTCTGCCCTAACTGCCAGATACCACAATGCTACAGTGAGATAGTCCCAGCACTGGTACAATCTCAGGAGCTGTTAATCAACAGTGTTTTGATATGTAGCTCTTCCAACATAAGCCTTTCCATATGTTTGATAAAAGGTACGGTCACCAGATCAGCCATGAAGACCAGGGGGTATATTTACTAAACTGCGGGTTTGAAAAAGTGGAGATGTTGCCTATAGCTGCGGGTTTGAAAAAGTGGAGATGTTGCCTATTGCTGCGGGTTGAAAAAGTGGAGATGTTGGCTATAGCAACCAATCAGATTCTAGTTATAATTTATTTAGTACATTCTACAAACTGACAGCTAGAATCTGATTGGTTGCTATAGGCAACACCTCCACTTTTTCAAACCCGCAGTTTAGTAAATATACCCCCAGGATATGCTTCTTACAGCTGCCGCAAATTGGGAAAGTCTGCCTATATATTTGTGCCTATATATGAAAGTTCTTGAAGTCTAATACCTGTAATAATATACAGTGGAAAATTCATAATTCTGTGTATATAAAACGAAGTATCTTAAGTTTTGTCAAATTCTTAAACCAATTTAATAAATCATTGTTTTCATCAAACTATATACATTTTTGCAAATAATTATATTGACAGGTAGCAATGAAGAAATATGTTAAAGTGACACTAACTATCAATACTTGGCCTTAATATCTAGAGCTATTCAATGGGGCAAGATAATTACCAAGTTTCTGGTGATTTCAGTAGGAATTTGGTCCCAAATGTTGCACAAAATTGTTTCTTCATTTTACAGTGACACTGAAAAAATGTGTTTTTACACTAATAATTTCTGATTAGTGTAAAAAATGTTGTTGTTGTCATGTGTAAGATAAATAAGAAAGCCCCCACTTAATATAAGGATGTTAATTGTAGTACTTTAAATGATACATCTTTCATTACTACCATTTTTAAAATAAAGGTAAATATTACACAAGTCCGAACTGATTGTTTAGGCAGCTTTTTTCTCACATGTCCTGCAGTGAGTTGGCACTTTGATCAATTGGGAAATCACTGCAATAACCCTGTTTTAGTTCATTCTGAGCAGATCACTGAAACTCCTGCAACACACTACAGGCTTGTTTCTCATTATACTGGAAACCCTGCAAATAATGAGAAATGCTCCACCATCTGAGGAACATGCTTAATGCAGCTTCTTGGAGACATGGCAAGTGCAGTGTTCGCTATTTTCGGTAAGTTACAATATTAAAATGCCAAGCAGTGGTAAAGGGATACCTTTCTAACACTTACTGACAGTATACCCATAGTATAAGTCACATTAATTATTAATAATTATTCTGCCCAATATGTTTTCATCTTGTTTTAGTAAAGGTGCTCATACACACTGTGGTTCTCATCTCTAATTAATTTGTTTTAGACCTAACTGGCCACACATGTCTGTGTGAAAAAAGACCACTGATTCCAAAATCAACATCTGATTTGGATTTACCAAATGTCGATCAGGAGTGGAACATGCAATCAAACAATAACCTCTATGTTATGTGTGTAATCTTTATCCATCAGCAATAATTGTGGCCCATTGAATTTCACACACGAGTATGGGGATATTGAAATTGGTGATAGATCCAACCACTTAGGGCTTGGGTAATCTTTCAATTTACCAGATTATGGGTACCTCAGTAAAGATATACATTATGTGATTATATTACTGTATTGTGTTTGGCTTTTTTTTAATAAAACTGGCATAATCTGATTTTTCCTGCCAGTGCTGACTCATCGTTAAAGTTAAGGTCAAGTGGAAATGAGACAGTAAGCTGTACAGGTGTACAAAGCAGATTGTCTCCAGGCTGACCTTTCAGACCAACCAGCATTGCAAAACATTTAACAGAACAAAGTCTCTAGTAATTGCAGTCTCTGACAGCTCTGTTGAAAATAAATATTTCCAGAGACACTGGTACTCTATAATGCTTCACACGGAATAATGAATTCACCAACTTGTAGAAATAGACACAGTACTCACAAGAGTACAATCTGGTAACGGAGAATATCCAAGATTACTGATCTACCTGGAGACAACAAAAGTCTAAGTACAACTGAGACGAGTCCAGAGACCGTTGGCACCATAATCAGCAGACAAAGTAATATAGAAAAATTTCATTATAAAAAAAAATTCCTAACCAACAGACCAATGTGTAATAGACTCTGCAATGTTCCAAATGCTGTAGAAAGGAGTCACAATAAGCAGGATGCCAGAATGCTGAGTTGAAGTTATAATGTTATCTGCCAGAGTACAGAGTCAGAAGTCTTTTTACCCTGTTAGTCAGGGTAATAGAGTCAGAGTTGAAGCTTTAATGAGAAAATGGAAGAATACCATAGAGGAGACTATACTTTACAGTATGCCAGAGTAAAACTCTATCACTTTCAAAGCTGCATTGAACTATAAGGACTTTTAAACTCCAAAGATCCAATCAGGTCAGGAAACAAACACAACTTAATTTAATGAGACACAACCATGACTCATGCTCATCACAGCTGAAGAGGTAATATCAACATACACAGCCATTGACTCATGCTCACCAGAGTTAAAGAGGCAATCCCAGTTTCCTAACATACCCAGGATACAATGTGGAGCCCATTCCCTCATGACTGGTCTATTATATAGCCTTGTCCCAAGTTGCCAAAGTGTACCCTATAAAGCTCAGTCTCTGGTGACCAGTGTACAATACAAAACCTAGACAATGTTTGCCAAGTGTGTCTTATCGAACCAAGACCCTCGTGGCCAGTCTAGAATGCAAAGCATGTTCCTGGGTCACTACTAATAGTTTATTTACATCCATGTTCCTGTCAGGTCAGGTCTCCGAGCATCTATCAACCTGTATTAGCTGACGGTAGCTTTATTTTCCTGCTATGAATGCCAGTTGGGAGGTGGGAGATATAGTTAAAATGCAGGAGTCTCTTGCAATAAACAGCAGAATGAAAATATTTGGATCGTATGTTATCGTACTGTATTGTGTATTATTGTGAGTTTCAGTGATTTCTATTGTACGAATATGTGGCTTTGTAAAGGAATATGCGTTTTATATCACCTTGTGTGTAATCCACCCATGCCGAGGTAGAGGCCACTCTACATCCACTAGTTTTCTTTTTATATTGTTAAGTGTGTTTGTTACCATCATGGGTGTCCAGTGCTCCTTAAATGGGCATTTTGAGTGGCAAGATATTCAGCCAACTATCTAGTTATATACTAATCACTTGCTGGCATACAGACAGGGGTGTTGAGAGTGGTAGAGGGGCTACCTGGTCCCCATTCCCATCTCATCTGAGTCAGATTGTGGGCAGGGGAAAGTGACTGCAGAACAATAGCTTCTTAATGGTCTATCAGGTCACATACTTCTTTCAGCTTTTGCCGAAGCTCTGTGCGCTGCCTTGGGTGTGGTCTGTGAAGTCACACACCCGCTAGGTTGCAGGACACAGCTTTCGCTTATGCCAAGGCTGTATGTACAGCCTAGGAGGACTCCAGGATGCTGCTGCATCGGGATCAAAGATTCCTTAGTTACTCCCTGATGTATCAAATGTGTAGCCAAAATGCAATTTAGCAAAGTTTCTGTAAACCAAAAAATTCCCTGTATAAGCATAGTATTATTAAAACCAAGACTATTTGACACATTATTTTTTTAAGAACACATAGTCTGATTACTAGTTGCGCACAATTTTGCAAGTAAGCGTAAACCTACAGTTTTACATATGTATTTTGAATCACAAATATTTTAAGAAATGTGCAGCATATAGAAACAGGCGCATCAAACATACACTCAGAGCGCATAGATGCGGCAAGAGTAAAGATATGCTAGTCATCATCATCTTGTTGACTGTTTTTAATGAAGAATTAGATAAATAAATTAAAATGGCATGTACCCATAAATTAATAATCAGCGCCAGTGTTATACCCTGAGTTGTTACCAGTAAAGCAGGGGGACAAGAAGTGTGAAGTGCAATACAAAAGCAGCAGTCAGTACCAGAGTTTTCTCGGCTGGGCTTGTCAGACTAAAACAAGAACCTGGGCTCTTTGTCATAACGTGAAACCAGCCCCAGCCTGGTCAGCACGGGTCTGACCCACAACAACAGGCATGCCAGCCCCTTTCCAGAGGACATCCAGCCCCATGCTTAATAACATTGAATCTTGTTGGTGTATAGGAGCGCTAACTCTCTGTCTCCTTGTACAACCGCGTTTCCATGGTTACCTGGTTTCCCCAGTGGTCTAGGAGGAAACAGTAAGTGGGGCAGGACACCAATGTCCGGTTTGCGCTACTGCGCATGCCCAGACCTCGAAACCGGAAGTTCGGCTTTTTGCACCACACTTCCACCCAGACAAGTGAGGAGATAAGTCGCAGCTATAGGAGCTGCGTCCCCACATGATATGTCACCCAAAAGCATTAATATATTTAACGGAGGCTCCCTACTGTGCCCACAATAGACTTAGAGGAGTCTGCCACAACATAAACTGCACGGCTGTGCAGTATATAGAAAACCTACCTGCATCATCTGCATAAGAGTGTATAAGCATATGACAAGACTGCATCTGCATACCAGCATATCTAAATACAAGTGTGTGCTGCATATAATCTGTATTGCCTGCTTGCTGCAACTGGTAATGCTGTACTACAAGCAACTGTGAGTAACTGCATTCATCTGTTGTTATCATCTTTAAATAAACAGCAACCTGTTTAAGTTACAAAAGCGTTGTGGCTCTACATCCACATTAACACCGCTGAACACCTTTAGTAACATCAGAAGGTATAACCAACAAATCTCTCCCTGGCACTTCTGTTGCAGTGAGTGGCAGGATAATAGTGGAAAGTTCAAATTTGATTGAATACTCTTGTGTAAGAAAAAAACCCAGTATGGCACGGCATCTTTTCGTGGCTTGGCCATGTATGTGCTTGTGGAACTACAAGCGCTAGCATGCCCTCGCAGCCAGGGCCCACTAGAACATGTAGTTCACCAGTAGTTTCTAAAACACATGCACCTGTAATGTGCGTATTGTCGCTAACCAATAACGATTGTCGAACCTCGATTTGTGTTTCCAACGCACAAATATTTATTCGCAATAAGTTGAAAAAATATGCTCAAGCGATGTAATAGTAAATACAGCCGTTACTTAACGCAGGCGCTCTGGATCCAGTGCAGTCATTCAATCCTGAAGTCTGGGGACAAGAAGTCTGCACTCTGGATCACAAGCTGCTGCTTATATACACAATCAAGTACAGTAATACAATGAAGATGGTATGGCTTGCATCTATTGGTCCGGGTCTCAGGAATGTCCAAGGGGTCGTCAATCATTGGCTGGTTCATCCTAAGGAATCCAAAGGAGGGGGTCATCTCTGCAGGGGGTATGCTCTGCTCTTCCCGCCAGAATTCCTTACTCTTAAGTAGTTCATAATTCCCTATCATTCATAACTTGCGTATGCACTCTGCGATTCCCTCGCAGAGCGCACCAAACAGTAGGATATGTAACAAGGTTCATTATGATACCACTCATGATGTTATTCCTTTAACCCGTTCTGTGTATTTCACTAATATGCATGTAACTCTGATATAACATATAAATACTACTATATTTCGACATAACTGACTATGTGTTGCAACTACCAATAATGTGTACTATTTTATAAGTATGCGTGTTTGTGCAAATGTATGGTAAAAGACCAATTACTGTTGCTGCCACGTGTAGTGGATGCGTACGCCCTTTCACGCCGTAGCGTGCCCTTGTACGACATAGCGTACCGTACGCATCTTTTCAGACAAAGACAACCAAGTTTGCTAGACTTTAATTGAAATGACTTTATCCAATTTGCTGACTTCGACAGTTCCACCCTTTGATAGTGTAATAAACTATCACCCAATCACCGTTTCAAGTTCAGGATTATACAATACTTCTTCACAGACCATGATCTCGGTATCTGGTACCACCCTTTCAGTCTCTTTCTCAGTGTTACTCTTATGAGACCGTTTTCCACACTTCAACACAGTAGGAACACATTTGACAACTAAACCAATTGCTAAGATGACACCCAGTATAAGGAGAAGGAGCTTACCTACACTCGCAATCATTTCCTGTACCCACTCCCCCAGACCAGAGAACCATTTTGCTGGGTTCAACCATGAGAACCAACCCGCCACCTTTTCCCCGACCTCATATAACGAAGAATTATGGCTCTTTCGAAATTCCCATTTCAGCTGCAAAATTTCATCCATCTTCCGGTCTATAACCTCTTTAGGGTCTTCCGTATTATTAGTAATGTACGTGCAACATTTGACACCGAACTGGGTGGCCAGTGTCACACAGTACCCACCAGTAATAGAGGTGAGATAATTTAGTACCAGTCTATGTTGCACCAACTCCTTCTTGTACGCTTGTAGCTCCCTTCCAGTATACCTGAAAGTGTCATCATACATCTCGGTGATATTATCTATTAATTTAGCTAGGTCTTGGATATACTTAAAGTTTAATGTTCCCCGAGCGGTCCTGGTGAGATCTAGAGCAACCATAACTTGGAAACCAGCAGTTTCACTAATCAATTTTGTAGCTATGGGTTCCTCACCAGGAATCATATTTCTCTTGCCACGGTGTTCATACTGTGTGTGTATGTATGGTGGTGATGTAGTCTTGTGAATATCTACCATTTCTTCATGAGTAATAGTCATGATTTCAGGAACCAGTTTAGCTAAGAAACACAAGCCCTTGGAACTCGGAGTCACCCAGGAATAAGCTTTCCTCCCACAAACAAAATACACATCATCAGGGAGAACATAAGGAACAGTATGCCCATGAATTATATCACACAGAGTTTTGATAAAACTACCCATGCCTAGTGTCTCCATCTGCTCTAGACACGTGTCGGCATTAATGATATTTTCACATTTATCTGTAGAGACTTTTCCAATAGATACCTTCTTATGTTTGGTTATACGCCCTAACTTGTGACTTCCATCAGCATTCCTGCCTAGTAGTGACCTTGTGGGTCTCTCTCTAAAATGAGTGTGGCGAGCCATTGTCTGATCTGATAGGTCAGCCTCCCAATTCTCCAGGCGCTTTGCATGAGATATGTTTAGGCACAGCAACGATCTGCCTATGGAGTATTGTCGAAGCGTCAGACTAGGGGACCTAGTGTTATTGTACCTCCCTTCTATGGGCCTCCCACCCCTTAATTCGAGTACTTCGGATATGTTTAGCGGGAATGGCACTAGTCCTATGTTATGCTGCCCTTGAGGCACGTGAGAGCACACCCAACACTCAGTTTGGTTTAGCACCTTACCCACCAGGGAGTGATAATCCTCCAATGGATGCCCGCCTATATTCAGAGTACTGGGGGACTGGCATCGTTGGATGCATCTCTCGTCAACTAGGGAGTTGCAGAACTTGCAGATACAATACTCATCAGACAATAGCCCCTCACACTGCCTCCGAGTTCCTGAGCTAGCAGACCTTTTCATAACCCCTGGACCAAGTTTGATAATGGGCTGCTCAGGATATCCTATTAACTTTTCTTCGGCCTCCATTTCATCCGTATCACTCCCAGAACTCTCCTCCATCCTCCATTCTCCTTCACAAAAATAGAATGTCCTAGAAAAAGTAAAAACAAGGAAAATCCTGGAACAAAAGAAAAACAAAAACCGCCACTCCATCGCTGGAAAGATAGTTCTGAGGCAACGTCTCTGGTTCAGGTGTCTTAACTGCAGGCTTTAGGTCTCCCGGAACAGGCTCACAAGTGACAGCTCTATGTCGTCGGTCTGAGTCTTGTCTTGCACTTTCTCCGGATTATGGACTCTCCTGCAGTGGGTGGAATGGACCCAAGTGTCTCTCTCTGCAACCTTCAGTGATGTAGTACTGGTCAGCAGCACTTGGTACGGGCCTTCCCAACGGTCTGTTAAACAACCTGAACGTAAGAAATTGCGGATCATAACATAGTCTCCAGGTTCAACATCATGACAGTTCGTTTCTGGCATACCAGGTGACAGCATTTTTAGTTTTTGTTGTTGTTGTTTCAGCTGTCTACTCATTCTTATAAGATATTGTACAGTCACTTCATTATTACACTTTAAGTCGTCTTGTGGACTCACGATCAAATGAGGTTGTCGTCCGAACAGTATCTCAAAGGGGGACAGATTAAGAGGAGGTCTAGGAGTGGTTCGAATGCTGTGGAGGACCAACGGCAAAGCCTCAGGCCATGCCAACCCAGTTTCAGCCATTATCTTACCTAGTTTGTTCTTGATAGTACCGTTTACTCTCTCCACCTTACCACTGGCTTGTGGTCGGTAAGGGGTGTGAAGTCTGCTACTGATTCCCATGAGTTTACACATATTTTGGAAGACATCACCAGTAAAATGGGTACCCCTATCACTTTCAATGATTCTAGGGATACCGAACCTACACACAAAGTCTTGTACAATTTTCTTTGCAGTGAACACAGCAGTATTAGTGGCTGCCGGATATGCTTCTACCCAACCGGAATACACATCAATACACACTAACACATACTTCAGATTCCTGCACGGTGGTAGTTGGATATAGTCAATTTGTATTACCTGAAAAGGTCCGTCTGTAGGAGGGATGTGGGATGGCTCAGTTGGAATAGTTTTCCCAACATTTTTCCTCAAACAAGTAAGACATGACATTGCTTTCTTACCAGCTTGAGAGGAAAATCCGGGAGCACACCAGTATGCTCTCACCAGTTTGCACATACCTTCTTTACCCAGGTGAGTCAGGTCGTGTGCTGCTTCAGCCAGGCTTGGATAGTATGTTCGGGGAGCTACAGGCTTACCTTGTCCATCCCTCCAGAGTCCTGAGGACTCTTGACCACATCCCTTCGCCTTCCAGACCGCCTTCTCCTGCAGGGAACACAAATCTTGCATTTCAATTAATTTCTGCGTGTCTAATGTCTGAAAAACCATCATAGTCTCGGTCGATACAGTCATAGGTTGCCCTGCTGCCCATTTAGCAGCTTCGTCTGCCCTGTTGTTGCCCAATGACACTGGGTCTTCTTCAAAGGTATGGGCTTTGCACTTTATGACGGCTACTGTTCTGGGTAACTGTATCGCTGTCAGAAGTCCTTTTATGTGTTGTGAGTGTGCCACTGGTGTACCTGCTGCTGTCGTAAAGTTTCTAAGACGCCAAAGGGCCCCAAAATCATACACTACCCCGAAGGCGTACCTAGAGTCAGTATATATGTTGGCTGATTTACCCTCTGCCAATTCACACGCTCTCCTTAGTGCTACTAGTTCCGCCACCTGGGCTGAGTGAGGTGGACCAAGGGGTTCAGCTTCTACCACATCCTGATCGTCTACAACAGCGTAACCAGTACATAGCTCTCCTGTCTCTGTCTGTCTATGGCAACTTCCGTCTGTATAAAACGTAAAATCTACATTTTCTAAGGGGGTGTCACATATGTCGGGCCTTGCAGTAAAGGTCTGATTCAGGTGTTCCATACAGTCATGCGTGTCAGTATTCTTGCCTAACTCATCATCAACCAGGGTCTCCTCACCTCCCACCCTTTGTGTCTCTTGAGACACATACGGAAGGTATGTAGCTGGATTTAGGGTGCTACATCGTTTGATGGTGATGTTTGAGGGTGCCATCAGGGCTAGTTCCCACTTTGTGAATCTAGCTGAAGAAACATGTCTGGTTTGGGCTGAATTTAACAGAGCTGATACAGCATGGGGTGTATAGATGGTTGAATTATGTCCTAATACTACATCCTCGCTCTTACTTACTAGAAGGGCCGTTGCTGCTACACTTCTGAGACATGTTGGGAGTGACCTTGCCACATTGTCTAATTGTGCACTGTAGTATGCTACCGGTCTGCTAGCGTCACCATGTTTCTGTGTGAGGACACCTGCTGCACAGCCATCAGCTTCTGTACAAAATAGCTCAAAAGGCTTTTCATAATCAGGTATTCCCAATGCAGGTGCTCTTGTCAGACTATCTTTAAGATTAAAGAACGCTTGCTCCGACTCTTCTGTGTGTATGACACGTTCTGGTTTTGAGGAAGAGACTAGCTCCTGCAATGGTAATGCCAGAATAGAAAAACCTGGGATCCAGGACCTACAGTATCCACACATCCCCAAGAAAGTACGAATCTGCTTCTGGCTCTGCGGCAGGGTCATGTGTTGTATGGCCTCAATTCTGTCGGTTGTCAGGTGTCTTAGCCCCTTAGTGAGGCAGTGTCCTAAGTATTTGACCTTAGTCTGACATGGCTGTAATTTATCCTTTGCCACCTTGTGCCCTGTTTGTGAAAGATGAAGCAACAACAATTTAGTATCATGTAAACATGACATAAAAGAATCAGAGCACAACAACAAATCGTCCACATATTGAATTAGAACAGACCCATTGTGGGGTTGAAAGGATTGCAAACAGTCATGTAAGGCTTGGGAGAAAATACTGGGGCTGTCAATGAACCCCTGGGGTAGTCTGGTCCATGTGTATTGCACTCCCCTGTAGGAGAATGCAAAAAGGTATTGGCAGTCAGGGTGAAGAGGGACTGAAAAGAAAGCAGAACATAGATCAATGACAGTAAAATGACTGGCAGACGGTGGAATCTGCATGAGGATGACAGCTGGATTCGGCACTACGGGGAATTGGCTCTCAACAACTTTGTTAATTCCCCTTAAGTCCTGGACTAATCTATAGCCCCTCCCCCCCACTCTTCTTCACAGGGAAAATGGGACTATTTGCTGTACTGGCTGTACGAACTAAAATCCCTTGTTGTAACAGCCTCTCAATAACAGGATATACCCCTAGTTCCACCTCCGGTTTTAATGGATACTGTGGGATTTTTGGGGCTATCCTACCACTTTTTAGATTGACCATGACAGGGGCTACGTTTGCCATCAGTCCAGTGTCCTGTCCATCTCTGGTCCATAGGGAACCTGGTATTTCCAGCAACATCCCCTTTACTTGAGATGGACTTTGTTCTATAACAGGAGAGTGTAACATTAACCTTGGAGGGGTGTCCAATATGTCCTGTACCTCATGTGCAACCTTCTCGGGTATATCTAGGAACACACCATCTGAAGTACAGTATATGACACATCCCATTTTACATAACAAGTCTCTCCCTAGCAAGTTAGTAGGAGCCGCTGCAGCCAAGAGAAACGAATGCTTAGTATGCAGAGGCCCGATAGTAACTTCGGCGGGTTTAGTTAGAGGATAATGTAACACTTTTCCCGTCACCCCCATAGCTGGAATAGTTTTGCTGGTCACCTGTAGATTGAAAGGAGAGGTTATCACAGATCGGGCCGCCCCTGTATCTACAAGAAAAGTTTGTTTCCTGCCAGCTATGTCAACTATCATTGTTGGTTCTTCACTCTGACTCTCAGTTAACCTCACTGGCTGTAGACTACAGGTATAACCTGACCCCTAGCGCTGACTATTGATTTCCCGCGCAGCATTTGCTGCCGTAATATGCGCGGGTAGATGTGAGTCTTCTAGTCTATGTGAATCCTTTCTTGGAGGATATCTATGTGACCCACCCCTATGTGTATTGGGTCTTTCTTTATTACAATCTCTCTTGTAATGTCCTTCCTCGTTACAGTTGAAACACCTGATCACTTTAGGTTTCCTGTTATATGGGTTGTATGCTGGTGGTCGTGTATGCACCCCTTCTAGAGCCTGTATACTTACCGTCATTAACCTATCACTTTTCTCTTCCCTTTTTCTAAAAAGGTTCTTGTCATGCTCCACAGCAGACTCCCTAAGGAAGTCTACCGTGACGCCTCTCCAATTAGGTAATGTGGTTTGTACTCTCGTCTTTAAATTTTCCCTAAGGCCATCCATCAGTACCCCTACAGCTACCTCTCTGTGATGTGGGTCCTCACTTATGTTGGATATCCCAGTAAATCGTGCAATCGCTGTTATAGCTCTAGCAAAGTAATCTGAGGCAGTTTCACTATCCTTTTGTTTAATGGTGAAAATCTTACTCCAATTTACTACTACTGGAAAACAGATGGCTAAGTGTTTGACAATTTGTTCTATATTCCGTTGGTTAATCTCATCAGTCAGGGTGTCATCTTCCTCCAACAAACAATCTCCAATAAATTTTTGTATGTTAGTATTGGGAGGAAGACACGCCCTCAACACTACCCGCCAATCCTTACTGGTTGGTTCATGAGCATTCCCTAAGTCTTTAACAAATTTCTGACATTTAGCTAACTCTTTTCTAGGATCTGGGAATTCAGTCATAATGGAACGTAATTCTGATCTAGTCCAGGGACAATGCATTGTAACATTTCTTAAAGGAACTATACCATCCTTATCTGGTTTCCCATTGGGAACTGATATTGTGCGGACCGGGAACACACCCTCTGGTACACTAACTTCAGGGGACGCTACAGGATTTACAGGCCCTAGATTTAGAACACTTTCACTCCTAGTGATCACGCTACTCTCACCTATCTCAGCCATTTTCTCATACTTGCGCTGAGCCTCTAGTACATTAACAGCATGGGCAATGGCCGAAATCACAGTGGGTTCATCTTCGTTTTCAGATACACTTGATTGAAACTGATTTAAAACAGGGTACAACTTAGTAATTTTTCTATTTTCAGTTTTAACAACGGCTGTACTTACCCCTCCCGCCACATAAGGTGGCGGGGGCGCGCTTGCGCTGAGTTCGTCACGCTTCTCAATGGTTACATCCGCCTTGCGCGCGCTTTTCGCCTCGCCTATTTCCGGTTTGCATTCGCTGCTCTGCAACGTGTTACCTTCCATTTGCCACAATTTTAAACAATCATTATGTCTATTTCTCTTTTTCGTTGACTTGATCAACCATATTCTATCTTTTACAGTATTCAGTACCTCTGCATTAAAACTCCCTATTGTTGGGAAAGGCCTATCACAAGCTTTGGTCATCCCGACCCACGTGTCACAATACACAGTTGCATATGCACCATACTTCTTACACATGAGAAACCTCGCTGAACCAATAGGGCCTTCCTTAGGCAGTACACTGACCATCTCTAGCGTATGCTTAGCACCCATGTTGAACAATATACCTTCTACCCGGAACACAGACACACCGCAATGCTCTGTTCCTTCCGGCCAAATGTGAAATACAGACACACCGCAATGCTCTGTTCTTTCCACCTAATAATTTCAACTCTGTTGCTATACTCACCGCTAGAGATCTATAATCCTCGGTGAACGTATTTCCTTTAGCCGCGCTCACTCGCTTTTCCCTAATACAGAAATATCACTGTGGGCCCCAAGGGCTATCAGCTCCTCGATACCCTGGCTAAACCACAAAATCTGCTGAGTTTATTATCGCTGGGAGCGCAAAGTCGATACAATCAACCTGCCTTTCCAGTATAATTCCTCCTAGCTGCTTCACCAATTCGCACTAACGGTGCGACCGGATCGCACTGCCTACCAATACTAATTATTAGCAAACCTTGCGATCTATTGGTAGCGCTTTGCGAAAACCCAGTTTTCGCATTCGGTATACCTGCCCTGTATACCGTCCTTCAGTTGGGCAATCCGCCTCGTCAGACAGCAACTGAGCACCTCAACAATAAAACAGTGTATCTACGTTACAACATCACACACTATACACCTTTTCTGCGCAGAAAATCAAAAGTTCCCAACAATAGTAATAATGTCTCAGAGGCTTTCACAAGTAATTATACTATGCATGTATAATAACTATCAACACGATTGTTTAACCACGTGGCAAGTTTACCGGAAGTTCGCGTACGCACAGCAGGAAGTACACATACGCTAAACAATGCAATACAGTTAAAACGCACAATGACAGAAAAAAGAAACAGTTTTCTCTTTTGTCCCTAGGTTCTAGTTAGCGTGCCCTAGATAATGCAAAACGGACATTCGGTTTCGCAACACAGAGTAAAATTCAGGTTTTGAACACCATGCGTTCTTACCCGTTTATGACGCGTCTCCACCCTTTGTTGAGGAACCGAAATCCGTTGGTCTTGCGTATCATCGGCAACGAAACCTCCAAAGCTCACGAGCCCCCAAATTGTAATGTGCGTA
This sequence comes from Mixophyes fleayi, assembly GCF_038048845.1. Lineage (NCBI taxonomy): Eukaryota > Metazoa > Chordata > Amphibia > Anura > Limnodynastidae > Mixophyes > Mixophyes fleayi. Next base: position 295,508,433 of record NC_134403.1, on the reverse strand, counting down.
TTGTCGCTAACCAATAACGATTGTCGAACCTCGATTTGTGTTTCCAACGCACAAATATTTATTCGCAATAAGTTGAAAAAATATGCTCAAGCGATGTAATAGTAAATACAGCCGTTACTTAACGCAGGCGCTCTGGATCCAGTGCAGTCATTCAATCCTGAAGTCTGGGGACAAGAAGTCTGCACTCTGGATCACAAGCTGCTGCTTATATACACAATCAAGTACAGTAATACAATGAAGATGGTATGGCTTGCATCTATTGGTCCGGGTCTCAGGAATGTCCAAGGGGTCGTCAATCATTGGCTGGTTCATCCTAAGGAATCCAAAGGAGGGGGTCATCTCTGCAGGGGGTATGCTCTGCTCTTCCCGCCAGAATTCCTTACTCTTAAGTAGTTCATAATTCCCTATCATTCATAACTTGCGTATGCACTCTGCGATTCCCTCGCAGAGCGCACCAAACAGTAGGATATGTAACAAGGTTCATTATGATACCACTCATGATGTTATTCCTTTAACCCGTTCTGTGTATTTCACTAATATGCATGTAACTCTGATATAACATATAAATACTACTATATTTCGACATAACTGACTATGTGTTGCAACTACCAATAATGTGTACTATTTTATAAGTATGCGTGTTTGTGCAAATGTATGGTAAAAGACCAATTACTGTTGCTGCCACGTGTAGTCGATGCGTACGCCCTTTCACGCCGTAGCGTGCCCTTGTACGACATAGCGTACCGTACGCATCTTTTCAGACAAAGACAACCAAGTTTGCTAGACTTTAATTGAAATGACTTTATCCAATTTGCTGACTTCGACACACCTTACATAAGTATTTTAATTAAAATAAAAACTTTCCCAAACCCCTTCTTTACCCTTTTAGCATGCTTCTAAATCCATAGGGAATCTGCTTTCTATTTCCTGAAATAGTCTACAGAGATATAAAATAAAAAACATAAAAGAGTGATGCTACTTGCTGAAGTAGATTTTAAATGAACCTGAGGGGTCAATATGTGATCAGCTAATGAGAACGGTTTTCTCATACTAATTAGATACAAGTCACTCTAATTGGCTGAGCTCGTATTGACCCCATCATTAAGTCTTGGTAAAGCCACTACTGTAGTGATAGAGTCAGTTTTCTGTTTTCTGTTTTGTGTGTGTGTGTGTGTGTCTGTTTGTATGTCTGTGTATCCCATTATTTGTGTGCTTGATACATAGGACAAACATGTCTGTGTAGTTTACTAAATAGAATTAAACAACATCTATAATTAAGGCTAAAATTAATTCAAACTATCACATTCCCTAAATCTGGGTGTAGATGGCCCCTGATTATTCAGTTGCATTTTCAATACCACCACTTCTAAATTTTCACATTGACCACTGGTTACGTTAATGTTGACCAGACTATCACCAGCTTCAATCTAATAAAGCATACATATAAGAATAATTGAATGTAAATAAAAGGAATAATGTGTATGTTCTACTTCCAATGAGAGGAGGTACTCACTCTTCTAAAACTAAAAGTATATTAAAAAGGAAAATAGGAAGCGCAATACACTTATTAAATTCCTGAAAATGAATAATAATATGCGCTTCCAAGAGATTTATAAAAGTAAATTAACTATTTATTGAATACATATACATACTGTGATTTTAAAATCAATTAATAACAAGCATCACAGAAACTACATTCAATTAAACAGCAGATGATAAATGTATAGAGTGACTGCTATTCAATTTCTAATATCAAACACATACATGGTAATCGGAGTATAGTTCAATGAATTTACTAGGAAAAGCAATCCTTACAGTCCCTGTGAATAGAAATCTTCACAAGAGGAATGAACAATTCCATGGATATATCCAATTGATAATAGATAGTGGTATATAAAATGAATAATGACTCTTAGAGGTGTTAACACTCTTCAGTTCAATCAGGACAAGTATATAATATTCAGGAATGTATGATAATCATATCATAAAAGCGACAATGTTCCTTGTTAGGTTCTGTTTTACCACCCAGGTAGCTGAATAGCTAAATCTTTTTACAGTCAATCGTCACAGGTCCCTTTTAGATGAATATTGTATTTTAATCAGTAATACTCACATATCCATGTCCTGTCTTCAGCCAAAGTTCAATCTATATGTGTAAAATTATAGCAGATGTAGTAATAACTGATATGCATCCTTCTCTGATGCGTTTCTCTAGCAATCAAGCTACTTTCATCAGAGGATTTGTGGAGGAGTCCATAGAACCAACCAGTATTTAAACATCTTGAATCCACTCAGAATACAGTAATCAGCATACACCTGTAAATAAATCACTCTGGAACATCTCAAACTGATTAACCTTTTAAGATCCAGTAAATTAGCAGTTATAATATTAACATTAAATGCTTGACATAAAAGTTCAGGATGCACATCGAACAAAGAAAAAATCTACAAATAAAAGACTTGTGCTTAGGGTAAATCACCAAACATTTTCCATTTTTAGACTACACGATGGATACTCAATGAATAGGGATCCTATAATCAACCAAACACTTAAAGATTAATCAATAAATCTCCCCACTAGTTATGACATAATTGGGTTTGACAATAGAACTACATGTTAATAATATTTGTACAATATACAGATGTATAAAAACCTAAACACATACAGCTAGGTCTCCCAACTTATACAAAGTCAAAGTAACTTGCTTAGTAGCCTATTGGATCCCATCGCTAGATCAGTCGTCCAACTGATGGAAGATAGAACCACTAAAAAGGGCCATATAAAAGATACCTAATCAAATAAAATCAGCATTCAAAATATAATAAGGACATAGTATAGAAACAAGTATGTAGAGAACTTAATGTAACACATCTATCACCATAAAGAAAAAAATTGTTAAACATAGGACACTTCTGTCAGTTTATCCAAAAATGATTTGCTCATAAACAGGAATTTAGTATCATTATCAAAAGGGAAAAATGATTAGTATTAGTTTAATAACTTTTATGCCCCTAATTGTAAGGTTTGAAATGTCACCTTTTTTTTACAACTCGCCCAATGTCCTTCACTCATAAATGTCCTTCACTCATAATGCTACTTTGATGTTCCAAAAAAATAAAATTTAGGGACCTCATGGTCTGGCCTGCATATTGTAGCCCTTATATATACTCCAAAAGATAGATTATATAGGAGGACTAACAGTTGATCTCAATCTCAAGTTTCAATCTCAAAGGCTTCTCTAGTAGTTGTTGAATAAAAGTCCTTACATTTATTCTTATTAAACTTACCGCCTAAAAAAAATGTCTGGTGGGATCATTGCGCCATTATCCTCATCATCCTTCTACACCCAAAACAAATAAGGCTTTGATTGAGGGGGTTATAGCTAGAGATTTGTGGCTTTTTTATTTGTTGCACATCCAGTAGTACCCACATACCAATTTCCAAAGATACATAAATAACTTTACAAATCACCGGGACAAGCTATCATTTCTGATGTTGGTTCTATGACTTCAAATTTGTCTCACTTTGTAGATTTTGCATTACGTAAGCACGTCATGTGCTTTCTAGTTTTATATCATGTACACCATACAATTTCTTAATTTGATTAAATCTATCCATTCACAAGAAGGTTTTCATTTTTTGACCTAAAATGTGGAATCCCTTTATATTGTAATATTGGTCATTCAACAGGTATACAAGCAGTTTATTATTTTTTCCCCATGGATGGGGAACCAGAAGAAGAACAAAGTACATTTACATTGCATTGTATTGCTTTAATTTTGTCCCATAACTATTTTGTATTTGATACACAGTTTTATCTTCAAACACTTGGGAGTTTTTAAAATTTGGACATGGGAGGCTTTGAGTCCGACTATATGTGTACTGGATGATTCGGGGCAAACCTGGCTCTATGGCAGATATATTGATTTTTTTTATTTGGAATGGGGATTCTGATTCTATCACTGATTTTGTTCCACACTTGAATACTAATCTGTATAATTTATAGTTCTCCAGCAGTTTTCATTCACAACACATTAATTTCTTTGATATAGCCCTCTCGGACTATTAGTTTGAAAAGACCTAATACTTTCAAATTGGCCCTCAGCTTCTTTAGGAACATATAAATGTAGTAATGAAACTATTGACACACTAATGCCTGTGGCTGTTGAGTGAGCTGAATTGATGTTGTAAGTGTAATAAGAATTGATGTCACGTGTAAGTTTATTAAGAATAAATGTGAAGACTTTTATTCAATAACTACTAAAGAAGTCTTTAAGATAGAAAGTTTTATCAACTGTCATTCCTCCTATATATGGGTAACAAAGCAGGCAGCCGTCCCTGGCACCTAATGTGTGTGTGTGGACGGCGCCTGACAGTACCCCCCCCCCCTCCCCCCTCACTGAAAGATGTGTCCTTCAAGGATTGTCTTTTGATGAAATCAGCCAGAAGACGAGGAGCATGAAGATCTTTCTTATACACCCATCACCGCTCCTCGGGTCCTTAGCCCTTCCAATGGACCAAGTACTGGGATCGCCCACGCAGGTTGCGAGTATCCAGGATGCGACTGATCTTGTACTTGTTACCGGACGCAGTGAACAAGGGCTGTGGGCGAGAAGGTTTGCGAGAGAATTTATTGAGGATCAATGGTTTCAGCAAAGACATGTGAAAAGTATTGTGGATCTTTAGAGAGGGAGGAAGGCGCAGTCTGTAAGTTAACGGTTTGATGATATGTATTACCAGATACGGTCCAATAAAACGTGGAGCCAATTTCATGGATGGCACCAGGAGCCTGAGATTCCATATGGAGAGCCCCACTATATCACTCAGATGAAGAGTGGGAATCAATTTGCCTTGACAGTCTGCCGTCCCTGGTACCTAATGTGTGTGCAGGGGCGGCGCCTGACACACCATGTCACTGCTAGTTCACATCTGCTACAAAAAAGAGGTAAACCTTACAGTCTTAAAATATGTATAGTCAATGATTAAATATTCTCTGTAAAGCACTACGTAACATTTAGGTACTATATAAATAACTGTTCATAATAATACTAATAATAATAAAAAGACTCTGGTGGCATCATTGTGCTATCTTCAACGTCTTTCTACACCGAAAACAAATTATTGGATAGTGCAAAAGTAAGGATTGAAACATGGTACAAGACCAAGGTGACAGAATCCTCTAGTTAATATATTTACTACCAGGACTTGCTGGAGTCAATGAACGACTAAATAATGTATTCATGGAGACCCTCTACCTTTACTGTAGGAGAATGGGTCATCTTTTGTCTCGGAAATAGTTCCTTTGACACCAGTTTCAAAAGGGAGACATGAAACGCCAGGTGGATCCAGAAGGAAGGTGGCCGTCATAGCCTGTACTATCAGATTTATCTTCCCTTTGAGTGCTGAGGGCATCTTCATGGCAATGCTACATGTGTTGATCACATTGATAATATGGCCCATATCATCTCCTTGGGTCCACAAATTGTTTTCAGTTAACTTCCACCATCTTCACCCACTCCTGCAGCCTTTTCCACAGTCGCTGGAGATTCTGCACATATTTGTCTGCTGAAGGAACCACAGAGGGGGCACGAGAAGCAATTGTGCCAAGGTGTCCTGAACATCAGACTGTAAAAACTGCTTGAGTGAATTATTAGCACACTCTGTCTGTCTGTTTGACTGGAGGTGATACCCAGATGAGAAGTGGAGTGAACTTCCTAGTCCCAAGCAAAAGGCCCTCCAAACACAGCTATGAACTGGACCCCGGTTGAAGATGATTTCCCAGGGAAGTCTGTACAGACGGAAGACTTCTAAGATGATAATCTGGGCGAGGTAAGGGTGCCAATGGCAATTTTTCCAAGACCATGAAGTGGACTTGCTTGGATATGTGATCCACTACCACCAGGATGGAGGACATACGTTGAGAGCTGTTGAAGTTGAATCCATGCCCTCTGTGGAAGGGGCATTAGGAGCCTGGAGGACAGGGTCTGTTGCACTTTGGTGCTTGCATAGGTAGTGCCAGATTGGACAAATGAAGCTACATCCTTCTTCACAGTCGGCCAAAAAGAATTCTCTGGACCAAATTGATTGTTTTCCTGATCCTGGATGCCCTGCCAATCATCAGTCATGTCCCCATTCCATTATCGCCAGACAGGAGGAACAAACCTCTTGCCTTCTGGTGCCTAGGGCATCTTGATGAGTGCTTCTGTCCGATCTGGTTCCTGTCCAGCAACTCTGATGAGATGGCCATTCACAGAGTCAAGTCTGGAGTTTTAATGTATTCACCCTCCATGATGGATTGTTCGGAAGCGAACTGCTGGGAGAGTGCATCAGCCTAGATGTTGCTGAATCCTGGCCAGTACATTATGATGAAGTCAATTCTTGTTAGGAATAGTCTTTCACCATGCCTGCTGAGGATTCAGCCACTTCACCACCTGAATATACTTTGGGTTCTTGTGTTCAGTGAGGAGAGAGGGAATCTGGTCCCCTCCAGAAGATGCCTGCACTCAGTGAAGGCCATCGTCATCGCCCATAACTCCCAAATTCTCATGAAATAGTTGACCTCAGAGGAGGTAAGCCTCATTGAAAAGAAAATGCAGGGGTGAAGGATGACCTTATAATCAGCCTGGGAGAGCACGGCTCCTGCCCTACTCAGCTGTATGAACTTCAATTGCATAAGCTTGACTGTGTAGAATACCAGATTTATGGACAGGGAGTTTGAAGGTGTCAAAAGCCTGTTATAGGGATAACAATTTGTGACAGATTGTGACAAAAACATATGTGGAACTTGCCAAACCCCATGAACCTCTGGATTGCTTGGTCCCTCTGAGCAAATGACAGTCTTCATAGCAGGCAAAGTATCTTGTAGCAACATCTTAAAGATGAATTTTAACATATCAGTTTCATGCTAGGTCATAGATATATGACAAGCCTTAAGTTTCTATGATTTTAACAATAATTTAAGGAATTAAAATGTATTTTATTGTAATATTTATTATTATGATATAATTTGCACTAAATAAGGGTTTACATGTTTTTAAGAGAATCAAACATTTCTGGTGACAGTACTAATACATTGTAAACAACCCTATTTGTTTTTGTAAACTTGATTCCTTTGAGCCAAACTGAAATACTACTAATTCTCATGTGATGTTTGTCAGGCCGTGGCCTCTTGAGGATAACGAGAGCAGGACACTAACCGGTATTGGCGCTACTGGACTAACAGGTGTGGAGTCTAACATACCCCTTGATATTTGCCAAGGACCCCCGCAAGGAGGTTTGTACTTCGCTGCACAGGGTACGCAGGTCGCGGTCCTGCTAGCCAGTTGCTGGTGTAGTGTAGAAGGGTCAGACGGTCCGGGTCAAGCCAAATCAGGAATACAAGGCACCAGGGAAAATCCAGAGAATGGCCAACAAGCCGAGGTCACGGAGCAGAATGGGTCACACAGAACAAGGGATGGTCTAACAAGCCCGGTCACAACGAGGAGGCTGGAATACAAGAACACTTGAGGAGACAGGAGTATGGAAACCAGGAACACCAGGAAAGGACCTGTTACTCTGGCACCCTAATGGCGCCAGAGTCAGGTTTAAATAGCCAGGAACAGCAGCTGGCAGGACAGCTTCCGGAGAGCGGCGGCCGAGGAGTACAAGCGTCCCATTGCCTAACAACGGGACGGGGGCAGGGCGCATGCGCCCTACGGCCATAATAGGAAGCCGCAGCGGGTCTGTTGCTAAGCAACAGATCGCTCGGCGGAAGTCGGGCGTCCATCCCCGGCTGTCAGCGATCAGCGGAGACGGCGGCTGACAATGTTTAAGTCAACTCAACTTTACATTATGTCAGCAAAGTACACTATTATTTTATGGTCATCTTGCAACTATAGTAACAGTAACTAACATGGGCTGCCTGCCCAACGATGTCAGCAGTGTTGTCCTGGTGGTCAAACAGTGTTTCATGGTTTACTTTTTCATTCAGATAATATAAAAATAAAACAGAAGGGATTCAGTATTTTGTCATGGCATTTATGCATGAAATTTAGGTGACATATATGTGCTAGCTACTTAGTATGCATCTGCTGACAGTCAGATTATGACAGAGTTTTCTCTAGCTGTGATTTTATATGACCACTTTTCCATCATTTATGGAGAGTGCAGAATATGTGACTATTTATGCACCCACATGCAGAAACAAGATATAGTCTGGGTGCAGTAAAAGGTTATTTAAATGAACCTGAAAGCATACTTGCCTACATTCCAGGAGACCCCCGAATTATGGGAAGTACTTCCAGACTCCTGGGAGTAGGTCACCCAACCTGATCCCGTCTGATCTTCTTCTAAAATGGGTGGGTCGGGACCTTTATGACATGATTTGTGTTATCAGGCCTTGCATGAGCGTGTCCTGATGATGCAATTTACGTCATCATGGCCCACTCTCCCACTTTGATGCTCATGCAGAAGGGGCATACAATTTGCTTTCCACTCTGGATTTCCCAAGGGGGTTTCAAAAGCATGCAATTATGGTTGAAAGGGTGGAGTTCCATGTATAACAGGGGGATGCAGAGAATTTTTACCCCTACAAAAAAGCTTTAATATAACATGTCCCCTTTTTATATACTCAGTAAGGTACTTTTGTTCCTCCCAATGGCACTTTATATGGGAAAGTACACACATAGGGCATGATCCTAAAACGGTAGTAGTGTAATGGGGTGTGATCAGGGCTGGACTGGGACTAAAAATCAGCCCTGGCATTTGAAGCATACAGGCCCACCTCTGTTGATGAGCAGGAAAAAACTGCAGCGGCACCGCCAAGAGCGTGGCCACATTATGTTGGGGGCATGGTCAACATGGGGCATTGATACATACATTATAATAAAACATTACATTTATCAGGCCCTCCCTATCCACATCACACTACTCCCACCCCAGACACATTACAACACCCCAGTCCACTGTACTTATCTATGCTTCTGAAGCTGCTGACATCCATCAGGGTGGGATCTTCCTGTAGAGTGAGCAGGGAAGCTCTTAGTCTCACAAGATTAATAAATCTCATGAGACTTAGAGCTCCTCGGCTTGCTATGCAGGCTGTGTCCTGTCCAGGGATTGGGGGCAAATATCCGCTCCCTCCTGCTAACCAGAGCTTGATTAAGGCTCGGGGGGCCCTAGGCACTTAAGACAGGGGGCTCCTATGATGTAATATGGTTATTCACATTTTCAACAAATACACAGGCAATACTGTGAGCACTACTGTTAGGTGCACACAGTTCTGCCTTCACAAGCAGTACAATGTGAAGTATGACATACCTCCCAACTGTCCTTGTCCTTGTCAGACAAAATCCTGACTAATACCACTTTCATACTGCCGTCCCTGCAATATCCCGGGTTTTTGAAGCCGTGTTTTTGCAGGGTCTCGGAGCGGCCCAGCTCAGAAACACCATTCATATTGCACCTTGGACCCGGAAATTTCCCGGGTTGACCCCATTCATACTGCACAAGTCTGTGCCCTGGCAATTTGTGGGAGTCATCACCAGAGCACTTTTCATTGGCTAAAAGCTGGACTATGAAAAAAAATGAAAAATCTCCCTCTCTCCCTCTCTCCCTACTATGCAAAAACCCGGGTTGCCTGCACTATGAATGGTCCGACCCGGGAATTACCCCTCGATAAATCCCGGGTTGAAGACCTGGGTTTTTAGACCCGGGATTTTTCACTTGTACCATTCATACTGCACCAAGACCCGGGTCGTTTGAGCTCACCCCGGGAAAAACCCGGGATTTTGGTGCAGTATGAATGGGGTATAAGCAGGACAGTCACCCCCCAAATTCAGAACAGTTGGCAAACTGTCCTGCTCTCTCCTACCTTTCTTGTCATTGCCACCACTTGTGGCTGCTGGTGTATTTAGATCAGTTGCTGCTTGTCTGGATCTTGGAATGTTGGGGGCCCTATTTGGAAAAAAAAATGGGTACATGAAATTTAGAAAACTCCAACCAGCACTGCTGTTAAATCTATATAGCACCCACGTTTTAAAATTAGGCCTCACTTCAGCCCCAGCATTAAAATAATAGTATTCTCATTTAATAAATAAACCGATTTCCCTCCAAATCAATTAATAGTTTTTACATTTCATAATATATACCTATTTCCTGCAACCATCACTGCCATTAAATTCATAGTCACATTTAATAAAGAGACCTCATTCTCCCCAAACTCACCCCCACATTCAATAGCCCCTAAACCACCCCATCTTAAATTAATAGTCCCCACTATTACATTGCCCCACTGTAAACAAAATAGCACCCATTATTTAGCCACCATCAACCTCACACACTACATTGCCAAAAGCTCCCTGTGCCACACACATTACTTTGCCCCTTCATCATCACCACGCTGTGCCTCCTTATGATCACAATGTGCCCCTTCATCACAACCACGCTATGCCCCCTTTTGATCGCACTGCGCCCTCCATACTCCTTTTTCCCCCTTCATCACACTCTGCCATGCTGCTTTTGCCCCTCTTCACACTCTGCCATGCTGCTTTTGCTCCTCTTCATCCCCCTGTGCCTTTTATCTCTCCCCCCTTTCTTCATCCCCCTGTGCCTTGTATCCCCCCTTCTTCATCCCCCTGTGCCTTGTATCTCTCCTCCCCTTTCTTCATCCCCCTGTGCCTTGTATCTCACCCCCTTATTCACCCCCCTGTGCCTTTTATCTCACCCTCCCTTTCTTCATCCCCCTGTGCCTTTTATCCCCCCCCCACTTCTTCATCACCCTGTGCCTTGTATCTCTCCGCCCTCCTTTCTTCATCCCCCTGTGCCTCTCTGCATTCCTCCACTCTTTTACTTAACTCTGAGTTGCCTTCTTTCATCCGGCCCTGGGTGTGATCTTAAAATGATGGTACTGTAATAACCAGGACACACCACATACAACGAAATCTAGCCACGCCCACTGGAATCTATGCAGTACAACAGACTATTGTAGACAATACTTGATTAAATAACACTCCACAAAGCAATGACTCAGACCAGTGATAATAAGTGCCCAGTATAGCAGTACAACGTTCTTCGTGTAAATGCCTGGTACTTATGAATGATTATACACCTTATACACTTCTCAGTGCTTAAGTGGGCAAGGTATGCACTGCTTTCTATGAATCCACCATGAATAATGAGGGGGCACAGCCACAGTTCCAATTCCTAAGGAAAAAATATACATGTAAAATACTGGCCTCCACACAGTAACCAGTGAAGAAAAAGGTCCCTCTCAATGGATGTGGCTTTGTGATGCACACACATACTATAGCTATGTTGAATCTTATGCTTACACCCAGTGCCACCACACGGGTAACAAATGCATCCACTAACACCACACTGGTAACAAATGCATCCACTAACACCAACAGGACCAACTTTGGTGGTACACAGGAAAGACAGGCTGTGAGGTGCTGTTAATCCTGTCACTGCTTGACTCCAGGAATTGCTGATAGCTTGCAGTTGTCCTCGCCAATGACTCTGTTGTTCTTCACAGTTGTCAAGTTCTTTTGCACAGCTGCCATTTCCACCACTGTTCTCTTTTCTGTTCTTTCTACGACATTCTCTTCATCCACTTTCTACCACCAAATATACGACAGGGTCACATCTATGTTTTTATAGGTTATTTCAAACACAGCCGCAACGCTAATTTTGCATCCACTGATTGAACACCACTTTAGCAACAAATTATATTAATACATTAAACTAAAATAAAGCGCAACATGAAACATAAGAAATTAATCTGTACAACTCTTGTGATAAGGAAGAGAATTCACATCATGCACATTTTCTCATGTAACCATGATTAGAGCTCACAGGAGTCTACACTTTCAAACATACTCCTAAAAAACCACAAACATTAGTCTTTAATACTAATACTTCCCAAAAAAACAAAGATGGTAGATGTGTCTACTACTTAGCTTCTCACCTCATACAGGTTGTCCCTCCTGATAAGATATCATGGTTATATATTGAAACTAAATTTCTCAATATTCCTCTTCTACCAGCTGTTTGAAGCTTCTCTAAGGTTAACAAGCCACCCCTCTCAAACCTTCTAACATCTCTTAAATGCTTCTTAAAAAAATTAAATTTAACAGCATTTAAATTTGCTCTCTCAATATTTTATTCTCTGATCACATCTACACGGGATAATCCAAGCCTCCATCCAGGACTCACACCCATCAGTGTTGCTGCTTGGTTTTGGGACAGAATATGCCAAATATTCCCTTGTCTGCAACCCATTCTTTTCAAACTAGGCATTTCCTGTCTCTCACTCCCCTCATCACAATTCCTAAGCATAACAGAGAATGAGAATGAGATCTTGGCCTCGCTACTGATGAGAATGGTCGCAAACAGATGAGAATGGGAATAGCATATAGTTCAATATCCACTTTAATTAAAGAAACAGCATACAACTTGTATTATAGATAATTTATACGTCAGACAAATTATCAGAGATGTACAGTACCACTAAATCTGCTTGCTGGAAGAACTGTGGCCACAGGTGAATGATCTACCATATATAGTGGAGTTGCCTCACATTGTACCCTTCTGGGATAAGATTCATAATTTGCTTAAATCCATGATTGAGGCGCCAATAGAGACCCCTAGATCTTTTTCTTAGCATATCCACTGCAAAGGGATATGCTAAGAAATAAGGAAGAGCTATGGTAGAGTGGTTAGCACTTCTGCCTCACAGCGCTGTGGTCATGAGTTCAATTCCCGACCATGGCCTTATCTGTGTGGAGTTTGTATGTTCTCCCCGTGTTTGCATGGGTTTCCTCCGGGTGCTCCGGTTTCCCACACTTCAAAAACATGCTGGTAGGTTAATTGGCTGCTATCACAATTGACCCTAGTGTGTGTGTCTTCTGTGTGTGTGTGTGTGTGTGTGTGTGTGTGTGTGTGTTACGGAATTAAGACTGTAAGCTCCAATGGGGCAGGGACTGATGTGAGTGAGTTCTCTGTACAGCGCTGCGGAATCAGTGGCGCTACATAAATAAATGGTGATGATGATGATGACAAGCAAGAAAGAAGGCACTTGTAATCTGAAGAAAGGTCAGCAACTAGAAAAGGTGAAGATAGAGCAGTTGGTGGATTATTACATTTGGCTTCAGAAAGAGGGGATAAATGGCGAGAATAGTATAAATGTCCTCTGCAAATTCCTGTGGTAGGGTTAGATGCTATATAATATACTTTTGGAAACATTAAGTTTTATTTCTCTACAGATCTTCTCATACTCATGCACAGTTGAAAGGACGTGATCTTTTAACCCTGAAGAACTACAATGCAGAAGAGATAAAATATCTTCTGTGGGTGGCAGCTGATCTGAAATACAGAATAAAACAAAAGGGAGAGGTGAGAAATGAAATTTGAATGTGTTACATTATCACTATCGGTGCTGTCGAACACAATTTACTCTTTCTGAAACACTGCACTTTATTTAAAAAAATATTGGATGTTTGTGACAAAGCTTGTTACTTATACAGGCAAAACTGTAAGCCATTTGGCCAATTCTAATTGAATTTGGCCAAATAAGAATTGACCAAATAAGACTCCAGAAAATGTATGTTTGTTTCTCTCATTTGAAACAGCAGTTCAAGTTAATGTGATAGACAAAGCTCCACTACCTGGCTGACTTGATAAGCTAGGCTGTGGTTCAAGTAGCTATAGAGATGTCCTTAAAGTCAGGGGTAGGGTAGGAGCCCGGAGGCCCTGCGGGCAAGGGGGCCCGTCCGAGGCAGCGCTGAAAAAAAAAATCCTGCAAAAAAAAAGAAAAAACTTACCTTGCGGTCACGTCAGCCGCCGATCCGGCTCCCTCCCTGGTCCCCTCTTCCGTGCTGTCCTCGTAGTGCTCGTAGTGAATGTAGGGGCCCCGGTGCACTGCATTGCCTGGGGGCCCATAATGCAGTTAAGGTGGCCCTGCTTAAAGTAAAGGTGTTCTACAAAGCGGTTCTTAAATTTCCCTCTGCCTTGCTGACATCATCATTTATGGTCTGACTTGAGCCAGGCAACAAAATATTTAGTTGGTTCAAGTGGAAGAAGTGGCGCTTATATAATTAACAAGTACGCAAAGCTTCTCAAATATGTACATTTTGTCTAAAGACTCCCTCAGTTCACATATCTCAGCATGTACAATTAGGTTGCAGCTTATTATGCCAAAGGCAATCCCTTACATTGAGATAGCTCACAGTAGCTTCACCAAAAATCTTTACCAGTCAAGAACAGATAACCTACCTACTGGCTAAATGTAACAACCTGCTTGCATGTTTTTGGGTTACACTAAAATCCCTTTTTAATATAATTCCTTCATGTAATGGATAGTGATATAAATAACATTATAATTGAAGAGCTCGTAGCACATTACTAAATATTTTTTTCTTTATTGTTTTATTCATGATAAATAAAAATGTATGTAAATAACTTGTTTGCTGCTTGCACTTCTTTTTACTTTATTTTTTTAAAACAGATAATCTTCCCTTGGCAAACCACCTATAGCTGTCTCCAAGGGTTAATTTTCTCAATCAGCTACTTTCATCCAGAGGTCCCTGGTGGGAGTGCATGAAACCTTTGGCATCAATTAATTTCTCTTCCCCAATGGTTTCAAACACTTTCACCATGGATAACATGCTGATGAAAATAGCATACAGAAAACACGCCTGACTCTAGGATCTCTCCTCTTTCCTGTAATGGAAAAGTCAGAGCATGGCTTTGTTTTGTTTGGTGAATATAAAGGATTCATAGATTTCCTCCTATCTCTCTAATGCTGCACGTCTCTCTACTACCTTACTGTAAACTGCTTAAAATTTCTTTCTTTTTTGCAAGCACGTTATTTAATGTTGCTATAAAAAGAATGCATATTATAAGTAGATACTACTACTAATACCGCTTTCATACTGCCGCCCCGGCAATATCCCGGGTTTTTCAAGCCGGGTTTTTGCCGGGGCTCGGAGCGTCCCAGCTCAGAAACACCATTCATACTGCACCTCGAACCCGGGAATTTCCCGGGTTGACCCCATTCATACTGTAACCCCTCATCTACTCTGCTCGCTATTCCCTCACTCCCCTGGCATCACCAGCTCCCTCTCGTGTCTGATTTGTCCACCCTCCCTTAGGATGTAAGCTCTTATGAGCAGGGCCCCTCTTCCCCCGTGTCTCCATACCTGTTCTTCTGATCTGTCCTTACTCCTTATGGCTGTCCCGGAGTTACTGAAGCATTGGTACTTTGTGTTCATCGTTCTGTACTGTTTAACCCTGTACGGTCTACTGTTTGTACTATGTACGGCGCTGCGGAAACCTTGTGGCGCCCAACAAATAAATGATAATAATAATAATAATAATACTGCACAAGTCTGTGCCCTGGCTCAGACTCAGACTCATCGGCTCCCACCGATGACATCATCCTCCAGAGACAGGCAGACAGCCAATCAGCTTGTTTTCTGTGCAACCCGGGTTGAAAAACCCGGGTTGCACCATTCATAGTGCAGGCAACCCGGGTCCGACCCGGGAATTACCCCTCGATAAATCCCGGGTTGAAGACTCGGGTTTTTAGACCTGGGATTTTTGACTTGTACCATTCATACTGCACCAAGACCCGGGTCGTTTGAGCTCGCCCCGGCAAAAACCCGGGATTTTGGTGCAGTATGAATGGGGTATAACATAAAGAATATGATTTTAGGGTGATCTAACTGCTTTTAAGGAGATGTCCACTCAGTAAATAAAATAATATCTCTGAACTGCTAATATAATGATTTGCAAAGAAACTTTTACAAAAATGTCAGCTAATAGTTGAAAAACAGCATTTAAACTTTAATGATGGTTATTACAGACCTAGCTGTAGCTCTAAAGCTGTGTAGCAGAGAACTATATATTGTTGCAAATAAAAAAAATACAATAAAGTTGTATGTATGAACCTAATTTGTTAAACTGTATTTGCTTTTAAAATAGTTGTTTGCTTTTTAAATATAATGATACCATTATGAATCGCCTTTCTCCCCCCATTAATTGAGCATCAACATCAGATACCTACCTTGAATTCATTAATGATGAATGTTTTTACTTAGGTAAGTGTCCAGACACCTTGATTCAAAGCTGCTTAGTCAACAGTTTATAATGTGGCATCTATATTTTATATGCATGCAAGTACTGTGCCTAGTTTAAGAAAAAAACATGACAATATTTGATATTACAATGCAGTTTATTTATACTCACTAGCTCAGCTGTCAAACACACTATCATAGTAGCTATAAAGGAATGTGCTTAATGCCATGTTTTCTATGCAGCTCTCTCTAGAGCCAGTCAACGAACACACTGACCATAAATGAGTTCAATGACCATAGGTAACAAATGCTGACACTATTCATATATAGCGTTTTAACTTGAACATAGCATTAATATGTGACCCATGCAAATTTGCAGCCATGAGGGTGCTGGAGATTTTGGCTCATACTTCAGTGTATTTTTCTAAGAAACTCTGTATCTCAGGCAATAAAGAACAAGTAAAGCCACTATTTGTCATTAAGGTTTTTTAAAAGGATGTGTATTACTGAACTGAATAATATGGCTGTGACTTAACCGAAGCGTTTGCATTTAAAGGGGCAGATTCAATTGACCGCGTTACTGTAAAAACTCCTTTTGGGGCTGCAACCTGTGGTCTTCTGGCATCGAAGTCCAAATCTCCTTGCAGGGACCACTATTGAAGGAGGCCAATAAACCTCTACGCATCAAAGTAGCCAGTGCCAATCATCAGAGGCACAGAAGGTCCACATTCTGACTTGTCATTGCAATATGTCTATCATGCTCTTTCACCACTGACCTAAATATGTTGGAGGGGCTTAATCTATGTATAATGAAGTTGTGAGATGTTAGTCTATTAAATTATATGTTTTTAATTGAGCTGCAATGAAATATTAGGTTAACTACAGTATGTATATTACATTCATGGTTCAAATTTGAAAATTTAAACTTTTCAAGATTGGTTGTCATTTAAATGCTTTTAAGCCAAAAACAGTAAAAATTTAATTATATTTTAACTTACCTTAATTTAAAAACATTATATTTTTGTAAGACTCTTGTACCTGAATAAACAAGGGTATTTTGAAGATGCTACAATCGGAAATTACAAATTGAGAAGCTTAAAGTGGTGGAAGAGAAGACGACTAAAAGTCATACAGTGTACATAATACAATGTTTTTATGTGTTTCCAACTAGTAAAAAAACAGAGCTCCATAAACAAATTACACAGTAAAGACATATTGTGCTTGCATTACTTCTATGCAGATTAATGCAATGATTTTCCATTGAATTTTGTCAGTTAGTAGCACTGTTCTATTAGGTATACTCACATAAACAAATACAAATATATAGTTCTTTTTTCACATTTAGTGCGTAGTCACATTTCCTGAACCCATCCTGTCCATCGAGGTGGACAGAGCCGGTGCAAGGTTTATCTGCGCCCTAGGCAAAGCTTCAATGTGCTGTTCCTCCTCTCCCCAATTCCCACTTCATAGCCCCTCACACACTTGACATTTGTAGAATAAAATAGTAACTCTTACCTTCTCCTGGCTGGCTGGTAAGGTTACACTGCAGATGCACTGATGCCCGGATGTACTGATGCCTGATGCAGAAAGCTCTCCAGGCTTCACTGCTGCCCAGGAGCAAACACAGGATTTCTAGAGGGAAGGATACAAATGTTAGAACAAGCAAGTAAAAAAGATGTGACATCACTCATCTGTTACATACTGACATATCCCCCGCTGCCCACCAGTTTTTTTTCACACATGCCCCCTGCCCACCAGCTATTCTTACACATGCCATCTGTACCCATTAGCTTTTGTCACAAATGCCACCTCCATTCCACAAGCTTTTCTCACATGCCCATGCCCCCCTGCCCACTAACTTTTCTTTCAATGCGCACCTGCCCTAGGTGCCCTATCCAGCTTTTTTCACACATGTCCTCCTGCCAACCAACTTTTGTCGCACATGCCCCCCCTCCCCACCAGCTTTTCCCAAACATATGCCCCTGTCAAACAGCTTTTTTCTCACATGACCTCTTGCCCACAAGATTTTAATAAATGAACAGCCTAATGCTGCATGTATCATTTAGATTACATTTGTGTATGTGTTAATTTACTCTGTAGATGTAAAGTTAAGTATACTAATATATAGCAACAGGGGAGAGGCAAATAGTGTACAAATACTAATAAAATAAATGGTTGCTCAAAACTGAAGTTCCTTTAAATGAATAGTGTGTAACTCATGGGGATTTCTTACCATAATGTGTTCTGTAGCCCCCTCTTCCCCAATTTTCTCCAGCCTCCTTTTTCCATGTTTTCTGTACCCCCTTCCACCCCTATTTTTCCCAGCCTCCTCTTTCCCTGTTTTATGTAGCCCTCTCTCCCCCATTTTCTCCAGCCCCCTCGTTTCATGTTTTCTGTAGCACCCTCTTACCCGCCTTTTTTTCTTTTCTCTTCTTGTCCTCATTTCCGCTTCTTGCTTTCTTTTTTCCTTCCTGGTCCCTCTTGGCTCCTCTTCACTGACAGAGGCATGATGTCATGAGCTGCAAGAGCCAGGCGTCGGAGGGATGCTACGGGGCGGTGCTGCCATGTGGAAGCAATGCCTTTGATTACACCTAAGGACAGTGGCATTGGGAAATATTGGGCAGGCGAACGCACCTCCAGCACTGTCCTGGACACCTAACTAACAATGTCTCATTCAGGGACATTGTAAGTCAGGGTACCCAGCCACAGTGCCGGCCCCTAGAGCCTGTTGCCCTAGGCAGCTGCCTAATGGTGGCACCAGCCCTAGGGATGGATGTAAAATATCAGTAAGCATTAATTTTCATTTAACATAGAGACCAAAAATCCCTTTTACAAAATCTCCTTTATAACGCCATTCACCAGACTCAAAGCTCAGGAAGGTTACCATTTTCCCACAATGGGGTATATAAATCTGTTTTATATGGCAAAAAATATAGCCTAGTCCTATTCCAATCCGCCTTAGTTTGCACTAAGACAGTGGTTGGAATGGGGGTGCCATTGTAGCACTCTGGCTCTGCTTCAAAATAACTAATATACTGATTCATAGAGACCAGTGTCAGAGTTCAAGGAGAGTTGTCCAGATCTTTGGCCTCAATTCAGTTCAAACCAGTGTGATATCTACATTGGGAAACTATGCAGTAAAGTTGAAGTGGGGTTCATTCATGGGGTTTTGCAGTATTGATGACCTGAATTTCTAATGGCCATTACCCCATGCAAACCTACATAGCTTACTGAAGAAGTTTTATATGCTGTGCCCAAGTACTGGACAGATAGTGGTTTATCACCCTTAGGAAAACTAAGTTATACAATCACAGTGGTTTGGCTTTCCTTTGCTGGTAAATTATTAATAAATTACAACCATTACTGAATACTTATAAACACTACTATGTACATTAATCTTAGAATTCTATTAAATTGACCATTTAAGAATATTGCTTTAAGGCTCAGTTTCTCTCAAATGTTCACTCCAATTCAGTATTTTTTAAGCAAAGATAATCTTTCTAAAGGGCCTACTTCTCTGTAAAATGTATATTCATTACAAAAAAGAAAAAAAAAAGAAAAGGTAATCGCTGCAATTTAAAAAAAAAAAAAATTGACCGGGCAGCTGTGTTGATGGTACTGTCCCGAAGTGGAAAGGGTTAACTTACCTCTTTACTGGGCAAGTCTTTTCAGATATCCACATGTGTGAGCCGGCTTGCAGCCTCAGTGGAACTGAAAAAAAACACATATGACTTCATTTTTACTAAAGTTTAAAAATAGATTAATTAAAAAAATTAGGAATAAAATAAGAATCTCTATTGAAAGAATGAAGAATGTTTTAAATGATTTGCAACTGCTGCTGCCATAGCAATAACAGTTTATAACAGAACAGGTATTGCAGTGGTACAACTATAAACTCAACACTTGTTGAACAGGCTTCCCCACGCATAGGATGGTGTGCAAAAGCGGGCGTCTCTCATGGTCCCAGCATCTGAAGCTGTTGTAACGGTGTCCTCTGTACTATTCTGTCCTGTAACTATTTTCTACTCCTGTCCTATTACCCTGCTCCAAACCCTTTATCTGCCCTTGCTTTTTCGGTTCTACTGACTGAAACATCTGGTTTCCTGACTACTGACTTCTAAATGACTGACAGCCTGCTAAACTGACTGACTAGCTGCCTAATTTTTCATTGACTGATTGCCTTACTGGCTTGTTACAGTTATCTAACTACACCAATGGCCCTATATATGAAAGCTTCCTTAGCCTTAAATTCTGCGAAAATTACTGTTTGTGCAGGATCATGGCAAACTTACATATTGTGGCTATTTAATTTTGTTCTGCTTCCTCCCCTGTTTCCTGTCCAGTGAGGACGCATGCGCTGCACATGCAAAGTGAATTAGTGATGGGAAATCTAGTTCATTTTGAAGATTAGTTCATTCTGATCTAGTTCACACAAAAGATTAGTTCATTTGGCTCATCTGACTCAGTAGTTCATTTCACTCATTTCACTAATTTGACTCAGTAGTTCATTTTTTGGTTCATTTAGCTCAGTTAGTTCAGTTAGATCACTGGCTCTGGAACACTGCTGAGAGAAGTGATTGGAGACATAGAATTAGTTTATTACACATACTGCAGGCATATCTACTACTTCTCATTAGATGAGTTACAGTCCTGTTAAAATGATCAGATAAGTTTAATATACAAAAACTAGTAAGGACACGTTGAGCTCCGCAAAGTTAATTACATTTTTTAATTATTATTTTTTACTTCCATAACATGCAAATGAAAAAGGCCCAAATTCAGAGTATTATAAAGTGTCACTTTTTTGCTTTTAAAATACAGTAATTAGATAAAAAAAAAACTACTTACCTTCGACCTAATCTTATTTTTCTAATTTCAACCATTAATGTCACTGAGTGCACACCAGTGTCATGATTAACAATGGGGCAGATGGGAGTACATGCCACTGGGGGCAGGGCCAAAATGGTGCAAATCACGAAGCCCCGCCCCCTACGCCCATACCCCGCTCCAGGAACTCCCATACGTAACCAACATAATGTTGGCAATTATGACTAATCAGCTTCTGTCATTTATCTAGCAGAGTCTATAAAATGGCAGAAAATGATTAGTTGCTATGGGCAATGTTTCCACTTTATCTCTCTTGAAGGTTTAATACATATCCCCTGTATATATGGTGCAGTAAACAGAATTACAGTATATAGCATACAGCACTCAGCAGTGCACTGTGTCTTGAGCTGACAGGGAAGGGAATGTTTCCTGTGACTCATGAGCTAAATGATCTAAATGATTTAAAAGATTCAGAGAGTGAAAAGATTCAGATGAGTGAAAAAGATTCAGAGGGTGAAATGAGTCAGAGATTCATATGAGTCAGAGAGTCAAATGAACTAGATGTACTAATGAACTCCTGAGCCAGGAGAATGACTCATGACTTATAGTTCCGTGATCAGCTCCTCAGAGTCTCACACAATGTCTGAGCACAGCAGTGCCATCTTTGGTAGTTTAGAGGTACTGACTCATGAGTATTAAATGAGAGAGCTGAATAGAAACAAAAGAGCCAGTGTGAATGAGACAGTGAGTGAGGCTGCTGGAGCTGCTCGGTCTTATCTCTAACTCCCCCCACTTGTTTTAGTTCCTGGTGAACTAATGTTTGCCAGAGCTGTGAACTAAATGATTTAGTTCACTTTGAAGATTAGTTAATTTGAACTAATCATTCGTGAATTAACCATCACTAAAGTGAATGCAATCTGGACTGAACACGTAAGTTTTATCTTTGCCAATGCGTTCTTAGATGTCTCCTTGCAAACCAGTCTTCTCCAGGACAGCCACCTATCAGAGATGCTGTCCTGGCAATACTCCATTGATAAAATTGCTCCATTATTTCATTTCCTATAGTTGTGATAAGCGACAACAAGAAATGCTACTTTACAGGCATTTTATGAGATTTGTCATCAATATGCCCCTAAATGGACAGACTGACAACAGACTGGCATGGCAAGTGGTAAGACTCCTGTTAATTCTGTTGGCGAGAGTCTTCGGGGAGCAACGCTCTGCTGCCCAAGTGACATTTGTTTATTAAACTGCACAATAAAAGGGTCGCAATGATAGAAAATCTTCAGAACAGAAGGCTCTTGTTAAATAAACCCGTAAGTGTTGTAAATGAGAGCTATCTCAACTCCCGACTATATAAGACAATCAAACTATTAAGGTAATGAGTATCCTAGATATAAATAAATCCAGAAGGGTCCCTTCAAGCAGAGTCTGTCAAAGAGAAGAACCAGAATGATATCAGGTTGCCAAGGCAACTCCTATGCCGATACAGGAATTGTGTGAGAAAAAGCGCAAGAAAAAGCAGAGCAAGGTTGAGTTATAGGAGTCTCATGATACATCAGATTGATTATATTTAAATAAGTAGCAAGTAGAAATTTAGATTTGATGCCTCTATATATGAAACACTAGCTAGGATAACAGTTTAAGCTCTATGTAATGAGAACTAATCTTATAGCAGCACTTCCTCAATATGGTGTGGGACAGGCACACTGTCTATAAATTCATTGCAGAGTAATTGACAAGCAGGTGGAAAAAGTAGACTGTACCTTGTCAGGGAGACCCACCTCTGCCAGCTCCCTGACCTAATAATTTATCAAATAATCAAACAGTCAAACAATATATCAACTCTATTTTGTCAGGAAACACTCCTGGCTAACATTACCAGTCACAAACCGTCCTCTGCGCATTGGTGACTTGGACGTTTACTTTAAAGGAACACACAGGATTCCAGCCTAAACCTCACACTCACCTCTCTCTCTAAGGCTACAGATTTAGCTGTCCCTTTTCCCAACACAGACACACGCTTCTACACTTCTCCACAACTGCCACCATCTATGTATAAGGCCCGTAGTAAACCTTTGACTTAATCACCCAATTGCGCACACTCTGTGCTCTGATAGCTAAACAGTTAACTCTTCACACACTGGTATTTAAGGAGTTAACACAGCCAAGCAATCTCTCTCTTCTAAACGGTCAGTGAATTAGTTTAGAGCAATAAAGATAGCACATATTAAATTTTAAATTTAATATATGAAAAAGGAACAATGCTTACAGGTTATAAAAACAATTAATAAAAGATGACATAAAACACAGCAAATTAGATTAAAAAATAAAAGGACAAAGTTTTATAGTATAAATTTACATACGGATTGTATAATCTGCACCCCTCCCCTACAAGGGTTGATCTCCAGGGGAGGCCTGAAACACCGTAATACAACCACAATTCACATTTTCCCTGTTTACCCAATGGTATAATGTAACATATCTTTTCTGGGGAGTGTCACAAATACCCAATTTTATCATTAATAAATCCCATATAAATTTACCAATCTACAGATACCAAACAGAGAATGGTAAAGCGTATAAGTTGAGCTTATACTAATTTCCTCTCATTCTCAGCCTGACGGACAGCATTATTCAATGTATGGTATACCCTTCCTCATCCAATTTATGAATATGTGTTTGATCACTAATAATATTGATTGTAAGTGGTATATTGGAAATGGAATTATATTTGACTATATAAAATATAGCAAGCCATTATGTGGTCGGTTCCTTAAAGTCTTTTCAGGTGGCAAAAATCACTCCAGTACCAGGATATCAGGGGGTAAATGTATCAAGCTGAGAGTTTTCCGGCGGGTTTGAAAAACCAATCAGATTCTATCTATCATTTATTTAGTACATTCTACAAAATGACAGCTAGAATCTAATTGGTTGCTATAGGCAACATCTCCACTTTTCAAACCCGCCGGAAAACTCTCAGCTTGATACATTTACCCCCAGGTCTCAGAAGCTTTTTATTTCCCCCTAAAGGTCACAACGTTATCTTGTAGTGCTTGGGTCTGGAGAGCCACAGACTAAACACAGGCCAGTATTTCTGCCCGCACATTTTATACAATGAGTTAGGTCATTAACCCTGTGAAAGCAGGCTATGCTTTCAAGTCATAAGCCCTCTAGCTTACTAAATGAATTCAAGTACTAGGATACCAACCCTGATAATGTGTGCCACCCACACTAGTCTAGTCTATACAAGACACACTGTACCTAACAAACACACTATTTGGTCAACTATGCTGCACAACTGAACTTCTAATACTCCATTAGTAATAACACCCACAATACAGTACAGGAAATCAAACAGACATAGATGAAAACAGAAAATCAAATATACATGAAGAAAACACCAAGAAATGCAGAACCAAAGAAAGGCAAAGCAATTGGCACCACAGAGAAATAAAAGTCTACCTTAAATGGGAATCTTATTTAAGGGAACCCCGAGATGGAGAACTGGACATTGAGCTCAAATGGCTGTATTGCGGGAAAAATGGCAAGAACTCATGGTGCAACGAACCCCAAGGTGATGCCTGAATGAGAGATGCAAAGCTTGCAATGGAGTCTGACAGGGGAATAAGGCCTAGAACCTAATTCCCTGGTCGGGAGGAACAGCTGGCCACAGGCTTCATTTCTGAATGATATGGTACTAATAAAGAGTTCCTGAACGCAACAAATGCTACCTTGAGGGCTTCCTTCTTGACTTGGCATTGTTCACTCCTTCCCACATCTTCTGGCTTGAGCCAAGCAAGTTCTTACTTGATCAGGCACTCTTGGCTGGACTTTTCACTGCCATCTTTCCGGAGCACTTCACCGGTCTCTCTCCACTGTCAAACTGCACGGCTCCACTTGCAATAGCCATATATTTGACTATTATAACAGGGCACCACTTCAAAAGCCACATAACGAGCTTTGATTGGCTTGTCATGACTGACTCTGAATGGATGGCAGTGAATCTGGCTATATTAATTTAATCCAACGCCAGGGAACGTTGCAGATGCTGAGGATGGACCACACCAGGATTTAGGACCATGTAGGCACCCCCCTCCTGCTGCTGCCACACCATCTTCCTCACAAGCAGGGCCATTTCTAAGCTCTGTGTCTCAATGATAAGGAACAACACACAAAACTTGTAGCAATGTTTCCTCAATGTTATGCTGGAGCCAAGGAGTTGAGAATTCACTCAGGTGTGCAAAATCTCAATAACTGGCACTAATTGTTGGGTCAGGGTAGAAGATATAGGCCATGCAGATTGATCCTAAGGTTAACCCTGTACTGACACGACTTAGGGGCAAGGAATACATGCACACTGAGAGAGGGGACAGTATCCACTGGATATATCACGGACTTGGACTTGTTAGTTGAAAGTCAAAGTACAATACTGTCTCTCAGATTATTTCTATTGTGCACTGTATATAAAGGTGTGGGTTACCCAGATATAATACTGTGTCATCCATGTGTGAGTCAATGCTCTCCTCCAAATCCCATAACTACAGGCCTTCTAGAGCAAGATTTGTCCTAAGCTCACTCACAGTTGTATTAAGTAGGAGAGAAATGGGCATCTTTTATTGGTGCCTCTACCAAAGGAGAGTAGACAAAGTAGTAGCTAAGGGGAGTAAACATCTGAGACAAAGCCATATGTGAATACACCAAGTTGACACATACTAAAAATATATTGACTCAGCATGGTTCAAAGAAATAGCCATTTGACAGAGTTAAAGGTCATGGTCCTGTCTAATGAAATAATGACAGACGTGTTATTATGCGGATACTGGATGTTCTCCAGCACTCATTGGATATTTACAGCAGAATATTAGTTTAGTTTTAGTGTATAATATTACTTATAAGTATTAATAGAGAATTTGGCTATTATGATTTTTAAAGAGTACCCAATTGGAATTTAAACCCATTACCCAATTTGGGAATTAAAATAACGAGAGCATTGATCATGGAACAGGGAAGAGACTGGGAAGAGAAAACTTTGTTGCATATGTCTTATAACAGAGGGTATAAACACTAAGTACCATATCCTTGTTGAATTCATCCAACTTAATTAATCATGTATGTCCTATTCCTGTTGGGATAACTTTGGGTGGTTTTATGCCTGAAAGGTATAACTCAGTCTAGCTGGGTAAAGTCAATGGAAGAAATATATAGTTTCCTAAAAAAAAAAGGTAAAATAATCTGTTTTAATATTGGTTGTCGTGGATATATGTTACTGTCTGTTGTCTTAATTGAAGCTCTGTTGGGTGGTTTAGTGCTAGTGCCAGCCCTTGTTAAAAAATGTTTCCTTTACAAGAAAAAAAGTTTTGACATTTGTTTTGTTTCCATTATGAAAGTTTTATGCTTTCTGTGCTTCATGGAAAGTGTCTGCAAGTGTATTTAGGATAGAAGTGGTCAGCTTTCAAAGAGAAGAAATTGGCTTATCACTACAAGAGAGTAGCCTGAGACAGATCATGTTAAGTATAAAACAGACTTCGTGGTTGGGAAGTAGGGGCAGAGAAAAGGATGTAGTAATAAAGTAATAAAATAATTCCTACAGCCAAAGAAACTTTAAGAATAAAATTATATCATTGTTTATTTACAAATGAATAAGCAAGCGCTGTGATAACATTATCACTCTCATTTTCAGAATTGAAAACTCTCTCATCTCCCACAGACCAGACACGTAGGTTTGTTCAAACTAAAGAATAGGTTGTACTACAATTTACAAATATCATATTACAATTGGCTGAGAAAGTATATAGGCGTATCCTGATCCAGGCTTCCCTGGAAAGTCTGAAGAAATTCTTGCAACTCTTTGTTCCAACATCTGTGATTAGAAACATCTGTCCCTTGAGTAACTCCTTCACTCCCGTTCCTTCTCTCCAGCTCACACGTAAGGCTCCAACCGACAACAACACCACATCAATTATCAATGATATACCAAAATAAGACAGAACAATATAAATATTTTCATATTAATAAATTGTCTTCATCCAAAATAAAATATCTTTGACAGTCCCACATTTGATAGTTCTCTAAACTATCACACAATATTATGATTACAAGGTTTAATTGGTTCATACAGTTCTATAATTTCTTCCCCTATATTATTCACTCTCTAAATTTCCTTACTCAATGTTTTCTTACAAAATTTCAACAGTACTGGAATACATTTTAATACAAAATAGATAACTAAGAATATTCCTAACATAAAAAAAATCTTCTTAATGAATGCATCAACAATTGAAACCATGTACAAAAACCTGAGAAATTATTATAATATATATTGTTTTTAATCTAATAACGAAAACCTTGTATCCACTGCAGATAATGTCATGTTATATATATCTTTGCAAAATCTCTCTTTACTTTTATTACTTCATCTGTAATGTTACACAATAACTTCTTGTTTGTGCATTAAAATAATTCAAGATCAATCTATGTTCTATTAACTATATTTTTAAAAACTTGAAGTTCTTTTGCAACATAACAAAAGGTTTCATCATATTCATTTGATATTTTATCAATGTAGCTAAACCTTAGATACAAAACCAATTCATACTTCTATGTGCAGTTCCTATAACTTTTAATATAATCCATACTTGTACACCAGTAGATTCACTAATAAGTTGTGATACTGGTTGTTGTTCACTCTTTTCATCACTACTTTCCTTTCTTTTTATAATCAAACATCTATTAAATACTTTTTAAATACAATATCCTTTAAATCATTTTGTGTAAATACATTAACAACTGGAATTACCTAACCTAGATAACATATTCTACCTTAATTCAATGGTTTACACTTATATGCCTTACTTCCACATTTGTAATATATCATCTAATAAAATACATGGTATTGCTACATGCAATATATCTATGTATACAATATCTATAAACTTTCCGTGTTTGTTTTCCTTTAACAGCTCTTTACAAACACCATCTTGCAACATTATAATATTTTATTTTCATGCTACTGTTCCCAAAGATCTCTTTGATTCAACATATCTAAATTTTAGATTTATTTTTAAATGCAGGACTTTTCCCAATTTTTACCTAGATGTTCCTTTTTCTCATCTATAGGTCTATTAGTAAAATTTATACATATAACACTTTTAGTCAATACATGTGGCAACAATTTTAAATAAAGAGGTCATGTTTCATTATATTTCCCAACAACTGGTCCTCTCTGGCAAATTAAGCAACTCTGTAAGATTTAAAGGTATTGGTAACAATTCAACATATTGGTGTCCATGTAGTATATGTGTACATATTCAACAATTAGTTTAATTGCTCATCCTATCATACCATTGTACACATTTTCAGGAGCTTATTACAATATTGACATATACATATTTCAGTTGACAGTCTCTCATTACAATCTTTAGGTTCATCTCCAATTACTTATCTTTTAATTCTATCTTATATGTGTCATTATTGTATGTGTTATTAGTTATGAGTAGAATGAATGATGAAGACAGTTCTGATTCTTTATTTTTACGACTATATGCCCCCATTTCCTCAAAACCACTACCGGTTCTTACCATCAGGTCCTCGTAACCAAATGTCCATAAAATAAAATAATATAAGGTATAAGAATCAGAAAACAGATCATGCCTATAGCGATGGCAATAGTAATAAGGATATTATCCTTTGACTTCTGGGTCAGATTCTTCTTCCTGAATCACATCTTTGTCCAAGTCCTGAAACAAAATTGTTATATATGGTTCCAAAACTTTATTAGTCTCTGCGTCTCTTCAGGTCACTGTCGGATCGACTACCTTCTTGCAGTGGGATATGTGAATCCAAGTATCTTGTTTCAGCAACTTTCAATGCTGTGGTTATTCCCATCAATCTGTCAAATAACTAGAACATTAAAAATTTCTGACCATAACATTTTCCTAGTTATATACTGACAGTTCTCAATAGGCATCTGTAGTACAATCAGTTTCAAAGTCTCTTGTTGCTTTTGTAACTGCTTACTCATCTCATTCAGGTACTTAACAGTTACAACTTGAATGCATTTGAAAAGTCTCTTGCGGGCTGATAATAATATTGGGTTGTCTTCTGAACAAACTCTCATATGGTGAAAAAAATTGAATGGAAGTCTGGGAGTGGTTCTGATACTATAAAATATTAGAGATAAAACCTCTAATCAAATCATCCCTGTATTCTTCATCACTTTACTCAGTGTATTTTATATACCATTAAATCGTTTCAGTAACTTATTTTTTATTCTTTAGTAAAATACATTAAAAAAACAAACTTACACATTGAAATGTGTACCTCTGTCATTCTCAATCATCGGTGATATACCATATCTATACACAAATTCATATACCAATTTCTTTGCTGTAAATACTGCAGTGCAACTTGCAGTGAAATTGCACTTCTATCCCACTTAGAAAACATATCTACAAACATTAGTACATACAGTAGATTACAACATTTTTTATTTGGATGAAGCCAATTTATATTACCTGTAATAAATCTCTGTAGGAGGGATATGTGATGGTTCTACAGATATGGCTTTACCTGGATTCTTCCCTCAGGCAAATAAAGCATGAACCAGCCTTTTTACCTGCATGAGAAGAGAAGCCAGGTGCACACCAGTAGGCCTCAAGTCCACACATACCATACTTATCTAAATGAGTCAGACCATAGGCTGCTTCTGCCAGTGCTGGTAGGTAAGCCTTTGGGGCCACTGATCTATCTTTACCATCTTTCCATGTACCATTAGTATCTTGTACACATCCCTTCAACTTCCAGAGTGCCAATTCCTGTGAATAACAAAACTTTTATATTCTGATTAATTTCTGATCAGTAATGAACTGAAACAACAACAAATTCAAGTCCTGTGAAGAAATGTTAATTAGTAATGGACTTCTTACTTCACCTATTGTAACTTCATCTGTCCTATTTATTACCTAATGCAATTGATCAGTATTACCTGTGTGATCTTAACACTTAATCACTACCTGCAATGACATCTGAATAGCATCTAACATCTTCTTCACATGTTGAAAATATGCTATTGAAGTATCTACAACAGTTAGACAATCTCTAAACCACCACAATGCACTGAATACATATCTACTATCTGTGTAGATGTTTAATACTTTTGCCTTGCACTAACTCACACACTGTTGTGAGTGCTACTTATATTATATCTTATACATAACTTTTCAATCTCATTTTATCTATGATAACTACCATCTGTATATATAAAAAAATTATACCTTCTCCCAGTAAGTGTGTATCCTCAATGTCAGATCTAGCAGTAAAGGTTCTAGTCCAAAAGTTCCATACAGTCATAAATAAGCATTGATTTATCAAAAATCTCATATACTTATCAGTACTTTCATCCACACTCTGTGCATTCCTATGCACAATAATTAAGAACATAACAGTATTAAATATATTACACCAACAAATAATTAGATAAAGAAAAGCCAAAAGATCTCATTTACAATTTACAAATCTGGCAGCGAAGACTTGTCATGTTTGTGCAAAATTCATCAAAAACAAAAACAGGATATGGAATGGAAAAAAAAATAAAAAAATTCTGACTACTAGATATTTTCTCTGAATAATGCTAAAGTTGCAACTATTTTTAAACAGATTGACAATTTATGAGCATCTATATTTAAATTCGTCACTATAATAAACAATAGGTCTTTGATAGTTCCCATTTAAATTCCAACTACACATCCCTAGAAAGATGTGCACTAATGATTTTATTTAGCGACTAGTGCATATGCAGAATAACTCGCAGTCTTTCTGAGGAAAGATGTATCAGTCCTTGGGTCAAGCAATAACCCAAATACTTAACCTGAACTGGCAAAATTGCAGTTTATTTCTGGAAACCATGTAGCCATGTTGATATAGGAATATTAACAGCTAAGAATAGTGCCTACAAAGACTGTAAAAACAAAACAAAAGTAAGTTATTAACACATAAGATAAATACAAAATCACAGTGTGATATAAAAGTCTCAGGAAAATCAAACAATAAAATTGTAAGCTTGCGAGCAGCCTTCTCACCTCTTTGTCTGTTTTACCCAGTTTGTTTATTAGTTCACTATGTTTGTCCCCAATTGTAAAGCGCTACGGAATATGTTGGTGCTATATAAATAAATGATGATCAACAACAAAAAAAGATCTCCTGCCTTTTTTTTTTTTTGTTTCCAGAAATCTACACATGTATTTTTTTCTTCAAAACCCATGGCCCCCCCTCTCTTCTGCTGAGCACAAAGACATTCTTCCACTAGCAGTAAAAGGTGTGGGGGGTGGGTCTGGTTCTCCATCCGAACAAAAAAAAACATTGATAGAAATAATTCTTGTCAGCACATAAAATCGTTACCAGACATTTTTAGGTGTGGTTCACAATCACATTGAATATTTTTAAATTATTTGGGCTATTAATTCTGTGTCTAAAATATTTTAATTGAACAGTCAATAATCTATATTTCAAATCTTCCTGTTTCTTACTAATAATATATCACAATTAATGATCAACTCTTACTCCTATACTCTAGGGTTGCAATTTGAAGAATGCTTCTCAAAGTTTCTGCTAAAACTTCAGCTCCAAATTTTAACAGCCATTTATCTATGCTCTGCTATGTCCACATATACATATATATAAACACATATACCCATCTAATGTGACATTTTAGCCACATCTTATGCATAATAATCCTTAAAAGATTTACTATTCTTTAGCTTAATCATGAAAAGTTTATATTAATCAACTCACAGGAGAAAATACATAATTAGCAACACAATGATATTAAATATTAGTAATTTTAGTAAGATAAAAAAAAATAATTTCATTCATGCACAGCATTTAGAATTATCACAAAATTGAACAATGTCTCTCACAGGCAATGAAATTTCGAAAAGCCATAATAAATTTCTGACGATCTAACAAATATGGCTTTGTATTTTTTTTTCTTTTATTTATTTTTTAAAGTTACAGTTAACTATTTCTGATGCAGCCCCTGTGCCATCTATTGGTTACTTCTGGTAGTGCAGCCACTCCCTATTAAATTACTTTTATTGGAATAATTATTATTATTATCCTCTATCTTTTCAGACATATCTGTTTCAGAGTCACCTAGATCAGATTCAGGTGACTGTAAAACACTGCTTAAAGTTTCTAATGGCTTTCAACGTTCCGCTTCCGCTTTCCACAAAACCAAACAGTAATTCATTAATAATTTCGTTTTCTGATTTCTCAATTTCTGTTTGCACATTATCCAAAATGTTTTTTTTATCAAAGGACCCTGCATTTGTAAACTGCTTATCACAATAATTAGTCATTTTCATACAGCCTTACACAAATCACTCAAAAAAAACACACGTTTGTAACCCCGCAGTTTTACAAAATTAAACTTATTTTTCTATCTAAACCTTTGGACAATCTTTCTCCTATTTAACTGAGGATTTATCCCCCGCAGTACATAAATCGCTCATTATATTTTATATTCATCTTTATTTTATTTTTATTTTATTTTAAGAACTGGACTCTGCAGTACATAAGTCCAAATTTCTCAAGTTAAAATGCGTCCCGCAGTGCGCATTCAATCGATAGTGGTCCCGCAGTCCCACTATCCAGAAAGTCCATTAGGCCTCACGTCTGAGAGCCAGATTCCCCTCAATCTCAACACTGTATTCAGTGACTACGTAGATTTATTAACTCTTTATTTTATCTCTTAACTTCTCAACACTCAACACACTCATACTCAGATAAGCAGTTCACAAAGCAGCCTCCCCTGTACTTCAGGCAAAGTTTTATATTGCCTACATTCCAATAACAGAAATACATATGATGTACTGTTTAGCAAAGTAGCAGACAGAAAAATGTAACACTTTAAACTCCTACTTTTAAATTCTATTACAGCTACTATAAACATAAAAATAATAAAAGTTCTTATTTTGCAACACAAATCTCATTGGAAAAAAACACAAGATAACCAGTTTGCAATCCATGGTATACATCTCTCTCTATTTCAAAAGGATCGGCAATAACTTACCTTCCCTTATAAAAGAGAAAATCGTCGACCATGCATTTCAAAATTAGAAATCCAAATGTCCCTTGTCCAAATCGAATCATATTGAAAAAAAATCTCAGCAGTGCCTCCAATTAATAAAGTAATAAAATAATTCCTACAGCCAAAGAAACTTTAAGAATAAAATTATATCATTGTTTATTTACAAATGAATAAGCAAGCGCTGTGATAACATTATCACTCTCATTTTCAGAATTGAAAACTCTCTCATCTCCCACAGACCAGACACGTAGGTTTGTTCAAACTAAAGAATAGGTTGTACTACAATTTACAAATATCATATTACAATTGGCTGAGAAAGTATATAGGCGTATCCTGATCCAGGCTTCCCTGGAAAGTCTGAAGAAATTCTTGCAACTCTTTGTTCCAACATCTGTGATTAGAAACATCTGTCCCTTGAGTAACTCCTTCACTCCCGTTCCTTCTCTCCAGCTCACACGTAAGGCTCCAACCGACAACAACACCACATCAATTATCAATGATATACCAAAATAAGACAGAACAATATAAATATTTTCATATTAATAAATTGTCTTCATCCAAAATAAAATATCTTTGACAGTAGTCTATGTGGAACAAGTCAACATGAGTACAGTGTAGTTCTAGGATGGCATGTAAGCCAACCAGAGATAACCTCAGCAAATCAGGGTAGGTGAGGGAAGATGTATACCTCTCTTTGTTTACTTCTGGGTCAGATGTATAGAGATGTTTCTGTTGGTTCCCTAAAATGTATATTTGACTCTTAAATGTAGCACATTATACAAAGTGCCTGATGCCGACATCAACTTATGCCAGCTTGCGTAGCATATGTAAAAATTTGCACTGTGCATGCCTACAAAGAGAACACATACTTATGCGGGCTTGCCAGGAGCAGGCTGGACTGGGGGACAGGGGGGCATCTGCCCCTCCGGGCCGGTCCCATAGTGGGCTAAGTTGGGCTGGGTCACCTGCATTTTTCCCCCTTTAAAATAGGCTGCTGAGTTGAGTCTTGCCCCCCGGGCTGAAACCCTCCCCTGGGGCTTGCAGACTTTTGTGCATCTGACACTTGTGCCTCCTTACGACTCTAGAAGTGGAACAGGTGAGGGAAAGGGCGGTCTAATATAAGCCTAGTACAGTAAGGCCGTGTTCATGCATATGTGGATGAGGCAGACCAGCACAGAGATGCATATACGCCTTTCAAGAGCCCTATCTTTTGCACCTGTTAAAGGGCAGATGCAAATACACGCTGATGATGATGATGATGATGGACAGTCGCCAGCTCTAGCTAGCCACTTCTGTTTGCAATTTCATAGCTGAATCTAATAAGTGCTTTCTGCATTAATTGTGCATGTATTATAGAATTTTGTGGTGTACTTGAATAAAAACAATTCCATTGGTACTTTCATTCGTACAAATTTAATTTTATTTACATTGTGTCCAAAAATCAGCAAAAATGTCTCTATAAACTCATGAAAAAGCAGTCATTTCATAACATATTTTAAAATATACTGGTCTATATATGTCACAACACTGAAATATGTTTGGATGTATAATTATATCACAGCTACATTTTGGAGTAATATCTTGTACACTGCAAGCTTAATCTATCAATGTTTTTGTTCATTTCAAGTATCTGCCACTATTGCAAGGAAAGTCTCTTGCCATGATTTTTGAGAAGAGAAGCACTAGAACTAGACTTTCTACTGAAACAGGTAAGGCATGATCCCTGATCACATTAATTCTGAAATTATATATATATATATATATATATATATATATATATATATATATATATATATATATATACACACACACACACGAGGTATGTCTATTAAATAACGAGACTGTGATTCCACCTAGTTAGCAAAGCAGTCAGAACCGGTTATGACTGCATACGTAGTAACCTTGAACCTTGCACTTCAAAAACTGAAGAAAATGTAGAAAAAAAATCAGTCAGATTGTTCGAAAAGACCGCCGACTCAGTGTTTGAATGATAGCTGAATCTGTGAACATTGACAAAGACACCGTATGGAAAATTTTGCGTGAGGATCTTAACATGATGAAAGTTTGTGCAAAGATGGTCCCAAGGGTTCTCACACCAGAGCAAAAAGAACGTTGCAAGGAATGTTGTGTTGACATTCTGCAGCAACCTGACACAGATCCAAACCTGTTTCATAAAATAATCACTTGTGATGAGACCTGGATCTTCCAGTACGATCCTGAAACCAAAAGACAGTCAATGTACTGGAAAACATCGTCATCACCAAGAATGAAAAAAGCTTGTCAAAGCAAGTCAAAATTCAAAGCAATCCTCATAGTGTCGATATCAAGGGTGTAATTTTGGAAGAATGGGTTCCAGAAGGCACAACAGTTAATCAGCATTAGTATAAGGAAGTTTTGCAAAAGCTGAAAGAGTCAGAAAGAAACGGCCGCGACTGTGGAAAAATGGTTTCTTTCTTCACTAAGACAATGTGCATACTCACACAGCACTTTCTGTGAAGCAGTTTTTGACCGACAAAGACATTACTACACTTGAACATCCTCCATATTCGCCTGATTTAGCACCTTGCTATTTTCATCTTTTCCCAAAACTTAAATCAGTGCTTAAAGGGACACATTTTGAGTCAGTTGATGCTGTAAAGAAGAAAACGGCAGATATGTTGAAACAAGTGACAGAATTTGATTTGCTCCATGCCTTCGACCAATGGAAAACAAGACTACAGTGATGTATTAGTGCAAATGAGGAGTATATTAAAGGGGACAAACATTAAACTTGTAATGCCAATAAATAAAGGTGTGTTATTTAATCAGCCTCGTTATTTAATAGACATACCTCATACATATATATCATATTATATTCAGGCATATCGTATGTGTCCATAGCGGTAAAAATATTACTATGCTGCAGTTTCTCATGTCGAATTTATGTTTCTTCTATTTTAAGTGTCATTGGAGTGATATATTCATATGCTGAGTTAAATGGAATACTTAGTTATTAAGGAGTTAATACTAGAGCTATGGCTATTAGTTAGAGATAATAAGGAAGACATATCACAGTTTTAAGAATCAGAGCAGGAGATTATAGGGTCTATATACTATTGTATAGACATTAAATATAGCAGTACCGCTACTATTTCCTATGCTGGGACTGCTCAAGCAGCCCTGTGGAAACCCCCCTCTTCTATACAAACTGTTCTTACTGGACACTGGCAGTTTAATGCAAATGCAAATGCAGAAAATTAAATGCCCCTGCGCGTCTAAAATCCGCTCATGCGCTCAGGACATCACCCGGCAGGGAATCAAATGAAGCCTTTCCGGAACAGGTGAGGTAACGTGATCTTGAGATGCTGTTAGTTTGCAGTGAAAAGCAATGTTTTACTCTGCTTCATAAATTACTAGCATCACAGTCCATGACTGGGGGGGCTAGGGGGACTGCGGTAACTCACAAAAAGTAGGTTAATGCAGGGTAAATCTCTAATTTCTAACTTAACCCCTTTATAAATTGCCTAACGTGATGCAATGGCCAATCTTCTGAGAAAACGGCTACTTTCTTATCAGGTTTATGGCTGATCACAGTTTTGAAAATAGACCGATATATATAAAGTAATACAGATTATCAGATCCTGTAACAATGAATTACTGATAAGTCTAGAATCCATTCAAGAATAACATGCTATTTAGATTATTTTACAGGATCACACCCACGTGATGTTAATATATGTATAATCTTGTATACCTGTATAAAAAAGTGAGTATTATGTCATTGCCTAAGAATCAGTGAGTTTTGATTTCATTAATTCAGTATTCATTAAGAAATCCTGTGCTGTATAATGAATAATGCAGCTCCTGTATTATTTAAAAAAATATTTTATTTTTAAGTTCCTTTAAAGAATGTTTCATTCTTCATTGGAGCACCACACTGCAAAATGTGCCATCAAAGATTAATAAACTGCTTCAACAAGGTACACTAGAACAGACTGCAAACTGCTTACCACCATGATTAAAATGCACCACAGCTCCTATAGCAAAGTTTCTATAAAATACATAGCAAAACAGCCTTATGTTATATTATACAATAAACAATTGCCAATCCCCATAGCAAGAATTTGCAACAAATAAAAAGACAAAATAGCAGTCGTTTTGGTTGTCTGTAAGTGATGTTTATATGTACTAAATAGAACAATTTGTGTGGACTTCGTATCGTTTTTTGCATCATGATGGGAAAATCAACAAATAATAATGCATATCAACAAACTCTCCATTCCAGAAATATAAGACACGTACTAAAAGATAGTAACAACAAATTTGACCAAATGGAGAGTACATATACTAACTCTTCATATCAGTTATCAAGTAAGACAGAACCAGAACTTAGACTTACACTATATGGACAAAAGTATTTGGCCATACCTGTTAATTATTGAATTGAAATGTTTCAATCAGACCCACTGCAAGAGGTGTATAAAATCAAGCACTTGGCCATGCAGTCTTCATTTCCAAACATTTGTGATACAAAATGGGTAGAGTTCAGTGACTTCAAGCATGGTACTGTGATAGGATGCCACCTTTACAATGAGGCAGTTTGTGAAATTTCATCCCTGCTGGATATTCCACGGTCAACTGTAAGTGATATTATTAGAAAGTGGAAGAGTTTAGAACTAACAGCAACTTAGACAGGAAGCGGAAGACCATGTAAATTCACAGAGCAGGGTCAACGGCTGCTAAGACGTATGGTGCGTTAAAGTCGCCAACGCTCTGCTGATTCCATAGCTGAAGAGTTCAGAACTTCCACTGGCATCAATGTAAGCACAAAAACTGTGTGGCAGGAGCTTAATGGAATAGGTTTCCATGGCCAAGCAGCTGCATGCAAGCCTCACATCACCAAGACCAATCGGATGAAGTGGTGTAAAGCACACCACACTGACACTGAACTGTGGAGCAGTGCAAAAGTGTTCTGTGGAGTGCCGAATCACGCTTCTCTGTTTAGCAGTCAGATGGGCGAGTCTGGGTTTGGCGGATGCCGGGAGAACGTTCCCTGCCTGACTGCATTATGCTTCTGTGAAGTTTAGTGGAGGAGGGATAAAGGTTTCTATAAATGTGGCAGAACTAGATGTCTTACGTGTAATTATGTTGATCATAAATGTATGTCCTTCACATCTTTTCATTCTAATGATACATTTGCAATTGAACAATTTTTAAATTGGCAATCAAATTTTGTCATCTATCTTATAAACTGTGGGTGTGGCCAACAATATGTTGGTCGCACTATTCGCCCCTTGGCATCACGATTTACTGAACATCGTCGAAATATTCTTAAGAACATAAAATCTCACAGTCTATCTAGTCATGTGAATTCCTGCAAGACAGGGGGTTTAGATAAACTTCAAGTACAAGCCATTGAACAGGTGAAGGCCACCCCTCGTGGTGGCGATAGATTCAACTTACTGTGCCGTAGGGAAGCTTATTGGATATTCAGGCTAGATACTCTTGTACCATCTGGTTTGAACGAGAGCATTGAATTAAGCAATATTTAGATGGTTGATGCTTGTTAGATCCTTTTGTTCTCCTATTGTTCCTTTCCCCTTTTCTTTTTCTTTTTCTTTTCCTTTATTATTTTATTTTTTATTTTTTTATTTTTATTTATACTTTATTTTATTTATTTTTTATAATACTCATACCTATCCGTACCAATCTGGAGTTATAGGTATTGGTTTAAATTGATGCATCCTAAGAGGTGCTTAGTTATAAGGGTTTGCGACAATTTTAACATTTTTAATATATACTTTTTCCCTATATTTCAATGTTCTGCATTAGAGCATTATATTATAATTTTAAGTCTAAATTGGTTTATTTAGTGCATGCTGTAGTCATGGCAACATGAACCAAGCTGCATGTTTATTTATAAACATATATTTGTGCTTACTTATGAATTTTAATTGATTTATCCATTCTTGCCATGAGTGCTTTGATGGTTGGGTTTCTCAACCTAATGTATAAGAGGATGATCTGAATCATTTTTAGTTTTAATTTTTGCGATCTTTGGTCATGTGACCGGATCGGCTTATAAATTGTTTTGCCTGTGAAACAATTACCATTCCTCTGATGAAACCGGACTGCCCGGAGAAACGCATCAGGATTGGCTATATCGTATCAGCTGACTAGTTGACAAACTGACCCCGCCTATCTACCCCGGGGTACTGTGTGCCGGACTGTTGTTATTATTTCTCCTGCACTTACAGAGACAACGGACATTTCCTATTGACATACCAACCGCGGAGGACTTCCTAAGATTACTTGATCAGCTAAGTAAAACTTATGCTGAACATAATACAAGCACTGTCTTGAGACTTTGTGTGTACACATTTGCATAGCTGTTGCCGCTTGGTTCCGTTGTGGCCGGCTTGCTGTGTCTGTATGTTTCAAGCTGGGCGGCTACTGCATTTCAGCGTTGGATAAACAAGTTCAATTTCATGCAGACGCTTAATCAGTGATTTGAAGGCTTATTGGTGTATGGCTATATGCCTAAAATTGTACTACCAATTGATCTATCTTCATGTATCCATACACTTTGAACTGTTATTTTCTATTTTACATGTTAGTATTCAAGCAAGAGGCGCTCCTGAACGGTTTGGTTTACTTTTTGACATGCTCATTTTTTGAGCTAGACTAACATTTCTTGCTTGTGCTGGATTATATTTATACAATTCTTTACATGCTATGGTCACTAATGCTATACGGCTTTATGGGACTATACTCCGCACAACAGTTTTGGATTGCTCACTAACCGGTTTGATTACCGTAATTTGATTGGTCCGGACCACAGCTTGGTTTATATTTTCTGTTTTTTAGATTGATATCGCTAAACAGTGGCCAATTTTACATGTACTGGTGCACCAGTCTATTTAATTAATAAGCCAATTGTATAATATGTCAGTGATATCTATTCTATTGTAAGAATATTAATTGTATGTATGCTAGTCAGGTGTGGTATTATCACAATCAGGCCTTTTGGCTTTAATTTGTATTAAACTATTTTTACAGTTGAGTCAGCGCTACCCTCTATCCTTTTTTTATATATGATTTATAATCAGTTAGTATCAGATATCTAACTAGAGACAGCAGCGATCAACTGTAATTAATACGTATTTACATAGATTACCTAGCGCCCATTTATTTGATTTTATTGGATAATGGTATGGGGCTGTTTTCAAGGGTTTGGGCTAGGCCCCTTATCTCCAATGAAGGGCAATCTTAATGCTTCAGCATAACAAGTCATTTTGGACAATGCTTATGCTTCCAACTTTGTGGCAACAGTTTGGGGAAGACCCTTTTCTATTCCAACATGACTATTCCCCAGTGCACAAAGCAAGGACTACAAAGACATGGTTTGATGAGTTTGGTGTGTAAAAACTTGACTGGCCTGCACAGAGCACTGACCTCAACCCCATTGAACACCTTTGGGATGAACTGGAATGGAGATTACGAGCCAGGTCTTCTGGTCCAACATCAGTGCCTGACCTAATAAATGCTCTACAGAATGAATGGGCACAAATTCTCACAGAAACACTCCATCATCTTGTGGAAATCCTTTCAAGAAGAGTGGAAGCTGTAATCGCTGCAAAAGGGGAACCAACTCCATATTAAAGTAAATATATTTGAATACAATGTCATTACAGTCCCTGTTGGTGTAATGGTCACGCTTCCAAATACTTTTGTCTCTATAGTGCAACTATATCGTAGCACTGTACAGGCATTTTGTGATAATTTTATATTTACTTCTGCTCTTTGCTATCTATCTTCTATGTCGAAATATTAATAAATTATAATAAAAACACCCTATAAACAGCTAAACTGTCTTCCCAATCTCTTTGTGTCTGCCCTACCACTGAAATACCTTTGCTCTACTATAATCTTCCACCACTTGACGACTGTGCACTCTTCAACCAGTGCCAAATACTTTCACAATAATTTGCCTCACAGGACCTACTTGAACAAAATACGGTTCTTTGACAACAAATTAAAATAAATACAGATTGTCAAACATCTCTATATAAAGACAAACTTCAAACATAAAACCTGGTGCCACAATTAGCATTAGTATAACATTCACTTGTTGACTTAAAGTGAAATAGGGTAATGGCTGACAAACCTGTATGTAGCTTCCTCCTGAGATAATCACCATTAGAAAGGCAATGTACAGCTACTTGTATCAACGCTATTCTCCCCGGAAAATTATATATCACTGGTCTTTAATTCAGTTACAGAAATTGAACAACAAGTACCGCAAATGGTCTGCTCTACAGTTTTCACTAGCCGCTGATTGAATATTAAGTTCACTAACTCCATCCACTCCTAGGTCAGTTATAACCACAGGAAACCTCTCACAGAGACACAAACTGTTAGATACTTGGCAGATGCCGTTTTCCCCTCTGCCTTTACCATTTGAGACCAACTCTTTTATGGAAGAGCCCACAGACATGCAAGAAAGTGTTCTTTAATAAAATCAGAATCTGTTAACTGTTTACTTGAAACTATTTACTCTAATAGGGAACAGATTTGGGGGTTGGGAGTAATTTAAAATAACAATATAATACTTAAGTTCTGCTAAAAGGTAACAAAGCAGGTATTCAGTCATATGAGTGTTCTATGTCCATATAATGTGAACATTTTTTCAAATTCTATGTTAAGTAGCTTTTAAAGGATTTCATCACATGTTTTAACTGTTCAAACACCAAATAAAACACACTCGCAGTTTGATGAGCTTTAAAAATAATTAAAAAAAAGGGAATGATGAAGCATTTATACAAGTGTTATAGAAATTGAAGACAGAGCATATATGGAAATAAACTGTATATTGTTGACCCAGGCCATGTCAATGCTGTGTATGCTATTTTATAAAATGGTTGTATATACTCTTAATGTTATAGAGACCAACGATCCCTATTTTAAATTGAAAAAACACAATCGTGTACATGCCATTAGGCATTGAATTAAAATCCAGGAGTATATAAAGAAGTACAGTTATTATTCATTCAATACATTATTTTCTCTGTTGCTTAATATAGGATTATATATGTATTGTACATTATCCTGTATTAATATATGATTAATCTACTTAATATGATATGGTAGTATTTGTTACTACTACTAAGAATGTAAGGGAGGTGTTTTAGGGGCTAAGCAATATCATGCCACGGTGATGGGTCAGCTTCACATTCCATCCATCCAATCCTCATTATCAGTCTACTCTTTGATAGGAATGTGAATCTAGTACCAGGTCCAGATTCTTGATATTTGTTCTCACTAACCATCTTAGGCAGGATGTCCTGTAGGACCTAGTGTTATGATTCCTCGTATGAACTCCAGGGAAAACGGAAGTGTTTGAATAAAACAAAGTTTGTTTATTTAAGCAGATACACATAGAAAACCAATTGGCGCAGAGAACCTGTGAACAGCAACTCAGTATATGCAATGGTGTGATTCAAACATATGAAATAGCAAAGTTTGTCCATAGCAATAACAGTTTCAGAATATGAAGGGTTAACCGCAGTACAAGGTAGCAAGTCAACCAGGTTTAAGCCACAGATGCAGGGAGTGATTAATGGTTCAGTCTATAGCAACACAGATTAAAGGTTGGGTGTAATGCTGGCCTGTGTGGAGATGGCACTGGAGAGCAGCACAGGACAAGCAGAGGCCAGATCAAGCTGCATATCTGGATGGTTGAACACAGTGAGCACAAGTAAGTCCAGTGCAGACACCACAAACCCGAAGCTGGGAAGTAGAATTGTAGACTAAAGGCAGAGTAAAATACTAAGCAAAGGGTCGGTCCAGGTAGCGATATGCATAGTTGGGGTTCACAGGGAAAGTGTCAATCCAGGCAGCAATCTGGGATGGTCAGGTCACAGGCAGAGGTGAAACCAAAGTAACAAACTGGAGCAGGTTATTTACAAGGACAGCAGCAAGGCACAAACAAAAATAACTGCAAGGAACAATGACTGAGGCAGGTGTAGGCACCAATCAGGGAAAAAAGGTTAACTCCTGCAAGTGAGGTGGA
This sequence comes from Mixophyes fleayi, assembly GCF_038048845.1. NCBI lineage: Eukaryota > Metazoa > Chordata > Amphibia > Anura > Limnodynastidae > Mixophyes > Mixophyes fleayi. The sequence goes on along the minus strand of NC_134403.1, from coordinate 295,465,414 downwards.
ATGTTCAAAGGTAAAACAGCAGCACCTCTGGTGGAAAAGAGGTACTGCAAGCCAATACAACTAATGACAGAGTCTAGGAAGGTTGCCTGGTAGTATTTAGTATTTTGGTCAGCAAAAAACATAAGGTTTTGTGCCATTGTATTTATTTTTTATGTTAGTGAAATCTTCTTTAATGTAATGTTAAGAGATGAATGTTGAAGCCAGAACCATAGCATTTATAGAGTTGGTTTACTAATAAATTAATAATAAATAATAATAATAAATAAATAAGTAGGTTTAAATTGTCAGTTCAGAAATATTACAAATTTACCCCATTAAAATGTGAAATATACTAAACCCCATGTATTCACATACTGTATATTGTCTAGTTTCATAGTTGGATGTGATGTGTCCAAAACATAGTGGACAGTGGATAATCCTCATTATAGAGCTTTCTGGAGCATCAAAATACCAGTTTGGTAATTAACGGTACTTTCACAACTTCCAATACATCAGTAATAGGAATGCAGTAGTATTAGAGAGTGGAGAATATATCTCATTCAAAGGGTAAAGAATGTTGACTGCAAGTTCAATGGTACCTGGTCTGTTACCGAAACATCAGACCTATGAAAACGGAATATACAGTATATAAACTCTGCCACTTTTTGTATGTACTATATCTATTTCCAGTTCCATAAATCATCTTATATTTTTATATTGCATTTACAGGATTTGCTTTACTTGGAGGGCATCCTTGTTTTCTCACCACGCAGGATATCCATTTGGGAGTCAATGAAAGCCTTAAGGACACAGCAAGGTCTCTTTCATGTTGTCAATCTCCTGTAGATTCATCTTTTCCTAAGAGAGAAATGCGGTTTTCTATTTATCACACCAACATCGTTAGTTTTTTCTGCTGATTTGATCTTGTCATTAAAAAAGTGTTAGAACAATAAAATACAAAGAAAGCTGCTTACAATATATGACTTAATGTTTAATTAATATAAGCAGTGTAGTATTTTGTTTATAACAAGGATATTATCCTAATTCCATAAACCATCAAATGCAATAGCCCCAAAAAAGGAAAATGCTATATTTTCATTGAAAGGACTCTATCCATACACTTTGTGATTCCACGACCATATATTTATCATATCTGCATATTATACACACGCAAACATACACAATACCAAGCGCACATAACAGTGGTACCATTTATGCTTGATTGCAGATGACCATAAATGATAACACCCAATAGATCAGCAGTATGACAAATGCATATCATTGAGTGGAATCTCTACACTATACCCTAAGAGGGATCCAAAATTTGCAGCCACAAAAGGTGGGCACAAACATAGTTGCTGTCCCAAAGCTGTCCAGATTGGGACGACAACACAGAGCCCTCAAATCGGGAGTGTCCGGCCTAAATCAGGACAGTTGGGATGTATGCTCGGTAGGAGGCCTGTCAGGCATTGTTGTGTATTCTAAACTAAAATTCACAGGTTCGATGTTGTATTTGGAAATATGTATGTTTTGGACCAAAAGATTTATTAGAAATCATTTGTTTGAAGGTGTGAACACTTGTTAACTATTAGATCAATTGTGTTCATGAAGAAGAGGGAACAGAGCTGTAAAGAATTACTTAAAGGCTATTAGCATGGGGGGTACTGAAAACTTGACTGATGCACAGCAAAGGCAGTAAAAAAAAAATCTTATGCAGTCAAAGTGGAAAGCAGCAAATAGGAGAATAATATACAATTAAGGAGATTTTACAAAATGAATACCACGCCAACGTCTATGCCATATGGACTACTTTGCACCTCCTAAAATAAGTATATTTTTTATGGTGCTTGTAATACACTATGAACTAGTGTTTTTTCCATAGAAAGTAAAGTAATACGTTGATGGCTAGCTCTATAATAGCTGCTACAAAATAGACCATTTTGCATTGTGAGTCACTTCATATAGCATTTCACGCATATTTAATTTTTTGCTTTTTGGTCTTATGCATGTTGTATTGTCTCGCTGGCAGGGTGCTGTCTGGCATGACAGATGCTGTTCTAGCACGAGTTTATCACCAGTCAGACTTGGAGCTATTGGCAAAAGAAGCGTCAATTCCAATAGTGAATGGTTTGTCTGACGACTACCATCCTATTCAGATTCTAGCCGATTACCTCACCATTCAGGTGAGTAAAAATGACTGCTCATACATTTTCCTGAATTATTTTCAAGCATAAAGGCATACAATCCTGGGGATTCCTCAGTAGAGTTAGTGCGTTTTGGCGTGGTCTGCATAAAAATCAGGTTTTGCTCAGTGGGAGTTATGTTGCAGATCTCTGTTGCTAAGCAATTCTATACTGTGACTAATATCCACTGCAAGCACATTTATTCCTGCACACTCTGTCCTATCAGAGATAGGTTCTAATGAATAAAAAACAATGGTAATTTTAACTGCATATGATTTGTGCATGGTATAAATTTGTAGGAATCATACATTAATTAAATCAGATCTTTTTGCTATATTTTTACAGTTTTACAGTCTTCAATATGTTATTCCTATATCTTATTTTTATTACATTTTAATTTATTCAACTGCTATGTTTTATTATGAAGAAAGTTATTTGTTATATATATTGTACAATTTGATTTCCAAAACTTAAACTGGGCTTGAAAAAACACTTTGTTATGCCATAGAAGAGGATGAGCAATCCTGTCTTCTCCTATGCTACTCTGTTCTGTAGCTGCTTGTCTAATTCAGGCCATGATGGTGTTAGTGACCCTTATCAGTGAACTTCCCATTCAGCCTGTGTACACTCTTCCTAAAAACACCTTCCCATCAAATAACCTTTGCATATTAGGCTGGGCACTAGTTATGGCACAGCATTTTAGTCTGAGCATAAGATATGACCCTGAATTTTAGACTAGCACCAGATAAGGCTCTGTATATAAGACTAAGTTTCAGGTATGACTAAGCTCTCAAGCGAAACGTACGTCGGGCCGGCGTCACAATAGGTGACGTCAAACCCGGAAGTGGGCGGAGCCAATCGCGGCGCTGTGCCTCTCTATCTAACCACTCACTACTAGGGGGAATCTCTCTGTCTATGAAATAAAATAAATAACACAATTCTCAGTGCGGTGTCTCGCCGCTGAGCCGTATTACTTACCTTTAAAGTAAATCCTTTTGCTCACAGGCGCATAGTAACTACAATTACGGCGCTTCATCGTTGTAAGGAATAATTGACCTTTAGAGTAGATATCTTTCTCTCTACAAGTGTATACCAAATTTAAGTACAACGACCTATTACTATACTTTATAACCTATTACCAGGGGAATCCCTTTGCCTATAAACCCACATTAACAACACTGAATAATGTACCTTGTCGCTGCACTGTGCAGCCTTGTGGCATGGCAGTAATATAGGATGTATGAATGAGTGGTTTCACTGTATTACACTGTCTCCTATTAGGGTGAATCCCTTTGGTTATAAATTCTTTTGGTTATAAGCGCACTATTATAACATAAAATAAGGCGCTTTGTCACTACACTGTACAGTTTATTGGTAAGGTAACAATATAAACCGCACATAAGAGTGGTCTCCCTGAAGTTATGCCATTAGGGAATTAGTAAAGCCACGTTATATATGTTTTGTCTATCTGGGAATATCCAGCGATTCAGCTTCTGACTATGGTTAGGAATCTGATTTATTAATAACAGAGGGACATTCTCCAGTGAGTCAAGATCATAGGGAGGAAGTTCACGTTCTACTGCCATCTAGAGTCTACATGAACACAACAGGAATAGGGTTTTGGTGAATGCAACATAGTTACCATACTATAGGATCTTATAATCATTCTCCTTGGCTATTTCTCACCTTATCCATTGTGTATATACATGTGGAAGGAATTTCTATTTGGCAGATCTTCCCCCATTATCAGTACTTTTAGATTGGCTCCACCACAGGGTTACATTATTTTTAATTCTATTTTTTTCAACACTATTACTTTTAAATACTTCGCTTTTTTAATCAGTTGTATACTGACATACACCTTTTTAACGCATACCATTAAAATATTAGTATTAAATGTTTATTTACTTCACACCTGGAGTGCTTCTTAGGTCAAAACTCTCTTTCTCTCCTAATTCATATGGTACCAAATAAGACATATTAAACGGGCAACATATAAGGCTAAGCATATTAGAATGAACACAAGATATGGCATTACATTTCTGGCTGGGCACAAGCTATGGCGCTCAGCCTATTAGACTATGCACCAGATAGGATACTGCATAATATACCTGACAGCAGGTATAGCATTAGATCGGGCACCAGATAAGTTTATGTATATTAGACTGGGCACCAGGTGTGGCACTGCAAATTAGATTGGGCATTGGATAAGGTAGAATGGAAGTCCAATGGTAGGAGTGGCAGGCATATAGGAGGTTACAAGCAGAAGAATTGTCAAGTTCAAAAAGGAAGTCGTAGCAGGCAGAGTTTCGGCCAAGTCAAACATAAGCAAGAAGATCTGGTAAACCAGTAATTAGCAGTAACAGTCCAGCTATAACAGGGGACAAATAGAGTTCTGGCTGAACAACAATCTAGCACAGGCTAGCAGGGTGCAAGGCTCTTTATAGAGCTGCATTTAAGTGGAGGCTCTTGGTGTGTCTCTAGTAGAATGACAGGTGGAGTAAGCTGGATCGTCCTGCAAAATTGATGAACTAAATCTCTGCTCTCGGGCTCCATTTGATCAGGCAGTACAGGGGTACTGTGTACAGTGCAAGCAGACAGACAGGAACATTTAACTCAGGCCTAACAATATTCTGGATCTAGGCTGGATATGGATGTTACTACTTAAAGCTGGGAGGGTGTTATAATTGATTATATAGGTTTTTAATCTACCCAATAATGAACTGCACCATTGTTTTATTCAGTAGAGCTGTTTTACATTGTTCTGTTATTAGCTCTAGAACTGATTTGAACATTACAGAGAATATAGAAAGCACAGATAAATATTAATTGTCTGTCTATTATTGGGATTTTAAATTAATTTTTTATTATGCACCCCTGTTGTGTGTAAATACTTAATGTTATTTAGCCAATTGGTAGTCAGGGTATGCCAAAGGTTTTGTGCCTACAGGGTCCAGACAAGTAAATCCGGCCCAGCACTCAATAATGAACTTTTATTGTTGGGTGTAGTTATCCTTTAACTTTCCTTGAATGTATTGTTCACATACTTTATTGCTCACGGGATGCTGCAATATTTCTATTTAAGTTTGTCCCACACTGGCTTTAAAGAACAGAAGCACCTGTGTGGCCAAGTTATTTTGTAGAAATTAACTATTAATAACATCCATAAAAATATACTGCATGCAAGTCCCACGTAATATGTTATGTGTCTACAAACATCATCTAATGCCGCTCACTTTAATGATCTTCTACACAGGAACATTATGGATGCCTCAAAGGACTGACAATTTCCTGGATTGGTGATGGAAACAATGTCCTGAACTCAATCATGATGAGTGCTGCTAAATTTGGAATGCATCTACATATTGCAACACCAAAGGTAAATGTCATATTCTTCTCTATTAGAAGTGACTTGTCTGACATGTAGTCAGTGGCTTGCCACTTCCTCTTGGAATTTGGCTTGCATTGCATAAATGGAGTTATTTTACTGATATTTGCACATTCAACTTCTTTTTTAATACAAATTGTGATGCTTTTTATTAAAGAGGTAAGTTCTATGCTGGAAGATATGCCATACATTAGTGATTGTAAACCTTATCCTGATATAGTTTAATGGGCACAGGTGTGGTCCTCCAATCTTCAAGAGGGCCGCACAATGACATTCATTTTAAGAATGTAAAAGCAGCCACAAAATGATCTTGGCATCCCAATTACTTATCCCAAAATGCCCCAACATACCCCTCACTTGCTCCAATATTCCACCACACACCGCTCAGACCTCCCACTTGAACCAAAATTCCACCACATGCCCTCAGATCCTCACTTCCCACAAACTGCCACCACGTGCACTCAAACCCTAGTTGTCATAAAATGCCTCTTTGCGCCCTCCTACCCCCACAAGCCCTGAGATACCAATGTACTCAAAAAGTCCCCCACATGCCACTCAAATCTCAACACATGCCCCCACATGCCACTCAGAAATAAACATGTCTCCACAAGTAACGCACACCTGCCCACATGCCTCCCACATGCCACCAGACTTTCCCACGTCACCCCGATCTCCCCATAAACCACTAACATCTCCCCATATGCTACCTAAACTTTTCCATATTCTCCCATTCAATGCCCCTCCCCAAATGCCCCCTATCACTGGTACTCCCCACATGCCCCCCACTCACTGACAGTTTAAAAATACTTACCTTGACAGCTACAGCCCACACAGGAAACAGGAAGAGCATGTGGTACAGAAAACACTGGGCTCTCTCCTCCTGTTTGGGTGTGAGGAGGTCACGTCATGCAGAAACAGTTCAAGTTTATTTTCTGCTTGATAGCAAAGCAGAAAATAAGTTAGATTGGGAGCAGCCAGCTAACAGTGTATCTAGTTGAAAAATTGCAATTTAGACAATGAAAGCAAATGACTGATTTGTTGTTACTGTTTAATTCAAATTTGCAACTAAATGTAATGTTATAGGTTGGTGTATCAAGATGGCAATGTCTGGGGAGCCAGCAAAAGTTTGCATTTCCTGATGGGAAGGGCTGGGTGGATCGTGGTGTTCCTAGCTAAATGCGGTTTGGCTGCACTCCAACACCTGATTGCACCCACTTACAAAAACGAGATTTTACAATATGAGATGAGATAAAGCATTTCCAGGGCACTGCCTAGTTAGCAGGTGGCCACAGAGCCTCTTATTCCAGCCAATTTAATTCCTTTTTTTGTGGGGGGGGGGGGGTGGGGGGGATAGAGTTGCAGGTGCTCCATCCAGATGCCTTTGATGTGGGTAAGCGCACAAATACCCATGTGCTAAAAACATTCAAACATACAAATGTAAAATGTAATAGAGATAGTCTTCATGCTGCCTAACTCTTGTCATTAATTTGACAGATAAATAATCCTGGAACAACCAATCCATTTATAGCTTTACAGGGTACCGATGGCAGTGTATAAACAAATGCATGTAATAGCAGCATGTCTACAGTTATTAATATGTTACAACGACAACTAACAAATTAAAAATGGGAGGGTGTCCATAAGGACCAGAGAAAAAGGGATGCATAGGTCAGAGTTGTTATACATTTCCCCTCAGGCAGTTGCTTAAATGCCCAAGACGTTGTCTGAGTTTTTGATCTACACAAAAGTGTCTTCATGTAGTGATCCCTTGTATCAAAGAAAATTGCCAAAGTATTTTGCAGGCTGTTATATAGTTGACTTTGGCCTTCACAGCCCAAAAGAGCGGTATTTTAGGGGGAAAAAAAATAACAGTTTAAACAGATAAGGAGGATGGTCCTACAGTAGTTGGCTGGACTTTGATATGACTTTTCTCCCTTTCCATCATGTGGATTTTCATGTGTACACACAGCCCCATGGTTAAAAATGGCACATCCCCATTTTATGCAGAAAGTCGCCAAGTATTTTGTTATACACTCGGTGGACAAATAGATGCACCTGCATATATTACAGTTGGTAAATTACCCTTGGTGACTTTTGAACAAAGCATATTGCAGGTCGGATAAATGCTTGTTTTATTCAACAAGAATAATTCTAGAAGGCAAATAATGTTCTTAACAAATCATATTTCAGTATTATGATACTTTGAAAATTTTTAATTTACCTTCTTAGCAATAACAATTATAGCTGTTGTATGTTTCAATCACCAGTGTACCCATTGTGAAGAATTGCTCCTTTGAAAAAGACAAACAGTTCATGAAAATGCTGCCGGTTATATTAGTTTAATACAGCCTTTATTCAGGGCTTGGAAGACAATTCAGCTATTTTTTATCTTGTTCAATTTGTTTTCTGCTCATACATGCTTTTAATAAAACATCACTTTTGGAAACACTCTTGTTTGTAAGAACTATAGCAAAATGTGTTTTGATCAGCGATTGTTCATTGTTTGCAATGTCATAACGATTTTTTAGCAAGGAGAAGTGGCTTTGGTCACACTCTACATTTCAGAAAGTATGCTCCATCCTGCAGCCAATTTGGCTTCATTTAAAGGTTTACTTCTCAAGTGACAGTACACTCAGAGCTGTTTAACGTGTTAAACCACTGATTGGATATTCCTTCTGTTAAAAACCTATTGTGTCGATGTTTCTCAAATACACCTCACACTGTGGGTGACAATTTAATTTGCACAGCTGTTTACAATGCTTGACTCTTGCGTCTATGATGCCACTCCAGTAAGATATTGCTTTTGCATGTGGTAGCTCCTAAATATAATGGATACATTACTGTCAATATATGAGAACAATTTCTAGGGACACTTTGTTGCTGGGGAGTTGCATTATATTGCTCCTATTTCTTAAAGCAGAAAAGAACAACAACCACATGACATGAAATTGTCTCAGTCCCTACTTACCAGGCTTTCCTTACCTCTGGGTACAAGTACAATAAAGCTGTCACATTTATCTATTCTCACCAATGCTTACTCAGTTATTTCAATCTTAGTTCAAAGGAAAATAAGTATAGTATTATCAGGAACCCTCAATTCTTACAGTATCACATCACATATTGTTCACAGGTGATCATAGTACATACACTATATATCCCAACATGATGTGATGAGTGGACACGATGATGATGCAGTATTACTGTAATTTAAATACTCCTTTTCAGTATTGTAATTGTCAGCATATACAGCATATACTCTGAGCATACATAATAACAGAATTGTTGTTGTGATCAAAATATAAAAGCCAAAAAAAATGTTAAGGGACAAGCTTGAAGAGATAAAATAGTACATAACTATACCAATACAAGTCTGTTAGTGGCTCTATCACTCGTACCAACTAGCAAAGAGTGGGCTAAAACTGTATAAACTCATGGGTTTGTTCTCTTTAATTGCAGTGTAAGGTTTTACCACCGTGCAGATTAGTAGTAGTAGTGTAGGAAAGTAATACCATGAGACCTTCAATATGCAAGATTATTTAACATGTCACAAAATAATCTGGAATCTTGTTTAAACAATATCAGCAATATACAAACATAAATCACTAAAACACAAAGGTCACTAAATAAATAAATCTCACTTTGAAGTTAGGCACTGTGCTTCAGTGAAATGAGTTTCTGGATGTTAGGAACCCCTCTAGCCGGTACAGCACAACCCGGAGTCTGCTCTGCCAGTCTGGTGTTCACTGGAGCCCATAGTGGTGGGGACAAACTTGGCCGCACACTAACAGAGGGTCGTGAAGTGCGTACCGGCTGGGGAGAACCCAGGAAAGCGGAGTGAAGTCCAGGCTAGGGTCGAGGGCCGGCAGCAGACAGCGAATCCAATAGACAAGCCAAGGTCAGAGGTCACAGGCACGGTAGCAAGGTCTAAGATACAGGCAAGAAAGGTCATGGTCACGAGCAAACAGGCAGGGTCCAAATCCAAGCAAGGGGTCATACACGGGAAATCCAACAGAATGTCAACGGGACAGGGACAGGGACAAGGACAGGAACTAGGATCAAGCAGGTCAGCAGGACTGTGGCATAAAAGCTATAACCGGCAGTGAGGTTGCAGAGCCTAATAGCCACCAGGCTATTAAGTACCTCTGCGCACACGCCCGGCTGTCCCCTGTTGCTGGGACGCGGCGCTACACTGCAGGGTGAAGTTGGGAGGAAGTGACGCTGGGGAGCACAGGAAGCGAGCCGCGCCGGCTGTGAGTACCGCCGCGGCTCGTGACACTGGATAAATACCTTTTTGATCTAATTGACTGTAGATTAGGGTCAGCAGAAATTACTGTAGATTAGGGTAACTTTACAATAGACAGAACCCACAGGGGTAAATTGTAGAGATATTCCCTGACCCCCGTGTTCTGGTTTTGGTTTTGGATTCAGATTTTTTTTTCTAAAATCCAGATTATTTTTTTTGCTAAAATCACATATTTTTGCTTTTTGTCCCCCCTACATTATTATTAACTTCAATAACACTAATTTCAAGTCATTGGCATTCAATTTTGACCACCTCACAGGTCACAATATTTTCATACACTTTCAAACAAAGACTGCAGCGACCTAGCTGGATGATAACCAACAGAGCAATGACACAAACACACGGCAGTTTATAGCACATCTAGGAAACATTGCCACATAGCAGTGGCAGAAAAGAAAAGTTGATGCAAGATGGGATTGTCCTTGGATCATGAAATCAGTTATGGTTCATTTGATCGCTCCACCCATTCCTTGGATAACTGTGGTAATTCTACAGCTAATACATGGCAACGAGCGCTGACCCCCCTCCCCCCCGGATGTGTGCTTTTATCAGACCCAGACCAATCCAGGGTGCCAGACAATGCACTAAAAAGAGCCATTGTAATTCCCAGCAAAAAGACATCCATGCATTACTGTGGCTTTACAAATGCTATAAATGGCTAGACCAGTGGTTCCCAAACTTTTGCAGTTCGCGGCACCCTTAGAGTCTCCAAATTTTTTCAAGGCACCCCTCCAAAATAATTATTTAGCAGTCCTGTTTTAGAAGTAGTTGGGTCAAAAAATTGTAATAAGTATTTAGGTCAGGACAGAAATACTTATTTAGTTGTATGCAAAGATGCCCCCTCTGCATCCAGACACTCTGCCCTCAGGCACTCTGCCCCCTCTGCATCCAGACACACTGCCCCCTCTGCATCCAGACACACTGCCCTCTCTCACACTGCCCCCTCTGCCCTCTGTCACGCTGTCCCCTCTCCTCTGCCCTCTCTCAAAATGTCCCCCTCCTCTGCCCTCTCACGCTGTGTCCCCCTCCACTGCCCTTCTCACACTGTGTCCCCCTCCTCTGCCCCACTGTGCCCCTCCTCTGCCCCACTGTGCCCCTCCTCTGCTCTCTGTCCCCCTTCTCTGCCCCGCTGTCCCCATCCTCTGCTCTCTGTCCCCATCCTCTGCTCTCTGTCACCAACCTCTGTCCCGCTGTCACCATCCTCTGTTCTCCTCCTCTGTCCCACTGTCACCATCCTCTGTCACCAACCTCTGTCCCGCTGTCACCATCCTCTGCCCCGCTGTCACCATCCTCTGCTCTCCTCCTCTGTCCCGCTGTCACCATCCTCTGTCACCAACCTCTGTCCCGCTGTCACCATCCTCTGCTCTCCTCCTCTGCCCCGCTGTCACCATCCTCTGCTCTCCTCCTCTGCCCCGCTCTCACCATCCTCTGCTCTCCTCCTCTGTCCCCCTGTCACCATCCTCTGCTCTCCTCCTCTGTCCCGCTGTCACCATCCTCTGTCACCAACCTCTGTCCCGCTGTCACCATCCTCTATCACCAACCTCTGTCCCACTGTCACCATCCTCTGCTCTCCTCCTCTGTCCCGCTGTCACCATCCTCTGTCCCCCTCCTCTGTCCCGCTGTCACCAACCTCTGTCCCGCTGTCACCATCCTCTGCTCTCCTCCTCTGTCCCGCTGTCACCATCCTCTGCTCTCCTCCTCTGTCCTGCTGTCACCATCCTGTCACCAACCTCTGTCCCGCTGTCACCATCCTCTGCTCACCTCCTCTGTCCCGCTGTCACCATCCTCTGCTCTCCTCCTCTGTCCCGCTGTCACCATACTCTGCTCTCCTCTGTCCCACTGTCACCATCCTCTGCTATCCTCCTCTGTCCCGCTGTCACCATCCTCTGCTCTCCTCCTCTGTCTCGCTCTCACCATCCTGTCACCAACCTCTGTCCCGCTGTCACCATCCTCTACTCTCCTCCTCTGTCTTGCTGTCACCATCCTCTGCTTTCCTCCTCTGTCCCGCTGTCACCATCCTCTGCTCTCCTCCTCTGTCCCGCTCTCACCATCCTGTCACCAACCTCTGTCCCGCTGTCACCATCCTCTGCTCTCCTCCTCTGTCCTGCTGTCACCATCCTCTGCTCTCCTACTCTGTCCCGCTGTCACCATCCTCTGTCCCGCTGTCACCAACCTCTGTCCCGCTGTCACCATCCTCTGCTCTCCTCCTCTGTCCCGCTCTCACCATCCTGTCACCAACCTCTGTCCCGCTGTCACCATCCTCTGCTCTCCTCCTCTGTCCCGCTGTCACCATCCTCTGTCCCCCTCCTCTGCCACGATCCCTCTCACTCTGCCCCGCGCCAGGCGCCAGCCATAAAAAAACAAAAACACAGAAACTTACCAATCCGTCGGGTGCCGGGACCCAGCAGCCTCCTCTCTCCTGCAGCTTGTTACTGACGTCGATATTCAGTGACAGCTGCAGGAGAGAGGAGGCTGCTGGGTCCCGGCGCCCGACGGATTGGTAAGTTTCTGTGTTTTGTTTTTTTTTATGTCTGGCCCGCGGCACCCCAGTGACAGCGCCACGGCACCCCTGGGAGCCGCGGCGCACAGTTTGGGAACCGCCGGGCTAGACAACTGTTGTCAGCATTTGGGTAAAAATAATTCCACACATAAGAGGTGGGTTTTTTGGTCTTATGCCCAGGCATGACAATGTCCTTCTTCTTATCACGTGCAAGAACTGCTTCCACTGGTGCAGGACTTAAGCTGGGTACACACTACAGAAATTTCGACCAACTTTTTATGCCGAGCGATTTTACATGCGATCGATGGTCCGATCGCTCGGTCCATGGACTGCATACACACTAGCCTTGTTTAGGACGATAAAGGGAAGAGCGGACGTCCCTTTAGCGACCTTTACAGCCATGTTGTCGTGAGCAATGACTGTAATTTCGTACTCACTATTGTGGATCGGTCGGAAGTTTATACACGCTACACAACAGAAACGAGATTGGACCGAAAATATTAAACGGTTCGACCAACCAAATGAGGCGATAATCGTCCATTTGGGCAGACTTTCGATCATCGTGTCACTGCACACACTGACCCGACTTTTGAACGAGCGGTCGTATGTCGGCTGTTTGAGCCAATTATTGGACGAAAACAGTGTATTGTGTACCCAGCTTTACACAAGCAACATCATCCTCATCAACATCCTCATTATCGCTCTTGTCAGCTACACAAATATCCCCCTCATCCTGTTGCAATTCCAAAGTGGCATCCTCAATTTGTGTATCATCGGCTACATTTGTGCTGTTCATACACACATTTTCAGAAATGCTGAAAGGGGCCTTCTTTATGGGTACACTATCAGAAAGGTCAGGATTACACATAGCACTCATGGATAGAATCTCCTCAGGGACTTGTGGCATTTCTGAATCTGAACATACATTTTCCTCTAATGCCTTACTGTTTTCTTCCAGCTCGGCTTTTACACATAAAAGTTTTTTTAAACCAGTTTTGACCTTACAAGAAGATGCCTCAGTGACAGTTGCAGAACTCGCACTCATAGAGAAAGGCGAAGGCCTCATTCTTTCCTTGCCACTCATTCTTTCCTTGCCACTGCGTGTGTAGAATGACATGTTGGCAATTTAATTTTTTTCTGCAGATAACTTTGCCTGGATTACAGATCTTTTTTTCTTGACCAAGGTAAAAGGTGTTTTTTTACATTTTTGTTTCCCTGATTTAAACAAACTATGCACTTTAACATAGGCTTTAGCAAATGATGTAGAGGGATTACTATCATCATGACTGGTCCAGCAGCTGCTTGGTGCTTTTGGTCTTCTGTGTACTGCTGTGAATCCATTTTGATAACACAGTACAATGTGACTGCTGATTAAGAAAAGCCTGCCAGCCCTATTATTTCTATTTCAGCAATGACAATTAGCAATGGAGCAATGGAGTTCTCCTCTTTGTGTTTTACCTATATAACACAGTACAATGTGACTGCAGATTTAGAAGACCAAGCCTGCCAGCCCTATTATTTGTATTTCAGCAATGACAATTAGCAATGGAGCAATGGAGTTCTCCTCTTTGTGTTTACCTATATAACACAGTACAATGTGCCTGCAGATTTAGAAGACTAAGGGGTATATTTACTAAACTGCGGATTTGAAAAAGTGGAGATGTTGCCTATAGCAACCAATCAGATTCTAGCTGTCCTTTTGTAAAATGCACTAAATAAATGAAAGCTAGAATCTGATTGGTTGCTATAGGCAACATCTCCACTTTTCCAAACCTGCAGTTTAGTAAATCTAGTCCCAAGCCTGCCAGACCTATTATTTCTATTTCAGCAATGACAATTAGCAATGGAGCAATGGAGCTCTCCTGAATGTCACCGGAGACTTTGAAGAACACTGCTACCCCTCCTCTTTCTTTTCTACCTATGACGCTGCCCAACTGCAGTAGAGACTGCCAAGAACTGTGCTACCCCTTCTTTGTCCCTCTGTGAAATGGCGCTGGATTGCCGTTTAGGGCGGTACTTATAGAATCCAAAACTCGTGAGATCCGAGATCTGAAAACGTAACAATGGCGCTTCGCCTCGTTTTCAATTCTGAGGGCGCAAGAAAGTTCTGAGCCGTATCAGCTCGGTACTCAGCTCTGCTAAGTTCGGGTGTGTTTGCTCTTGGGGAACAGAGCCTGAGCATCGCTAGTAAACTGTAATCCACATTTTAAAGTGAAGTTTCAGCTGGACACATGAAGCTCATTTACTTGTATAAGATGAAATCAGTAATCGATCTGTCCTAGCAACTGTAGAGTTAAACAACTTACAATTCTCTCCTCAGCAAACATTTTAGGCGGTTTCACAATAGAATCAAACTTCTGATGCAATAAGGACAAACTCTTGTGATAAATGATTTCTCGCTATATCCCTTGCACACTGCGTCAACTTGCAGATAGCTTTAAATACAGCAGATTTGGCTGGAATAAACTCTTCCTTCAGACAGAACCATAACCTTTCAATAGCAATATTACAGTCCCGGTCAGAGGTTTTAACAACAGTTGGTGTCTCACTTGTTTCACTTAAATAACTTGAAAATAGCAAAGCAATATAAACCATAAACTTATCTGTTTTCAAAGAGTTCTGCATGACATTTCCTGGACAGTGGCAAGCTAGGTATTTTCCTGTACTCTTACGTCTGGTATGGCTTTTACATACTTTTGATGCAATCATCCATCAGGCAATAGTTCAGCAACAGCTCGCAATGGATCTTTGTGGGAAGATCCCTACTATCCCAGCCAGCAATCACGCGACACAACTCACTAGCTTCAATCAGTCCGTTTCTGGCTCCTGTCCTTTCCCATAACAATCTCCTGAAGCCTTCTAGCACATTCTGGTGCCAAAATGCCTATTTATTGCAGGCTTTTTGTAACTACTTATAGTGTCTTACTGTCTCTACATGCTTCTAGTGCAGTGTGGGGCTCTAGTGAACTGCCTGGGGTTGTAATTTGCAGTTTGTCCAACGCAAAAAGGCCAAACGAATTTGTAATGAACTACCCAGAGGCAGATTGGGAGATGTAGCCTGTATACCTGTGATTTGCAGGGTATTACACATTGCTTTTTTATTTCTAGGTTCCTCCTTTATTTAGCCATGTGTCTATATAATCAGAGTTTTGGTTGCCTTTCGATATGACACCACCTGTTCTTCATACAACTGTATCTAATGCATAAAGAACAGCAAATGGGTCATATTCTAGGGCACGAATGATAACATTATCTTCCTCATGATAAGAGTACATGGCTAGAAATCACAGAAGTAAGCTAAAAAGAGAATGCAATGTATTTAGTAAGTGTTGCTGGAGGACATACAAACCAATGAATTAAATGGCTATCCACTTTGGACAAATCTTTCTGAATCAAATATTCCCATTTCTCAGCTTCAGGTAACAGAGGTTTCCCTATATTATACATATATGTATATATGTTATGCGTGGGGTATGTTAATTTCAGGAGGGGTTATCTAAAAGGTATCTGAGAGTGTAAAACTACTTTATAGTGTGACAGATGATCAAATTTGAACACATCAAACTAATGGGAAAGAAGTAACAAAAACATGGCAGAGAAAAATCTTAAATAACAGAGTTAGAAACATAGAATTTGACGGCAGAAAAGAACCGCTTGGCCCATCTAGTCTACCCATTTTTTTAACCTATGATAACCTAAAAACCTATTTAATTCTCATTTCTATTTAAGGATATCCTTATATCTATCCCAAGCATGTTTAAATTACTCTACTATATTATTCTCTACCACCTCTGATGGGAGGCTATGCCACGTATGTACTACACTTTCTGTGAAGTAATTTTTCCTCAAATTTTCTCTGAACCTCCTTCCCTCCAGTGTCAGTCCATGTCCTTGTGTTCTAGTACTTCACTTCCTTTGAAGAATGTTTCCCTCCTGTACCTTCTTAAAACCCTTGATATAATTGAAAGTTTCTATCATATCCCCCCCTTTCTCTTCTCTGTTTTAAACTATATATATTAAGATCTTTTATTCTATCCTGGTAAGTTTTGTGATGTAGCCATGCACCATTTTATTTTACCTTCTTGTACAGTCTCTAATGTATTTATATCCTTCTGGGGATATGACCTCCAAAACTGAACACAGTATTCTAGATGAGGTCATAGTTAAATGAGGCAGGCATGATGCTCCATTACTAGTAAGAAATATGGCTTCCAACTACCATATAACTGAGTTATCTAAATTAATTGCAATACAAATTATACTATATCATTTTCTGGACAGTTTATACTTATATACTACAGATAAGTGAGTGTCAGGGATGTACTGTAATTAGAATGCTAAAATACAAACTCCAATGCTGACCCAGTGCTGCACTTCTCTTGAGAGAGCAGTGTTGTGGCAATAAGATTAGCTGCAGAAGTAACCACTCCAAGGCCCAGAGAAAGGGTGGGCCAATATGCTAGAATGCACAGCACTTCTATCTTTTGTCTTTTTTTGTGACATCAGAAAATGAAGCACAGCCTGTTAAGATGTGATATATCAGAATTTCTAAACCATAAGCACTGTGTGAATTAAATTAGAAAAAACAAATAAAAAATAAACAATGCCACCTCGCATGTGGGAAGCATGAATACTTTCCAACACACGACTGACATTTCATTATCATCATCATCATTGTCGGCTATTTATATAGCGCCATTAATTCCGCAGCACTGTACAGAGCACTCATTCACATCAGTCCCTGCCCCATTGGAGCTTACAGTCTAAATTTCCTAACACACACATACAGACAGAGACTAGGGTCAATTTAATAGCAGCCAATTAACCTACTAGTATGTTTTTGGAGTGTGGGAGGAAACCGGAGCACCCGGAGGAAACCCGCGGAAACACGGGGAGAACTTACAAACTCCACACAGATGAGGCCGTGGTCAGGAATCAAACTGATGACCAGGGCCTGATTAAGGGTTCCGTCCGCCCCAGGATATTTCAGCCGTAGCCTCCCCCCCACCCCCCACCCCCCATCCTTCCACCAATATAGGCGTTTAGGACTACTCTTGAATATGAATTTTCAGGAGTATTTTCCAGCATTCACATTTAGACAGATTGTGCAATCTCTCTTACCACTTCTTGTTCTTCTCTCTTGCTTGTTCTTGCAGCTTTGTTGTCTTCTAGCTGGATTCTGAGAATTCGAGTTCCTGTTTTGAAAACATGCAGCAATTGTATTATAATGTAAAATGTTAACAAACCCTGAAAGATCAGATTTAGTCCAAACACAACAGTACATTATGGCCAGATAAAACTACCCAAGAGTACAGGCATATGTAGGCAATAATATATATGAAAATTGTTGTCCGAGAGCTATAAAAAATATAAACCTTTACCAGCCCCACCTGACTATTATTCAGAGATCATCCTCATAACCGCTACACAATACAAAGATCATGCCCCCCAAAGCTACTCTATTTTTTAAACACGCCACTCAGCAAATTCTTCAACCCCCTTTATCTGCCCCCTTCAGCCTGCTCCCCTGCCCCCTTCAGCCTGCTCCCCTGCCCCCTTTATCCTACTCATCTGCAGGGCCACCTTAACAACAGTATGGGCCCCCGGGCATAGCAGTGCACTGGGGCCCCTATATATAAATATATAAGTTAAAAAAACAACAAAAAAACAACTTACCTTTCAATCACGATAAGTTGAATCCTCTTCGCTGTGCTCCTCCATGCTGTGCTCGCAGTGAATGTCTGGCGTGATGACGTCATCACACCCGACATTCACTGCGAGCGCATCACGGAAGAGAGGTCCAGGGAGTGAGCCGGATCGTCACCTGACCTGAACGGTCAGGTGACCGCAAAAAGTAAGTTTCTTTTTTCTTTTTTTTTTCTTCTTTACAGGCTTTTTTACAGCAGCAGACCTGCCAGGGCCCCCTTTCCCCCTGGGCCCCCGGGCACCTGCCCATCGTGCCCAATGGGAAAGACGGCCCTGCTCATCTGCCCCCTTTAGTCTTCTCACCTGCCCCCTCCACCCGAGACATTAGAACTCACTTACAAGCTGTCATTGCAGTGGAGTCTTCTCTTCAGCGCTATGTATGACAGGCAACCTGGCAGCGATTGCTGCTAGCTGCCTGTCAGTGCGGCCCAGGCTCTTCTTACTCTGGTCACGTGAGATGTGGAAGTCCTGATATCACGTGACCAGAGTAAGAAGCGCCCACGGCCACACTGACAGGCAGCTAGCAGCAATCGCTGCCAGACTTCCTGTCATGCAGCAGTGACAGTCGGGACCGCTCCTTTAGACCAGGGGCGGTCCCGATGACTCTGGCCCCACTGCTATAATTACAAAGAAAAAAAACAAGACATCTTGGCAACGCTGCGCCCCCCAGGCTCCAGCGCCCTGGACTGCAGCCTGTCCTATTGGCTGATCAGGCCCTGCTGATGACCCTAGTACTGTGAGGCAGCAGTGCTAACCACTAAGCCACCGTGCATCCCCACACTGACATTTTTAAATGAATATTATTAATAATATTATGTTGTAACATAGTCCATTGCAAAGAGATGTCATTATAATACTTATGTATCAAAAAGTGACCCCCTAAATACTAATGATCCCTATGTATTGTCAATTTATTGTTTCAGGGGTATGAACCTAATTCTTCTGTAATTGCAACAGCGGAGCAATTTTCTAAAGAGGTAAATTATCTGTGTTTTGACTCATGTTATATGATGTTTGTGTAAACTAGAATATAGTGAGGGAACAGCGGCAGCAAGCACCTGAATTAGTATCTTACACAAGCCCAACATAACCACAGGAGAATTAGGATATTGGTGCCCTTTATTACAACCCATACAATGATGAAGATGACAAAGATAAAAGCACTGGCTTTGTAATGAAACTGGTTTAGGTACCCAAGAACTCTACATGAAAAGCACGGTATTATTTCATCAGAATAGCTAAGGCACTTCATCTTGCCATTTGATCATCATTTTATTAGTCTCCTACCAAGGCTTGCTGTTATGCTAATCTGCAGCCATGATAAATCCCTGACATCAGCATTGCTCGTAATATATACGAAGCTGTCTGATCTGCACAGATTTTTGTCTTCTAGTCTGGCACCAAGCTGCTTATGACAAATGATCCCCTGGAAGCTGCCAGCGGAGCCAACGTGTTGGTTACAGACACATGGGTAAGCATGGGACAAGAAGAGGAGAAGAAGAAACGTCTGCTGGATTTTAAAGGTTACCAGATTACAATGCAGGTACATGATGGATGTTGTTGGTATTTGTGTAGCTAAATGAAATAACAGTGAGTGTCAACAAACACCTCCTAACTAAACAAGCGGATAAATGAATTAACTGCTTGTTAAATACAACAGGGTCAAATGTATAGACATAGTAGTGATGGATGCATGTTAAAATATAACTATGTTCACAATAAACATACAATACCAATATGTTCTACAGTTTTGTAAGCAAGGAAACAAAAGTACATTATACATTTCGGGAGCTTTCTAAACAGGACATGGGTCACAATTATGATATTTCTCCAACAAATGAAACAATATTTAGTTGTATAATATATATGGTAATGAATATAAGGTTATCTCCACTTCTGTGTTAGTAGTATTGATAGTATACTGTAGTGCGCTCCCTCTAAGTATTTTGGAATGAAAGGATCTCCACCTTCAGATGAGTTTAATTTATTGGCTTGCAACATGTTGAGGTAGAAAGCTACAAGACAGAATGTCAGCTTTGGTATTCTTTGACCCAGGTCTAAAGGTAATGAGAAATTTGAATCGGGTAAAGAATAAGGTCCATTGTGCTTGTCTGGACTTAAATCTCTTGGCGGATTCAATATACTGTAGGTATTTATGATCGGTGAGCATGATGTTGATGTAAGTAACACCTTTGAGCCAGTGTTTCCATTTCTGGAAGGCCCATTTGATGGCCAGCATTTCCCGGTTCCCAACGTCGTAGTTGGCCTCAGCTGGTGAGAATTTATGGCATAGAAAGGCACAGGCGTGCTTCTGAGAGAAGTTGGTGCCAGCATCGATGTCTGAAGCTTTAACTTCGACAATGAAAGGTAAGTTTGGATCTGGATGAGGAAGAACAGGTGCTGAGACAAAGACTTGTTTCAGAGCTCTGAAGGTTTGAGGTGGCTAATTGGAGGTGTTGACCCCTTTCTGGGTCAGGGCAGTAATAGGAGCCACTAGGAGTGAGAAGGAGCAAATGAACCTCCTATAATAATTGGCAAAACCTAGGAATCTTTGAATTGCTTTCAGGTTAGTAGTCATAACCCAGTACAGGATGTCCTGGACTTTACTAGGGTCCATGGGGAACCCCTTGGAGGAAATTACATACCCAAGGAAGGTGACCTTGTCAACCTCAAACTCACACTGAACAGATGGTGCTCGCATAGTTTAAGGAGAACTTCTTTGACGTGTACACGGTGCTGTCCTAAGGATTGGGAGTAAACCAGGATGTCATCCAAATACACCACAAACTTGCCCCGAAAGTCCCAGAGGACATAGTTAATCAAGTCCTGAAATACTGCTGGGGCATTACAGAGATGGAAAGGCATGACCAGATATTTGTAATAGCCTGACTATTGAAGGTGGTTTTCCACTCGTTGCCCTTCCTTATCCAAATGAGATTGTATGCTCCACAACGATTAATCTTGGAGAAGATGGTGACCTCTTTTAATTGGTTGAAGAGGACAGAAATAAGAGTCAGTGGATAGGTGTTTTTAACAGTAATTTTATTCAATCTTCCAAAACCAATACACGGCCACAAACTCCCTTCTTTCTTGGAGACGAAGAGGAAATCGGCTCCAAACAGAAGACTTGGAGGGCCTAATGAAGCCCTTGTTTAACTTTTCTTCAATGTACTCCTTCATGACTTTAGTTTCTGGAGCAGATAACACAAAGAGCCTTCCCTTTAGTAGCTTGGTGCCAGGGATCAGATCTATCACACAGTCATAATCACGATGAGTGAGTAAGAAATCCACAGGTCCAGGAAGTCATGATATGTTGGACGTAGATGCTCGGAAATGAGTTGCCGGACTCGAATGGGCATGGACAGGTAGGTGGTCGAGCAAGATGAACCCCAGAAGATGATCTCACCTTTGCTCCTTTGCTCCAATCATTGAGAGGATTGTGATGATGGAGCCATGGATCACCCAGACCAGCGAAACAGAAGGACAACTGATCAAAAACAAGGACAGGTTCTCAGAATGGCGTGTTCCAACCATCAACCAGACTGGCAGTGTTTTGAAAGAGATTTTGCCGCGACCAGAAGGTTCCCATCCAGACCACAGACTGTGATGACCGGTTCTATCTTCAAGGAAGGAATACTCAAGGTCTCATTGAAAATTTCCAGCTGCGCTATTCAGGAAACAGAGACAAGGGCAGAATGAGCATTGAATGAGATCTAGGCTGAGATAAGAAGGGAATTTTTGGAAGAGATTATCTGCAGACCTAGATGGACCTCCTTGTTATCCACTAGGCCTGATCTTTCCCCATGTTAGGGCAGGAACGAATCAGGGAGCCATTATTGCCAGATATACCATTGTGTTAACAACGTTAGGTAACACTGTGCTTTTACTTTATATTATTGTAAGCAAAAAAGTGTCTTTGCAAATGTGCTAATCAGACAGTTGTCCATGGGTGTAACTATGTTGGTCCTAGAACAAAGCAAAACACAAATGGTGCAACACATATATTTAAATAGACAAACATGGGAGTTGCCTGTACACACTTTGATGCATTCCCTTCATTTGCAAGGCAGCCCAGAGAGTGAGGGAAGTGTTGAGTGAGAGAATGAGGCCATATGTGCTGATATTTGTTGTGGACCCCATGCTATACCATAAATAGAATGGATAAAAAACTGTTGTAAAAGCTGATAAATTAAGCAAATATATAGAGGATCATAAATCAGCATAAAAATAACTTGATTCAAGATTTGCAAATCATTTCATATTGGGGATTATTATTGCTTCATATATAGTCTCTTTGAACAAGTTTACACAGTGGTTACAAAATAAAATGAATTATGCTATTCTAATGTCCCTGAATGGTTAAGTGTTGAAAGTGTTGGTGAATATTTGTGTGTTTGTTTGTGTTGCGGTATTTGTGTGTTTTTCTTTTTACATGCGTCATCCCTGTTTTACTCTTCCATGTTATTGTACAGGCGGCAAAAGTGGCTGCGCCCAATTGGGTATTTCTTCATTGTTTGCCAAGAAAGCCTGAAGAAGTTGATGATGAGGTTTTTTATTCTCCTAAATCACTTGTTTTTCAAGAAGCAGAAAACAGAAAGTGGACAATCATGGTACAGTATGATGGAAACTTTATTAGGATTGAAAATGTTGAAACTAAACTCTGTGGACAAAATAACTGCTTCTTAATTTGCAGGGTAACATATTTTCATTGTTGGCTTCCAGTTATTTATAATTATTATTATTTTTTACTAAGTTTTACATAGCGCCTACATATTATGCAGCACTTTACAAAGAATATTTTATCATGCACATCATTCCCTGCCCCACTGAAGTTTACAAACTATATTCCCTACCCCATAGACGAACAGCGTTAATTTCGTGAGAAGCCAGTTAACCTACCAATATGTCTTTGGAATGTGGAAGTAAACCGGAACACCCTGAGCAATCTCACACAAACATGGGAAGAGCATACACACTCCACACAGATAGGGCCCTGGATGGAACAGAACCCATGACCCTAGTGCTGTGAGGCATATTGGAGCACCGATACTGGTACTCTATACATAGAGTCTTATGGTAGCCACATGCAGGCAGATCTTGTCATTCCGTCCTATCGCCAAACTGCAATATCTATTGATAATGTTCATGCTCTGTTTATCTGTACAAGTTGCCACATCCCACATGTAACCCCAGTATGGATAGCTATATTTAATAGATATCTGCTCTGTAGCATAGAACCACAACTACATTAACCCTACAACAAAATATCTTTTGTGGTGATATTCAAAATATTTCCTTTCAAATTCCTAACAAAAGTGCTATGATCTTGTTCCAGCCATATCAATCACCCTATTGTGACAACTATCAGCTATTATGATGTATACTTTTGCGATGAATACTTTCACAACTTTAATTAAATGTAATTATGCAGTGATTATGAAGTTTTCCCATTTTGGCAATAGTAGGGCAAATCTATTTAACTCTCTGGCAAAGGCATAACATGAGCGACGCCAGCTGATGTAACAAATGTATCTATTTGCCCTCTAGCAAAAGGTCCAAGGATGCAATGGAAAAAATATAATAGAACTGCACACATAGTTTTCATGAATGAGGCCTTGTACAACGCGTATAAGCAAAACCTAGTAAACGCTCTCTGATGCCGGGTCTTCAAAAATTAATGTTAAGCAAATGGACCTATATACACTTGTTTTCAAACAAGCTTATATACAATGGAGTTCTACGAGTATGCCTATCAAAATAAACTATTACATACAGTTCAGGAAATGTTGTTTTTCATTACCAGAGTGTACAAGTCCTAGTAAATATGCATTATGGGAAATGTGACTTCTGGGTTTGTCAGCTTTGGGTAGATTTACAACATGCTGTTTAGAATCATTTAAGAGTAGCCTCTGATAACAGAAGCACAGAGCAGTCACAATATTGATTTATTACATTGCTATTAATTCATCTGCATTATGTCTAACATGAATAAATGATTTAAACCAGGGGTCAGGGAACTGTTTTACCCTTTACCCCCCAAATATATTTAGATACGCCAACGTTACCTTCTTGATTTGAAAGGAAGGAATTCATATTTTATTAATTATTGGAATTCAAAATTTTATTGAATCTATTCAAAATTTATTTGAAAGCTTCAACTTCAAAACTTCAGGTTTTGGAGAAATGATGTTGCTTCATTTTTAAAAAGAGAGCATCAATATTGAGGCATTTTGATGTCAGAGCAATTTGGATACAGTCTTCAGCGTCCAATCGATTTCTCTGCTTTGTTTTTATGTTCGTAAAGGTAGGTTGTTGCAAAAGGCAGCAACTTTTTGAATGCCTCCTCATGTGCAATTTTGAATGCATTTGCAGCTATTGACATCCAAACATATGACAGATCTGCTTTGTTTTCAAATGCAATACGTGCTTCATTATTGCTTCAAAGTTCAATAAGTGCCTCTGCCAACCCTTGAGGCTCTTTTGGTACAACAGCAAATTCACATTTAAAGGGGTCTACAATCCAACTGACAGCATGTGAATCGGCAGCATTACCCACAGGAATTTAATTTTGACCACATTTTGGTTAATTTTGGTTAATTTACCCCTGTTCCCTGACCACTGCTTTAAACTATTTAAATTTTAGTGATGCCGAGCAGGGATTTTCACCAGTTTGATTCGTTGCTAGCCTTTCCAGAAATTACAGGCAGGGCCACCGAGAGGGGGAGGGCGGGTACTAATTGCCCAGGCCCAGACATACCTAAACTGTTTTTTATTTTGTCTTTTTTTTATTATTATTTTTTCCGGGGGGTGGCTCCGCCCCCTTCACTGGTGGGGAGAGCAAGGTACTTAGAAAAAAAAGAAAACTAAAAGACAAATACTCACATGATTGCAGCACCGGCGTCCCTCTTCCCTCTTCTCTGCTCGGTTCGCACTGAATGTCGGACGTGATGCCGGACATTCAGTGAGGAGCAGCACAGAGAAGACCCAGCAAGAAGACAGAAGAGAAGAGATGAAATACAATACAAAGGTAGGTAAAGGAACAGAGGCAAGGGGTGGAAAACAGAAAGGCACGAGTGATGGAGAAGGGGGGGGGCAGCAGAAAGGCTCCAAGTAATGAAGAAGGGGGGAGAAAGGCACTGAGTGGTGAAGAGGGGGGAGAGAAAGGCACCGAATGATGAAGGGAGGGGAGCAGCATGGCACGGTGTGATGAAGGAGAGGGGGAGCAGCATGGCACAGAGTGATGAAGGGGGTAAACATGAAACAGAGCGATGAAGGGGGGAGCAGCATGGCAAAGTGTGATGAAAGGGGGCCAGGTGAAGGGGGGAAAAGCAGCATGTAGGGTGCAGTGTGATCCTAAGGGGGCACAGTGTGCTTGTGATGAAGGGGCACAGTGTGATGTTGAAGGTGCACAGTGTGATCATAAGGAGACACAGCATGGTGATGATGAAGGGACACAGTAAAGTGTCTGTGATGGCACAGGGGGCTTGTGGTAATGTGTGTGTGTGTGTGTGTGTGATGGCACAGGGAACTTGTAATAGTGTGTGTGTGTGATGGCACAGGGGGCTTGTGGTAATGTGTGTGTGTGTGTGTGTGTGATGGCACAGGGAACTTGTAATAGTGTGTGTGTGTGATGGCACAGGGGGCTTGTGGTAATGTGTGTGTGTGTGATGGCACAGGGAGCTTGTAATAGTGTGTGTGTGATGGCACAGGGGGCTTGTGGTAGTGTGTGTGAGTGATGGCACACGGGGCTTGTGGCAATGTACTGTGTGTGATAGCACAGGGGGCTTGTGGCAATGTAGTGTGTGTGATGACATAGGGGGCTTGTGGCAATGTAGTGTGTGTGAGGTAGATGGTGGCTAATTAAAGGGTGCTATTTTGTTTGTGGGTTGATGGGGGCAATTTAATAGTGGGACTATTAATTTAAGATGGGGTATTTTGGAGCTATTGAATGTGGGAGTGAGTTTGGAGAGAATGAGGTCTCTTTATTAAATGTGACTATGAATTAATTAATGGCAGTGATGGTTGCGGGAAATAGGAATATTTATGAAATGTAAATACTGTTAATTTGTTGCTGGGGCTGTTTGGAGGGAGGGAAATAGATTTATTTATCAAATGGGAATACCATTAGTGGTGGGGTAGTGGTCCTGAGTCACTGTCACTCTGCTTTTAGTGGACACACAGCTCCCCAAGACCTGGAGACATAGATCAGGGCCAAGTCAGTACTCCAGGGACCGTTTGTCCCTCTCCTGTCAGGGGCAGAGATCTAGACCTCAATGCCAGCCTGACTTCAGCTATCACTTGGTAGTGAATGCCAATTTGCTGTCCTTAGGCACTCAATTTTAAACCCAAAAATGACCTCATCAGCAATTTCAGGATCTGCCTGATCGTTCCTTTTCTGTGTTTGCTTTTCACAGGTAAACATACAGACAAAGGGATAGCAGATGAGCCACTCTTGATAGGTAGTGTTATGTGGCTATACAGCAGAGTTTGTTTAAACAGGAGAGATCACAATCCAGACACATTACAAGTAAATACACAATGCAGTCCTCTGTAATTAAACATAGAGCTCTGTCTGTGAACCTTTCCCCCATCTTAATACATGAGACCTCCTGGTGTAATGTACATTCATACAAGACTGGTGGACAATAATCCTTTTGCCTAGGCTGAAATCATGGACACTAGTTGGGGCACTTATGTGTGGCATAAAATGAATTGGGGGCATTACTGTTGCATAACATGAACTGGGGCCACGTATGTGTGACATAAAATTAATTGGGGGCATTACTGTGGTATAATATGCACTCTACTATGTGGTGTGTTATGAATTGTGGGCAGTACTATTTACCACAGTATTGACTGGGCCTCTACTATGAGGGCACAACTAAGAGGCACTATGAGGTCACTGTCCTGCTGTTCTGAAAGTCAGGACTGCTGGGACATATGTCACGCTCCGGCGAGCGGGCACTGCACAGTTCTGGCAATGGTGTACCCAGCAAAGCAAAGTTTTTTCTGTAGGAGGGTGGTATAGTGCTTTTCACCTGCTAGACACACCCCAATACTGCACAGCCACGCCCCCAATTGTATGACCATTGCTACTTTTTTTAAAAAATTGCCATGCTCAACTATAAGAGGGGCCCCATGAAGTTGCTGTACCGGGGGCCTGAATTCCTCTTGGCAGCCTTGATTACTGGCGTTCCTGTATCTCACATTTAAGGAAAATCTCAATCAATGATACCTAGGCCCAGGGGCGGATCTAGAAAACTGTTGTACCCCGGGCGATTTAGTGGGGGTGATTTAGGCCCCGCCCCCTTTCTGACACCTAAGGCTGCCAGCGGCTGCACACTATGTGCAGGACCGCTCGGCAGTGACAGGCAGGTACAGTGTGCTGCCCTGCATCTCTGATTGTGTTTAATCAGAGCAGCCGGGCAGCACACTGTCACTGCCGAACGGACCTGCACATACTGTGCAGCCGTCGGCAGCAAGTCTCTGCTAGGGGGGGGGGGCGATCGGGGCCACTGCCTAGGCCAGGCTACACTAGAGATTTTGTTTGCTTGATTATCTATTATTAATGGAGCAAGACATCTGTAACCAATGGGCAGCTATGGGACAAGCTACAGACAAAAAGGTGCACATTTAGCTTGTCCCATAAAAAACAATTGATCACAGATTATGTGGTTTATTTTATGTGATTAAACACTTACTATTGTGTAACTAAATATTATAATAAGCAGCATTATATTCCTAATTCTTCTACACTCAAAGTTTAAATACCTATTCCATTAAACTCTATGGATGAGATTAATCACTCGAACATTATATTGAATAAAACCTGCTTGTGCAGTACAGCACATTGAAAGCTATTAGTTACAAAATGAGCGATTGCTGTTATGCAACCATCTAAAACCAGACACAACAAGAATTTCCATCTTTTTGGGTGTTTTTCTTTTACATTTTTCTTGGGTTATTTTTCTTTTTTTTTTGTATTGCTTTATTTATTTATTGTTATATAGTTAGTAAAGGTGAACAAAATCAAAAATCCATTAAGATCAGCCTAATATAAGTTCTAGTTTTGTTGATCCAGAGGAAGACGAATCAAAACACTTGCGATGCAGTTGCCAATTTATCTTAATGGCTGGGGGGAAATGATTTTTTCCTGACCCCATAAAAGACAATCAATTGAATTCCTTGGGTCAATCACCTCAATCATGTCTTCTATTAATTATAGCTAAATATACCTTGTAGGAAAGGTATTCAATACAGTTTTCAATCCAGCTAAGGAATTAGCCAGCACCATGCTCCTTGGTTAAGAATTCTTGAATGTACTAGAAACCACCTACCAAAGACACTTTAATATGATGTTGGTTCATGTGCTTCTTATGCCGTAAAAAACACACTGAAAAATGCTATATTTCATATGCATTTGCATGTTTGCATAGCATCAACTTTGGGCATGCAAAATATCTTTAAACAAAGGGAATACAATCATGTAGCTTCATGTATTTCATATGTGTTTTAAATAGCTTATTTAATCGGAGATTGCTAATTATACTGTAGAGTAATACCTTTTATTCTCCAATAAACTGTTGTTTTTGTTCTCCTCAGGGTGTGATGGTCTCTTTGCTTGCTGATTACTCTCCTCAGCTGCCAAAGCCTACATTCTAATTCCTGGCACATGTCAGCATGCAGAGTGCTGATTGCAATGGGCAGGATATCTGATTCACAACAAAGAGTGCGGACTGAAAGGATGGAAGCAAATGAATAATTCCTTACTAACATGCTGCTGAGTGCCATACATTTGACTCTGTTTCAAATTTGTTCCCAGATAGTGCAAAATAATTTGATTGAGACTGCGTAGGTTATTCCAGATGACGTTAAAACTTTTAACATGTGTTGTCAGTTTGAGTAACGAGTGCCAAAAATCCAAATTATGTCTTTACATATACATTAAATTAATATATATAAAAATATATAGTTCATTTGATTGTCATTCTAAGAATTGTATCAGATAGCATTGCAAACTTTTTTCTCAATTCTTATAGGTCTGGTAGAATTGACATTAGTGTACTTTATTTCCCCACATTTAATTTTTTCGGGCATATATAGGTAGTATCTTACTAATTAACGGTAATAACAATTATTCATAGGGGGGAATATTACACTGTCTGATCAGAGTGAGGGAATAATGTAAATTACAGCATCCAGTGGGGGCAGGGTTTATCAGACATTAAATATTTAAGTATCTGTCATGACAGATCTACCTAAACCTTGTGTTGTTAATTATTTTGCTGTTAATTCCTGCCTCCAGCAACAAATTGCTGAAATATTAAACTGAGCAGTTCCACTTAAGCTGTGTTCTTGTTCTCATATATATAAATCTTAATCAGCTTTGGTCAGTGGTGGAATTCAAATAAATTAAAGACCGGATGTCTGCCCTAATGACCGTTTTAAGTATACAAAAATGTGTTTTGCCCCTCAAAACACTGTGCCATGCCACTATTGCCCTTCAAAGCACTGTGTCATGCCACATTTGCCCCTCAAAACACTGTGCCATGCCGCTTTTGCCCCTCAAAACACTGTGCCATGCCGCCTTTGCCCCTCAAAACACTGTGTCATGCCACCATTGCCCTTCAAAACACTGTGTCATGCCACCTTTGCCCCTCAAAACACTGTGCCATGCCGCTTTTGCCCCTTAAAACACTGTGCCATGCTGCCTTTGCTGCCCCTCAAAACACTGTGCCATGCTGCCTTTGCTGCCCCTCAAAATACTCTGCCATGCTGCCTTTGCTTCCACTCCTTCATTTACCTTTTCTATCGGCTTCTTTCTTCTCTTCTTGTCTTCTGTCTTTTTGCCTGCTGACGACTCCTCTCTGCGCCACTCCTCACTGAATGTTGACCGTGACGTGATGTCACGCCTGACATTCAGTGCGGATGGAGCAGAGAGGAGGAATGCCGACGCCGCAAACAGGTGAGTTTTTTGGGGGTTTTTTAAGGAGCCTGCTCCCCCACCAGCGAAATCGGTGGACTCAGCCTGTAGTCACCGGTGCGCCGAACCGAGCCTGAAGTTAGGTATCGGTGCTGACGAACCGGTGCGAACCGTCTGAATCCCACCACTGGCTTTGGTTCTCCAGCAGGGAAACCACATACCTTTTATCAAGACCTGCTTCCCTCCCCTCCCACATTCTGCTGACCTAAGGCAAGTACTCACCTTGCCTCATGGCAGAAACAGCCCTGGCTCTTAGACAAATAAATGCAAATGTTTGATTTATTTGGTGTAACTTATATGCCCTTTGTGCCTATTTATTTGGTAAATTATCCCCATGAGGTTACTTCAGTGAGTGAGGTCACCATAGATTCAGCATATCCAGTAAATATCCAGAGGTGGATAGGAAAGACAAAAATAACAATTAAGAAAAGATACAAAAGTAAAAAGGTAACACTTTCTCTTAAAGATTCCTGAAATGTGAAAATATGTGATGGGTTTCATTCACATGATATAACACTGATAAAATATAATTATGAAAATATAATTATGACTGCCAGCATTATCCCTAACATATTTAGCATCATTTTAGAGTGCTTTTTGCCCCACTAAAATATAATTTTGCACAATGTTTACATGCATATTTATTGACTATTAAAATGCTTTACTAATTTCAAAGATAATATACCACCAACTCATATACATACATGAATACAAGAACAGCTGTTATCTATCAGCAATATATCTTATAAAAGAAAACAATGTTTTGGTGCCTACATACAATGCATATTATTATATGCAAGTAACACACACTGCACATGGATTCTTCCTTACACAGGCTTAGTACATTCCCCTTATGTCCAGTATGTACATTAAGGGCAGTTTTACTGAAATTCCTAATGAACTAGAAAAAGCCTCACATTCACTGCTCTCCATTAAGCCACTCAGACTATCATAATGTTAAGTTCAGCTTGAGATAATGATAATTAGTTTAATGATTCTATCATCTTCTTTGTCTTTGCATCCATACATTGTAGAGCTATCAGATGAAGTGGTTGGACAATGTGATAAAGCTGTAGGGCACCGTTTCCAATCAGTCATGCAGTGTTAAAGTATATTCTAAATTCATCCATTATGGTAATATCCAACTACTAGTATTATATTGGTGGAGGCAGATGATGTAGAGAGATCACTTAAAAATTATGAAAGAAAACAATAGACTGGTTAAGTGCAAATGGATAAGTGCAAGTTAAAGGGTCTGTCGAATTAGAAAGCTTCATATTCCTGCTAAAATGTCTATGCTGGGGCTTCTGTGGTCACGTAAAGTGGGAAAGAGTCAAGCAACCCTTAGTCTAAAAAGTACATTGGTTCACAGCTGAGCCCCCAGAGTTCCCGGGCTGCGGGACAGCTGCTTCTGCTCCTACTTCTGTTGCTATGTCACTGTGAATGGGACAGTGTGGTTGTGTGTATGTTATTGGAAGAAAATTGTGGATGTTATGGCCACATGAATTATACCAGCAAGAAATAATACTCATATGTTGTTTGCATTTTATCTTGCCATTATACTTCATTATTTTACTGCAGTTCACCAAAGTCTCCAGCATTATTAGATAAGCCCTTTATTATTTATTCATTTATTTATTTGTATAGTGTCACCATATTAAGTGGTTTTCGGAGAATATTAAATCATTCATGATTTAATGAATAGTGTCATGGGAGTCTCCATGGCACTATTCAGCAAAATAAAGGTTTTGCGTCATTGCATTACAGGGCAAAAATGACGCGAATCGCCACCCCCTTTCCACTTCCGTAATCATACTTCACCTCTCCTCCGGGATGTCCCAGATTGAAAGAATAAAAAGCTGGTAAGTATGGCTTATTGTCTAAATTTATAACAATACACACACTAAATTCCATTTTGTCAGACGTCAATCAACCCACCAGTCTATTTTTGGGAGGAACACCTGGTGGAAACCCAAGCAAACACGGGGAGATCATACAAACTCCACACATTTAGTTCCCTTTGAATATGAATAGAAGTGCCATGTGCTATTTTATCTTCCAAAAACTTTCACACTTCCAGGTCAGCTGCAAATCACATGGACATGAAACATCACTGTCATAAATCAACCCTCAAATTTTATCCAACAGAACAGACACAGTAAATTTGTTTACATGCTGCTGCATATCATACCTAAACCAAAATATATAGTTAACAAATACAAATAGCAACTGAACAGTGAAATAGAACAATTTAAAAGTTACAATGTTAAAAAAAAAAAAGAAGTATTTTCGGTTCCCCACAACTTACATACTTGCATTGACCTCATATTAATTGACTGATTCACTATGTAAACTCTTACTGACTCTGACATTTCCCAGTTAAAGTGGTCATACCATGCTACAGTTTCTCTTGAGATTAACCTCCCTCGACCCCGCTCCTCTCACCAAAAATGGCGCCTGAACGACACCCTCCTGTTGAACAGAGCAGGGGTTAAATGTATGAAAGAGCAATTTAAATTTTTTCTGCAAAGTCGCAGATTTCCGGCGACTTGCATAAGTCGCTCTTTCATACATTTAGCCCCAGGGGTCTTCAATCCCAAACTCAATCAAAGACTTTGTTCCTCTAAACGCCACCTGGACATCTCCCCCGCTCTCCTTTGGGAGAACCACAAGGCTACCATATGCAGCACACTCATCAGCTTATCTGCTACCAGACGCAAGGCAAAGTTGGCGCGCATCGCTGAATTGGAAATGAAACTCCCATTGTTTACAGCCTTGCATCAACGGTTTCCAAAATGCAAAACCCTGCTAAAATTAATTTTCCTACATGGTCAACTCCATCAAGGCTGATAAATCCCTCCAATGGCTTCATCAAAATATTATGAGAGGGGAGATTGGGCAGATGAACTTTTGGCACAAAAATTGAGAGATAAGCGCACGCACAATCATATATCTTTTAATAAGACCCCTTCAGGCAACCTCACATACAACCATAAATGTATAGCTGATACTTTTAAAGATTTCTACTTGGAGCTTTTTAATCTTTCACCCTGTATTACAAACCCAGACATTCTTCAATCTAAGATCTCAGATTTTCTGTTGTCTCT
Organism: Mixophyes fleayi; assembly: GCF_038048845.1. Classification (NCBI taxonomy): domain Eukaryota; kingdom Metazoa; phylum Chordata; class Amphibia; order Anura; family Limnodynastidae; genus Mixophyes; species Mixophyes fleayi. Next base: position 295,432,265 of record NC_134403.1, on the reverse strand, counting down.
CCATCTACCCAAATTCACTTCAGCATAATCCGATCTTCTGAATAAAGTCATCACCACAGAAGATATTATCCAGACTATGAAAGAACTGAGAAATGCTTCGGCCCCAAGCTCAGATGGCTTTATGGCAATTTATCATAAACCTTTTGAGGTATGCCTCATGCCCAATGCTTCTGGAGCTTATTCAATTCCATGCTCCTCTGTTCCAAATTCGACCCAGCCACTACATGCGCAAAAACTGTGGTGATTAATTAAGCCAGGTCAGGGCCCTCAGTCTTGATGTAAGTACAGACCTATATCGCTTCTAAACGTGGACCTTAAACTGCTCGAAAAACTCCATGCCATCTCCTAAATTGTGTAATTACTTCTCTGGTCTATCCGGACTAGGTGGATTTTGTACCCAGCCTCTAGGCATCAGATAATACGCAGCAAGCCATTGACCTGACCCACATCTCCAATTTTCATGGAACTCCTGGCTCCTGGCTCCTGGATCCAGCTCCTGGCGTTGGATGCAGAGAAAGCATTCGACAGGGTGGGGTAGCCCTATATGTAACAGACTCTGGCAGCTTTGGGCATGGGGGGGCCACTCCTGTGCGCTGTAGCATTTTTGTATTTCAATCCCACTGCATCAGTTCTGGACAATGACTTTCAATCCTCTCCCTACACAAACTGAAGCGGCACACACCAGGGCTGCCCACTTTCCCCTCTTGTACTTGCCCTCATGGTCAAACCACTTGCCTGTAAAATTAGACTTAGCTCCGATATATCAGGAATATGTCTCGACTCCTCTGAACACAAGCTCTCACTGTATGTGGAAGACATCCATTTGACCCTTACTAATCCACTCATATTCCTCCCTAATCTAATTGACCCTTTTTGGTGACCTCTCTAACTTTAAGATTAATCTCTCCAAATCTGAAATCCTAGCTCTCAACATTCCTCTCGCTTCAAGGCCTCAAACCCAGATTTAACTTTTAATGGCAATATAGTAAATTGAAATACTTAGGGGTCTGTTTGACTCGCACCTATGACCAAATATATATTGCAAATTGTCAGCGTCTTTTTGCGGCCATTAAGGCTCACAAATGATTGAGTGAGATCCTGCTGTCTCAATGGGTATTGACTAAACTTTCCTGGAGACGAGGAGTCTAACAAGATGGAAGGTGTTCACCAGGGATTCCTGGAAGGGAATTTGGGCTTCCGCGGCTTCCACCCTGCAGGTCGCAGCCCTCCAGGGAAGCTCCCAGTAAGACAGATAGAGAACAGGTTACACAGCAGAAGAATGTTCTAATTCGGACATCAAATGGTGATAACAAAGATTACCATTTTATTATAAAACATAAATACAAGAGTTCAATGAAGACTTGAATAATTGCAAATGATGATCACGAAGATATGCAAGAAAAGTAACCATCAGCAACATTCAATAGTACAGACTGCATACGTAATGATCAAAGTCACAACAATTACCACTAAAGGGTGGAACACAATACACAGTTCAATGTAGATCAATGAAGATGAGCAGATCTGCGGAAACTTAATATGTAGAAGATGACCCCCAGCTCACCACTGAGATGTAACACTAGCCAGCAGTTGAGCATGATGCAATAACATAGATAGCGAGCGATGATCACAGCAATTATCACAAGTAGTAGAATTGATGCACAGAGATCAGCAAAGTCCAGACATACACAGCAGCGATAAAACACAGCTTTCCACGGATTGTGGAACAGGATAGCAATAGTCAGCAGTGCAGGCCGAGTAGGTAACAGGTGTTGATCATAGCGTTTACCACAAGCAGTGGAACAGGTATGCAGAAATTGATGGAGTCCAAACATACAGCAACGATGAAGCACAGCTTACCACGGATTGTGAAACAGGATAGCAATAGTCAGCAGTGCAGGCCAAGTAGGTAGCGGGTGTTGATCACGGCGATTACCACAGGTAAGCGAAACAGGTGCGCAGAGATCAGCGAATTCCAGACACACAGCAGCAATGAAGCACAGCTTACCACAGGGATGTAGAACAAGGCAGTGGTTGTCACACTCCGGGGAGCGGAGTGTGACAATGGTATAACTTACTATCTCCTGGACAGGTTGTATACACTTTCTCAAAATTAACATCCTCCCACACTTCCTGTATCTATTCCAAACCCTCCCCCTCAAAATCCCTACAAGATCATTTAAACTCCTTCAACAGCTGGCTACTAAATTTGTTTGGTTGGCAAGAAAGCCGAGAATTCATGTGAATATTCTTCACAAGCCTACACAGGAAAGAGTGCTCAGAGTCTCCCAGTTACTTAAATATTACCAAGCCACCCATCTCACCCAGTGTGTCTTTCTTCACTCGCCCACTGGCCACAGAAATTGAGTTGACATTGAAGCTACCTCTTCCAACACATATTCCCCAGCCTCACTCCTGTTGCTCAAACCTCAACACCTGCTCCCCCTCCCTTTCCGTTTTCACTCACAAGCTGGTTCCACACTGTGACGTCATATGACCTAGCTCCTAATGCATGACTCCCTTGTGGAACAACCCTTCATTTCCCCTGGCACTCAAATGACTCAATTCTCACTTTGGACGTGTCATGACATTAAATTCCTTAAAGACATAGCCCTTATTCAACTGTTCCCTAAATCGGCCAACTTACAAACACAATACCGTATCCCCTCATTCTGTTTTTTTTTCAATACTTACAACTCACTTTTGTGACACAATAAGACATTCAGGGATTGACATCTACCAGACTTCCCCACTACTGTGCATTTTCTCCCTCTGCTCTAGCACTAGAGGTATCATCTCCACTTTCTATTGCCTTATTTTGTACCATAAGTGCACCATTAAGGAGCGACATGAGCTCAAATGGGAGGAGGACATGAGGGAAACGACCACTCCGGAAGACTGGGACAAATTTCGCCGTTACATAGTTAAAACCTTGATCTGTGTTAAAATTAGCGAAAGCGCTCAGAAAATATATTTTCAATGGTACTTGATCCTCCATAGACTTTTCACTATCTGCCAAAGTGTCTCCCCATTCTGTTGGCGCTTATGTGGTCAGGTGACTACCATGTCCCATACCTGGTGGCACTGTCCGAAACTGATCCCCTTCTGGGACTCTATACACCACTACTCAAGTTTCTCTTCCTGCCTCTCTGCCCTACTCATTACCACCCGTCCCCTGCCTGGCGCCCCTAACCATACTCCAAAACTTAATACACACCCTTAGTGCAGTGAAATGTCAACTCACAATATTTTGGAAATATCCAGAGCTCCCTCCTCTTCCCTCCATTATCAATTGCATCTGGCAGATTTACCATATAAAATATATTATGAGCATATTGCGTCACACCCCTGCCCCCCTCACTCGTGTCTAGAGCCCCTGGACCGAGTATGGTTCTCATCCACCCTTGGCGTTCTGACCTTTCTGTCCCCCATAAGAGTCAGTATTTCTCTCAAATAGCACCCTCTTACCAGTATATTCTGTAGTGAACAGTAACTTCCCCTATTCCCTCCTCTTCCCTCTATTTCTCTATCTTTCTCCTCCCTTCTTCACTTTCCCCCACTGTAGCATTGACCGTGCATAGCTTTGTTTGTATTATTTGATGCCTTACATTTCTGTGTATTTTCTGTTGCATACTCTTCCAATTGCTATCTTTTTCATGCTTGTTGCTTTTTTTTTTTGTTGTCTTGCATTTGCTTTTGTAAAACCCAATAAAAGTAAAGAATGGGAGGAAATTAAGTGGGATTGCACCATCACTTGGTGGCTATGAGTGTTGATGCTTCACTCCTCCTTTACTTCAATATTCCTTCCGTATTTCTGGCATCAACAAGAATTCAAGACAATGGTTCAATCCCTACTCCCACCCCCCTCCCCAGACATGCAAAGACCTGACCATATATGTATGGACAATGTGTAAAAGGGGACAGTCCCTCTTGAACCCCTAGTTGAAATAAGGCCAATAATATAATATAATGCTGTATTAAAAAGACATGCTGTGTAAATAATTACAGCAATCTAAATTAATAGATTATTCAGTAACTAAATTTACATGTAATTCTCTAACAAAATGTTTATCTTGAAGGTTCCATTCCTGATTTAAATTAAATGATGTTATCTGTGCTGTTATAATTAATTCAATAAATTAAGCACCAAGACTGTCTTGCCATTGATCATTAATTTGCAGTATTTGCTATGTTGAATTATAATCAAGGGTAAATGTCAGGCATTAGCTCCTACTGTACATAATATGTAATGCTTGATATAAACTGTTTTGTTATATTTAATGTAATGAAAATTTAGGTCAGAAACAACCAAAGTATCAAAATCTACAGTGCTAATAAATTTGTAGATCATTTTTTAAAATGGCTCATATCAATATAGTAACTAAAATAATAACATTAATAAGAAAAATATTAATAATAAATGAAGTCCTGGATACAGAAGACTGGTCGGATATGTGGACAATAGGAATCAAATCCTCTATTAGTGTGCGTGATAAAGAAAATGCTTTTATACCATTGGTACCTGGTTCCAACCAAAGTGTATAAGATCTATCCAAATATTTCTCCTCTTTGTTGGAGAGTCTGTCAAGAGCCAAGCTCTTTTCTCCACATTTGTGTCCTTGCTCAATCACACAGAAATTCTGGTCTGAGGTTCAAAAATCTCACATTAATTATAACAAACACAGATCTCCTGTTTCAGCTGAAATAAACATTACTTCCTTTTGCCTATTCCTGACTGTCACGGTTCAAACTGAAGGAATAGGATTCCTGTTCACCAATCAGGACTGGCACTGGCATGGTCAAGGCGTGAGGTTGCAAGGTGGTATTAACTTTACAGCCAGGAGCCTGCAGGTCGCAGCCCTCTATCTACCCCCTGATGTGAATAGGTGGAGAATACTATCAGGAGGGAGGTACCAAGTCAGTAGGCAAAAGCAGATTCAGAAATAAGCTGAAGGTCAAGGTCTCAAGCACAAGAGGCAAAATTTAGACAATACACAGAATGATAAAACTGCAGCACACAGCAGGAAAACCTAGCTCAGTTAAGACCTGATACTCTGGCAGTGATTACTGCACAGTGTGGGGTTTATATAGCCGAGAGGGTTTGTCATGTATCAGGAATCAGATGTCTGAAACCAGGAAGGGGTGTCAGAGGTCACATTAGTGCACATTTTGAGTGAAGCAGGAAGTGAGGCCAGAGATCACATGAATGCAAACTCAGCAAAATCAACAACTGCTAGAAGAAGAGGATGCAGGCCTTAATGGAAACACCTGGCCCTTAGATCGGTAAGTAAATGAAGGAATACTGGCACTGACCTGTGACAATGACCTTCCCAAACATCTAAACAAATTTGACAGACACATCTTAAGTGTGGTCTTAACAACCAGCTTTTGGAAGAACCAGAATTCACCAACTATAGCTGCCATCAGGAATATATATCATTTATATATATTTATGATGTGGAGCTTATGACTAGTGACTTATGAAGAATTCATCTGCTGCTTTCTATAAAACTTGGGCTATCTTGTCTATCAATTTAGCAATATACCATCTCCTCTCCCCTAGTTCCAGCCCACACGGCAGGGATTCTTATCCTGAGATTATATTTCTCTAATGCCACTTCACTGTCTGAGACATAACCTTTCCTCCTTCTCACTCCATCCCTCATTTTCCTCCCTTTTTCCCTTTTTATTTAACCATGAATAAAAAAATGATTGTTCATTATATTAAGGGAAAAATATTATTTGATTGCTAAAGGGGAGAATAATTAATTGTGATGCACTAATTATTTCATGGGAGCAAATGCATACTGTCACTTGTAGTGCCATAGGTGTGCAGTATAAATGGTATGCCCATAATAAAATAATAAGTGTGGCCCCCTTAATAAATAATGATTGCCCCCATAATTTAATGGTGCCTCCTCTGCTTAAGCTATGTAACCTATAAGAAGCACCTCTACAACTTTTTGACTATTTTCCAGCCATTCTATACTACACACTGTACATAACTGTACCCAAAACTAAAGTTAATTTTCACATGAGCCACCAGCTCTTCCTATATCACATCTACCAGTCCCACCCGTATCACATAAACTAGCCAAGAGGTTTTTTTTTAAAAAAATAAATAAAATAAAATAAAATAAAATTGGGTTAACTCAGAACCATTCCCACTCCCTTCTCATCATAAATGACTGACATCAGGGGGTAAATGTATCAAGCTGAGAGTTTTCCGTCGGGTTTGAAAAGTGGAGATGTTGCCTATAGCAACCAATCAGATTCTAGCTATCATTGTGTAGAATGTACTACATAAATGATAGCTAGAATCTGATTGGTTTTTCAAACCCGCCGGAAAACTCTCAGCTTGATACATTTACTCCCAGGACATTGTTACTTGCTAACTACTTGCCTCTAAAAGGAGAAGCATCTGAACAAAAGATATCAGCCACTACTGTAAGCTAAAAGAATCAGTAATTGACAGTCTGAAGGGTATGAAAAAAGAAGTTACCATACTGCAGTTACAGGAGAAGAGGTGTTTATAGACCTGTCTTCTCTCTGCATTAAATCCACAAAACTACAAACTAGTATGTTATTTAAATGGAACTTCCTTGCAGTGAAAATACTTTTTCTACACAATTTAGTACAAAGGGCCTTATTTATCTGTTATGCTCTCTTGCAAATGTTGAATGTATTATAATGTCTACTTTTTTCCCTTTCCAGCCATTTTCACACTGCCTCCACCCAAAACTTCTGATTGTACTCTGGAAAGAATGTTATCAATCTAAAATATTTTTTACATATGACTTAACTTGACATCATCTGTCATGAGTGCATTATGTCATCTCTTATTTCCTCATGCATGGCTTATACTGTATCTGGCTGGAGCACCATGTTTCCTAGTAAGCATATGGTTCTGTAAGTGGTTGGAGGGGTTCACATGATATTGTGGTCAGACCCATCCACTTACATGTGGACGCACCACAATACGCTATAGAAAGTTCCAACAAACTTCATTCAGAATTAGATGACCATAAGATGCTGCAGAGAGTTAACTTACTTGCATACTGTGATACCCACACCATCCACCTGAATTTAAATAGAAATGACCATAAGACACCATAGAATATTCCATCTATTCATATTACTATTATGGTCATGATAAACACACGTTGTACACTTCCATTAACAATATTCAGCTGTAAATGACCACTAGAAAGTGGACAATTCCATATATTTGCATTTAGATGGACACAGTAGACATTTCCTACATGATTCAATCTTGTGTGGTGGAACGGGGTGGTACGATTATGGTCTTATTGACATTTTTGGGAAATTCACATTTACAAAATGTTTGAAAACTATATGTCTTTCTCTGAAGTAAGGTTAATTAATTCCTGTCTGGAAGCCATAGGATCTCATGCAAGAGGAAAGTAGTTGCCTCTGACAAAGCAATGGGAGCTTATGCCAACAGCAGTAGCTGGAAATAGCAATCAGAGGACATGGTTAAAGAAGGCACTGAACAGGTATGTACTGATTACTAGCAGTAAGCACACTCCAACCATACCTACAAAATCATGAGAAATATCTCAATCCATCATCATATCCAATACTTTACCATAAACATGTTATGGCTTCATATGAAGTTTTTACATCCATAATAGTGCATTTCAGGGAAGAACTGTGAGAGAAGAAGTATATTTCTATAGAGAGTTGTGATAAAAGTTTACATTTACAACCATGTTAACTGGAAGGCAGAATTTTTTTTTCATCAATATCACTCTGTACATAGACTATGGGCTAGATTTACTATAAATCGAACCGCCACCCATTGCCGTCGGTTTAGTGGTCCAAACCGCCCTATTTACTATAGGGCGGTTTAAGGTTTCAATTTAAAATGACTATGGCAGATTGAAAAAGCTAAACACCGGCGGTTTTGTCCAAACCGCCATCAAAACCTCCATCCAACAGACAGGACATGACAGTTTCACTACCTACTTCAGAAAGGCTTGATAGCTTAAACAAGCTATTTTGTCATTCAGAACATAAGAGAAAGCACCATTGACATTTAAATTATTTTGGCAATCATTATTTATTGATTAAGGGTCAAAATGAATGAAATATTAACTTATGAGGGGGGGGAAAAAATGTCATTATATTAAGGGGATAAAATGATTTAATTATTATATTATTCGTAAAATATGTAATGACAAATTGTGCAACATAAATAATTATATCCACCATTAACAATCAGTTAATAATATTATATATTCACATTTCCTACATATTATAATGTTTTAATAGTGTCCTCTTAAAAAAATATATGAAAAAAAAATCCCTCATAAGCTAATTACAGCATGTAGTTTGAGCAATCTCGTCATTCACAACCACCTCTTTCATTTTGACCATTTGGACGGCGGTTTTGAAAACCCCAGCTTAGTAAATCTGTCTGTTTGTATGTTCATTATTGTTAAAATCAGGATGGCGGTTTGTAAAGTGGTGGTTTAGAAAAATGTCAATTCTGGCCGTGGTTTGGGCTTTAGTAAATCCGGCGGTTTTAAAATCACTAAAAAAATAGCCAAAAAGCGTCAGTTTGAGCAAACCGCCCTTTAGTAAATCTAGCGCTATGTCTCATAATCCCCTTGTGCTTTCTCTTGAGGCAGAAAGTCTGAGAAATGGAGATAAGTGTCTGCTGAATGTTCACAAGAAATGAGGAATTCTTGATCCAGCCTGTATAATGCAGTGGCTGATAATAGAAGACATTCCTTAAACAATATCTTCTAGTACATGGAGACAGCAGCTGATGTCACATAATATTGAAAGTAACATTAGTGAATGGAAATAAACCAAAGTCTATAAGCATGTTTGATTGATTCTCCTCCCTCTCCTCTAATTAATCGCCATTCACAATCCTCACTCCAACTCTTTCTGGAATTTAAAATGTATCTATAATTAAGAATAAAAAACAAATCTTGTGTTTGTTTGCTCATATTAACAAACAACTGTGTAGGGATTTAGTATCTGAAAATGTTGAACACAGTAGGTACATTATAAGTACACTACACACATGGTGAAGTGCTACAAACTACCGGAGCTGCCAAGATCTGTATAAATAAACATTTAAAGGACTAATACATTCACAATGAACTCTTATATCATATAACATCAGCTTACATTTATAGATCTATGTAAAAAATTTAGGAACTTGAAAGAATTAAAGATATTAGTCCTGACACGTAACAGAACGGGATTTTTTGAAAAATTAGACAACTTAACAGATATATAAAATTAGACAACATTTCAGACTTTATAATTATTATTATTGTAGATGTATAAGGCACCACAGTGCTCTGCAGTGCTGTACAACAGGGAAAACAGGATATTAATAAAACAGGGACATACATGGCAAACAAAATAAATGCAGACATGAAAACAAAGAGTAAGGGGGACTCGCTCATTAGAGAGCTTACATTCTTAGTGGAAGACGGCACAGCTGAAACAAGAGGAGCAAATGTGGTTCAGAGTGGAGATTGGGACAGTTGTGAGGGTGCATTAGAGTGAATAGTATAATCAGGGATAAGGTAAGGTCTAAAAAAGAGACAGGTTTTCAGAGAACGTCTAGAGATTTGAAGGCTGTGGGAAAGTCTGAAATTCGTGGTAGGAAATTCCATAAGTGGAGAGCAGCACGGGAGAAGTCTTGTAGGCGGGAGTAAGAGGTGGTTACCAGAGACGACACAAGGTGCGGGTCAGAGGTAGATCGAAGAGGGCGAGAGGGAGGGTATTTTGATATGAGGTTTGATGTGTATGAAGGGGTGGTGTTATTGAAGGCTGGAGGACAGAGGGAGCCAGTGTAGGGATTTGCAAAGTGGTTCAGCAGATGTGGAGTCATAGAGAGGAAGAACAGTGTTGCAGCAGTATTTGGGTTGGATTGAACTGTGGATATATGGGTGGTGGGAATGCCAGATAGCAGGAGGTTGCAGTACTCAAGATGGGAGATTATGAGAGAATGGATACGAGTTTTGGTAGCATGTTGCGTAAGAAAAAGGCATGGCAATGTTTTTAAGGTGAAACCAACAGCACTAGGAGAGAATCTGGATGAGAACAATAAAGCAGAGAGCGTAGTCAAGTGGGACAGCAAGGCAGCGGGCTTGGGAGACTGAGGAAATTGAGGTGTTATTGACAGTCAGGGAGATTTGAGGGGAGGTGATGATTCTGGCAGGAGGGAAGATAATAAGCTCTGTTTGGACATGTTGAGCTTTAGGTAGTGATAGGACATCCATGTGGAGATAGCTAAAAGAGAGTTGGTTACACAAGATAGTATAGAAGAGGAGAAGTCAGGGGAAGAGATATAGATTTGGGTGCCATCAGCACATAGGTGGTGCTAGAGGCCGAATGAGCAATTAGTGCTCCATGAGAAGAGATGTACAATTAAAAAAGTAAAGGGCCAAGAACAGAGCCTTGTGAGACCCCAACAGATAATGGGAGTAATGGGGAGGATGTACCAGTGGTAGAAACAATAAATGAGCAGTTCAATAGGTAGGAAGTGAACCAGTAAAGAACTGTGTCACGACTTGGTACAGATCTTCCTTGTACTAACCTCTCAATTGAAATTCTAGGAAACACTCTTGCATATCTTGTATATTTTAATATATGATTTCCAAAGTGTGGGTTTTCATTCACTTTGATGCGCCACTTGTAAACTGCATATCAAAGTGCATGAATGAAAACCTGCTGGATCTGAAACTGCAATCCCGATTTTTTCCAAATGAGAAACATATGTTTGAAAACCACATTGCTAGCTACCGATTTTTAGTTAAAAAAAGGATGTGGTTCTGCTAGGTGAGATCTTGCCTGTCTGAACTGAACAAAAAAATTAAACAAAGGGGAAAAAAGTCCCCTCTCTTACAGTCTAGCCTACTCAGCACTGGGCTCCTGCACCTACAGAGCACCCACCCAATGCTGAGTAGCACTGAGCCCCTCCTAGGGTGTTGGGAACCAGGGTAATACTGTAAATATATAGATCAAAGTTTTCTGGCACTACAAATGCCAGCATGCACTGACAGACCACAACTGTTCTTGCATGCTGGCATATGTACTGTCACGGTTAAATATAGGAATATAGCTATGAGCCACGAATATGGTGATAACACTCTATGTTTATTTGCAGAAATGTACAAATAGCAGGTAATCATGAGTTTGTAGTAAATACCAGGTGCAAAGCTGATGCAGGAAGCAGGAGGTAATATGAATTTGCAGAAACCACCAGGTACACAGCTAATGCAGGGAAGCAGGAGGTATGGACAGATCCCAAGCAGCAGGTAACCAGAAGCATATAAGAAGGCAGGAACAAGTAACAACAGGACGTGACAACAGAGAGCAACATCAATAACCAGCAATGAATGCTGGGAGAGACAAATATACATAGGGAACACCCAGGTGCCAGGGATAATCAGTGCAACAGGGTTAACTCCTAAGGAATAGAGGTACTGCTGCAACACATAAAAAGAAACACAAATAATAAAGTCTAATAGTCCTGGAGGCAGGAGCTGCCAATACAAAGCAGCAAGCTGCAGGCAGATCGTGACAGTACCCCCTCCCTTAAGGGTGGATTCCAGACGCCAAATTACCACCAATGTCTGAATTCATCGGAATCATAGTCCAGAATGGGGGGCCCGGCAGAAAAGTCCTCATCTATGGGCAGAGAGGCAAAGGAGACCATGCCAGATGGAAGTTGAAGCACTGCAGAACCTCCTTTCTTTTTTCGTCCTCCCCTTTTACGGGACTTCCTTGGAGTTGGGACCTGCGCCAACTGGGAGGAGCACAAAGGTATCTCTTGGCCAGGTGAGATGGGTGGTACTGCTGATATTGCAGAGGCCCCGCAAGATGGCATAGCAGGAGGTGTTACAAACTTGTTAGTTACTGCCTCAATAAAGAATTGTAAGTCCGATAAGATGGGATGGTCCGTCTCAATAAATGGGTTTGCCCATTCTAATTCCTCTCCCCTAAAATGGGATATTAGGAATAATACCTGTCTCCTAGGGCTACTAACAAAACTTGGTATGGAGGGGATCTGTGAAGCAAAAAAACTCAGAAGGGCATTAAATTGGGAAGGATGCCCCTCAAAGAAAGGTGACGGTTCAGACTTGGCACCCTCTGTAACGGATGGTTCGGATTTGGCAGACGACCTGGCAGCAGGCCTGGACTGGGCGGCAGGCTTGGCAGCAGGCCCGGACTGGGCAGCAGGCCCGTACTGGGCGGCAGGCTTGGCAGCAGGCCCGTACTGGGCGGCAGGCTTGGCAGCAGGCCCATACTGGGCAGCAGGCCCGTACTGGGCGGCAGGCTTGGCAGCAGACCCGGACTGGGTGGCAGGCTTGGCAGCGACAGCACTTTGAGAAGCCTGGGAGCAGACAGCACTTTGAGAAGCCTGGGGGCAGACAGCACTTTGAGAAGCCTGGGGGCAGACAACACTTTGAGAAGCCTGGGGGCAAACTCACGAAGTGGCAACTCGGGCTGAACTGCATGAACTGGCAACTCAGGCTGAACCGCATGAACTGGCAACTCGGGCTTAACCGCATGAACTGGCAACTCGGGCTGAACCGGTTGCTGTGCCCATGAAGAAGGCGAAGAAAGAAGAGAATAGTTACTTACCATCCCTTTGTTCCAGCGCCGGTAAGTATGCTGTGTTCTCCGCAGGTTTTGGCAGCAGAGGGAGGATGAGCTAATCAGGGCTCACCTTCTCCGCTGGCCAATCGGCGGCCAGATGGGTGAGCCAATCCTGGCTCACCTCCGGCCGTTTAAATTATTGGCGCCACGGCGAGCCAATGAGCACTCGCGGTGGCGCCCAGTGATGACGTCACGCCGGCGGTTATATAAGCCGCTGGGTAGCGCCATTACTGCAGAAGTTCATCGGCGGAGAGAGAAGATGATGTCGTGGAACGTCCGGAGCGCCGGATCAAAAAAAGAAAAGCCTGCGGAGGTAGCAGGGTGCCCTTATCAGGGCAAGGGGCTACCCTGCCACAGAAAATCACAGCCGGAGACGTCGGCGGCGAGCCCTTGTAAGGGCTAAGAGCACCCCAGAAGATCGCCGGAGGCCCTGCGCCGAAGCGGAGAAGAGGCGCCGCCGGCTGGAGACCCGGAAAAGAAAACTGCGAGTCAATCTGAGTATACTGCGCAGTGCAGGTAAGTATAACCTCAGCTATTAGGTCGGGCACAAGGCCCGTGGGCACAGTCGGACATTAGGTCCGTGGCCACAGTTAGGGGCACAAGGCCCAGGCTAAATTGGGCACAAGGCCCTTATAGGTAGTCAATGGGCTGTAAGCCCATTATAGCAAAAGGGCACAATTCCCTAGTTAGTGGGCTAGTGCCCAAAGTCAGGTAAGGCCACAAGGCCTGGTCAGGGGGCATAAAGCCCATAGTGCAACAGGGCACAAGGCCCTAGGTAGGGGCAGTAAAGCCCATAGTTAGAAGGTGCACAAGGCCCTAGTTAGTGGGCTCAGCGCCCAAGGCAGAGAGGGGGCAAAAGGCCCATAGTCAGGGCACAAGGCCCTGTGGTTAGCTGAGCAGAGAGCCCAGGGTAAGGAGGGCACCAGGCCCTGTAGACAGCGGCGTGAGAGCCCTAAGTAGAGAAGGGTGCAGTCCCAGTGTGTTGTGAGTATGCTAGGTGAGAGTCCTAGGTAACAGTAGAGCAGAAGGCTCCTGTTAGTGCTATACTAAACCATCTGGTTAGATAGCAGGTGTGTATTACGTGTCAGTCTTCCAGATACAGAAGCAGGGTCTTATTCCGCCTGTGCAGCACATACTGTATTGTGCATGGTATTTTGGTTGTGCTGTGTGTGTGTTTCTTTACGGGTGCAAGATGTCAGGCCCCCATTAAAGGTAGGCTCTTCTTCCTTACTGCTTTTCTGGTATAATCTGTACTGTGGGGGCAAGGTGTAGTTAAGAGCATAAACATAGCTAGGAAGGAACACACAGTAGTCTTCCCGTCCCGTAGGTCCCTGGGATTACGCTGGTTTACAGAGGCGGTGATTGGGGACCTCACTGACTGTGCAGCACAGCCCATTTGAGTTCCAGGGGCGTCCCGTTCTATTTGGGTGTTCCAGTCCTCAGGACTGGGATGGTATTCTGCTTGAGTGAGGGCAGCCGTTTTGAGTTCTGGTAGTAAAGACTGGCGGTTCCGTGCAGCAGTTGACACTCCGGTGGTGCGCTGCTCCAGTGAGCCTCTTTTGTGCCACGTGCAACTAGTCCTTAGGATTCCGTCAGTGACCCCATAGTAAAAAGATAGACTTCTCAGTACGACCTGGGTGAGGGTTTAGGAACAGCCCTCCAGAGTAGACCGTGAATACCGGCTGGTGTTCCCCGTAAAGTAGAGGGAGGAGGTTTAGGGAGAACACTATACCCAGTTCATAGTAAAGTTGCATTCCTGGCCATTAGTTAGTTATTACGGTCGGGCTGCCTGTTGTTAGTTAGTGCAGTTGTGTGGGTGTACATATTAGCCTCACTGGTAGAGTAGAGGGAGGCTGTATTCTGTCTGTCGTCCACAGGTGACAGAGAGGAGCAGGAGAGCAGGGACCGGAAGTTGGAATACCCGGTGAGTATAACGCTCTATTCCTTCCTCTGGTTAGGCCCTCACCGAGAAGTGAGTGGGGTACTTGAGGCGGCACTGTTCCTGGTCTCAAGTACTCGTAGTCCCTCGCCCTTGCCAAGAGTAAAACGAGGTGGCAGCAAGCGAGATTGACTTGAGTGTCTATGCTCATTGCCATGGTTTCAGACAGCCTTTCCCTGGTAGGCACGGCCTTAATTTCTGTTTCTTCCGTAGAGGGAAGTGAAACGAGGTGACAGAGGTTCGGTTGCTAGTCTGCTGGGATAGGAGAGTGGCTGGGGTGTCCCGGAAGCGGACAGGAGGTGACCATCGTTTGTAAGGTAAGTTATCTGTGTGCGTCTGTCCTGTTCTCCGCAGGCGTTACACTAGTAATATAAAACAATGAGCACTAATCATCTTATTTATTTACTTTTATTTTAACCTCTGCTGGTTCTCTTTAAATTAAGAGGATTAGTGAGAATTAAGTTATTTACATGTAAATGTGGCAATTACATGTCAGAGCACCATTAATGATAAATGTATTTGCATGTTTTTAATACTTATTTTTGTCTTGTTTTAGAATCAGATATTTTGGTTCAAACTTCCACTTGAAAATGCAGAATAATCATGCAAACTTGTATAAAATAGCTATGTACAATGTCTGTTTACTGCCGTACAGCTGTTACTGTACATAGTAAACACAACTCCTGGTGTCCTGGTTTGTCACAGTACAAATTCAGTTTGCCTTTAATTTGCATTTGAAATAATGGACAGGTGTTATGATAGATATTAGCATAGCTGATCTTTGTGGTATTTCCTTTGCAACTGCATTAGACACGTATTTCTTCCTTTTCATTAGAATAATGTTATGTAAAGTATGCTATGTAGATATGTGTTTACAAACCGATAATGACAGGTACATGCTTTATGATGGAAAAATGTCCTGCTAGAACGAAGAATATTTTATTTACTGGCCTTTACCGAGCTAAAACTTTAGGATTATCTAGTCTGCAACATTTTAGCAGATGGTCTCATTTTCCATTGTAACAGCAGTGAACATGGTAATAATACATCTGTTTCCCTATTTATGTTGACAGATATTCCCATATGCCATATCAGCAAAGATACATCAAATTTACCCTGCAATTTATTAATTGGCTTACCAACACCTACCAAATTAAGACCACTGCTAAATCATAGTATGCAACTTACACTTTCTCTCTTTTCAGCCTGTTGTACACACACACACACTTATGTGTGTGTATATATATATATATATATTCTTGCAACAGAAGGTGAAAAAGTGCCAAGAGAAGGGTGCGGTTTGTTACAAGAATACCCAGTAGACATCAGCAACACGAAACTTCTTTTATAAATCAAATATATTTATTGTTTTCATCACAATAAATTGCGCAACTTCCGTCAGGATGACACCAGCAAGCAACTACCTTCTACTTGCACCTCCTGGTGACCCGAAACACTAACTAGACACAGTACAGCACCCTACTGACTGGCCAACTGGTTCAGCATCAGTCACCTCTGACAAGAGCACAACTCAGGATTAAATACACATGTCTCCTCCCACAGGCTTGGATGACTGACAGGCGATACTCCTACCTTGTCTTTAAAGGATGGCTCCTCAGGTGTTCTGTAATGCCTAATCAGCACAGCCACCCCTATCAGCTCTGTGGATACAAACAAGTTAAAGAGTGCAAGTAAATCACTTTTTTACATTTACCTTACCACATGTCTCTGACATGTACATTGCTGAACTTTAAGCACAGTGCTACACCTGTATATAACTTGGTTTGCAGCCTTTTACCTGCAGACAGTTAGCACCATAGCTAATTCCACTATTAGAGGCCTATGGCAAACCACTCCCATTGCCACAATGTATATATATATGTATATATATATATATATATATATATATATATATATATATATATATATATATATATATCTTGGGTACAACACCGAGGAGATCTACAAATAAAAACCGAATGTAGTAAAAACCGATTTCAAACTGATTATAAATAGACTTACCTGAAAACTGATGGCACCAGCATGCTGATCGCAAATTATTCCGAATGAGGATCTCTGGGGCACTACACTCTGATGTCATCGCGACTTCTATTAATGTTAATTTAAAGCAGCAATGTCGGGTTAAGTGTTTAAACACTTAACCTGCGGGGTCATTGCCGCTTTAATAGAAGTCGCAATGGCGTCAATGTGTAGTGCCTGACAGCTCCTCATTCAGAATAAGTTGCGGTCAGCATCCTGGTGCCATCGGAAATGTGCAGCTTCGGTTTTCAGGTAGGTCTATTTATATTGAAATCGGTTTTTACTACATTTGGTTTTTATTTGTAGATATATATATATATATATATATATATACATTTGTCAAACATTTCTTCGTAAAATTAGATTTAGTTTTGTGCTGCAAAATATTAATATATGTGTGTGCTTCATAAATACATTCATATCTTCATATACATTCATAAATACATTTTAATATTGATAATTTTATGAAACAGTGTTCTGCATAAAATTTTGCAGTAACCGTATATAATCTACATCATTTTATTGTCTTCTTTTATTCTATATTATAAAATGTACTGATAATGCTCATAGAGCTTGATTTGCTGTTATCACATATTGCAGATCCTTGAATGAAACTATATATACCTTTTACTAGAATTCTAATGCAAAATAATTTAGAGTTATAGTTTTCTTTGGCATGTTCTTTTTGTGAGAACGTGACAAAAATACCAATGCCTTTCATAGTTGCTTACCAAATTCTAGAATGTCTGAATCCCTTACACTGCATTATTATTATTATTATTACTGCCGACGGAAGATGCACCAGATGGATGAGCTTAAGTTCAACGTTGATGCCATACAAATCTTTCTGGATAAAGCCCCTGACTGATGAACTGTGTAAACGTAACTTGAAGTATCGTTGGGGTTTCCCATTTCAATTTCAGGTGACAATGAACGGGAAGAACGTTACCTTCAGGTCCTTACCTGACTTAGATCAGTTCTGCACTTCCCTATATCTACTTACGATTAGACTTTCTGGCTAAGTGGACTCTCTCTCTCAGTCCGAGGATTTGCATCCTTTAACAGGAGAAATACAATGGCATACAGTTTAACATTCTAGGAGAATAATGAGACGTGAGAGGAGCCCTTGTCCCTCTGGAGATCCGTGACTGTCTCTTCCCCCCTCCTCTTCTCTAATGTCTCTCTTTCCCATACCCTTTCTTCCTATAGAAAAATAACTTTTATGAATGCTGAAACATGGAGATATGGGACAGTGGTATCCCCTGTTGTGGGGTGAGATCTATCTGATCACACTTGCTCTCTCTATTATTGCTATGATGTTTTTTTTTTATTAGAACAAGATGCCTATAATATACATTTTTACAATATTGTTAATTATATATTTTTCATCTAGATATTTGTTGATTTATACCACTAATTGTCTTAGTCACTGTCCCCCAATGACCCCTACCATATATATATATATATATATATATATATATATATATATATATATATATATATATATATACATATACATATACATATATATATATATATATATATATATATATATATATATAAAGGATAGGTACAACAGAAGAAGTAGGCGCACAACGATGTAGTATTTTTCAGAGTAAATAGTCCAAACTTTGTGGGTATACCAATTATTATAAATTGTATAATATTCCAAGTTTCTGGGTAGTTTTCAAACGCCCCCTACTTTTACTCCAGTCTTAAACATATAAAAGGGGAAGACAGAATACCAGAAGGATCAGGTGGCTAGTGTGTTTTAGTGATAACCCGTCACCTATTAATGCACACCAAAGCTATAAGATATTGCTTATCTGTATATATTCTTCTGGTTATGGATGTTCACACCCGGATCATTCTGTCAGCTAGGAAACAAAACATGTTCCACATAGTGTAGTGTATTAAAAATTGATTATATTTATTCACAAAAGAATATAAAGTGCATGCTCCCAATGTAAACAATAATAATAAGCTTATCTGTAGTCCCATTAGGGGCCTTAGTCACCACAGCCGTGGATACGATGTCAGGAAACCTCAACTACCAATTAGCTGAGAAGTAACAAGTGTAAGAAGGTACTGAATGTCCCTCTGCCTCAACGCGTTTTGTCCATAGTAACATGGTAGCGGCTAAATCCCCTTCAGCTTAGTTACCTTTCCACGTCACTCTGACATCACAGGGTCATGTGACTGCAGCGCTCACATGGTACACAGTGAAGGCGGGCTGATGGAACTCTATGGTAGTCAGTGTGCAGGAGCTGTAGCATTTCTGTCTGTTTCTGGAGTCACTCGTTTAGAAAAAGGTAAGAGGAAGGGGTAATGTGACAGGGAGCTAGTGTGTGTGAGATTGAAGCTGCAGTGTAAGAGGGGGGCATAGGTGCTGGGGCAGAGAGAGGGCATGTGTGACAGTGCTGGGCAGAGAGGGGGCATGTGTGAAGGTGCTGGGGAGAGAGGGGCATGTGTGAAGATGCAGGGCAGAGAGGGGGGCATGTGTGAAGATGCAGGGCAGAGAGGGGGGCATGTGTGAAGGTGCTGGGCAGAGAGGTGGCATGTGTGAAGCTGCAGGGCACAGAAGTGGCATGTGATGATGTGCCACACATCCCCCCTTTTTTCATCACACTGTGCCTCCCCCTTTTTTCATCACACTGTGCCTCTCTGTCCCCCCCCTTTCTTCATCACACTGTGCCTCTCCCACCTTTCTTCATTACACTGTGCCTCCCCTCCCTTTCTTCATCACACTGTGCCTCTCTCCCACCCCCTTTCTTCATCACACTGTGCCTCCCCTCCCTTTCTTCATCACACTTTGCATCTCTCCCCCCCTTTTTCATCACACTGTCTTTCTGTTTTCCTCCCTTTGCCTCCTTCCTTTACTTAGATCACGTGAGTATGTTTTTTAACTACCTGCCACCCCCCCCAACGAACGGGGCGGAGCCACCCCCACCGACCCCTTTTCCCCCGCGGTAAAAAAAAAGACAAGCAAAAAAAGTACCCCATCTCTCGCCGGACCTGGATTTAGGTGTAAATTTATCCTGGGTGCAGAGATTGCAATCAAGCAATGATGCACTGCAAGGGGCACAACTGTTTATGCAGGCCAAATACTGCAAGGGGGAAATTTTCGAACCAGCGACTTGTTTATTCTCTTTACACTTGTTCCCCTTCTCTGCTTGCTGGCACTGTAGTGCCTTAAGTGTGCACTGTAAATGGTGCCCACATCATACATTAATTATTGCCCCCCATTAGCAATCAAAGAGTATTGCACTATAATATAATTATTAAATAATATTGTCCCCTTAATATAATGCTGAAATAATATTGCACTCTTAATATAATCTGACATTAATTTGCCCTCCTTAATATATTGAGAAAATTGTTCTTTAATTTTATATTTTATATTACTAGCATAAATGCAAAAAAAATGTGCTCATGCAAGCTGGAAGTGAGATGGGATCATGTGAAAATATGACATATTAGAATGATATGTAACGTTGTAACTAGATAAAACAATGATGGACAACCTAACATACGTCAAGGGTCGCATGTGTGGCCTCTGTGGATTTCAAAATAGTTGCATATTAACCTTATTTCAAGAGAAAATATCCCCAACACGACCTCGGCACCTCTACATAATTCATACTAAAAACACCCCCAAACGCCTCTCACTCAGATACCCACTTGCCACAAAATGCCCCTATAAGCATTCAGACTTGCCATGAAATGCCTCAGCACATACCCTCAGATCCCACATAAACTCCAAAACTCCCCTACATACCACCTACACCACCACACAATGCCCCTACATGGCAGACCTCCCCACATGTACCCACATCAACTCAGATCCCCCCACATGTCACCCAGACTTCCCTACATACCACTCAGAGCTCCCTACATGCCACTCACACTTCCACACATGTCCCTACATGCCAGACCTCCCCACATTCACCTACATCCACTCAGATCTCCTCTCATGCACTCAGAACTCCCTACATACCACTCACACCTTCACACATGCCTCTACATGCCAGACCTTCCCACATGCATTCACATCCACTCAGATCTCCCCACATGCCACTCAGATCTCCCCTCATGCACTCAGACCTCTCTACATACTACTCACTCCTCCACACATGCACCTACATATCAGACATACCCACATGCACCCACATTCACTCAGATCTCCCCACGTGCCACTCAGATCTCCCCTCATGCACTCAGACCTCCCTACATGCCGCTCATTCCAATTAAAGTAAACTCCATTCACTTTGGGTATTAGAGAATCCATACAGAGACAAATTACATCTGTGCTAGATATACACAGGCGCACACTTAGGTGGGTTATCATTGCTTTGAAACCCACCCATAGACAATTTCTAGCACACTTACTTTTTCATCTGCATCTAACTATATTTGAGCACTGATTCTGCCAGCTAAGAATCACTACAGCAGCCATGCAAGTCAGGAGTAGTCCATGTGAGTAAGACTGAAACAAATTTTAGCCTTACAACCTACCCAACAAGGAAGCGGTGGGAGTCCATTGCCCGAAGTATTCCCAGACAGTAGAACCCTGTTGGCTCACCACCAACATACTTAGGTTAATTTTTAATAGAAAATTATTGCCCTACTTGCTGTCCCTATTTATATTACTGGAAAATGAGTCAATATTATGCAATGCAGAAACGCATGAAGGGCAAGCCGCATGCGGTATTACAAGGGAGAATGGAGTGGGCTGAAGGAGGACAAGCACTAGTTAAGTATTTATACTCTTATTCAAATGGAAACATTTATTGAGATCCACTTTTACCGGCGTACGTGTGTACAAGTTCTCAAATGCCCAAAATGTATAATCTTTATTTATAATTCATTAAAACAGACTTCACCAATTTGAAGATCTTTTATCAATAA
Organism: Mixophyes fleayi; assembly: GCF_038048845.1. Lineage (NCBI taxonomy): Eukaryota > Metazoa > Chordata > Amphibia > Anura > Limnodynastidae > Mixophyes > Mixophyes fleayi. Next base: position 295,410,724 of record NC_134403.1, on the reverse strand, counting down.
GAAATAGTGAAGATAATGTGCATGTGAACATAAGAAATTTTGAATTAAAAATGCAGTTCATGCTGCAATGCTGTCTATTGCTTTTTTTATAGTTATTTAATTATATTTTAATAATTTAATATATTTTGACCAATAAATCTCAATCCACAGGTCCTATTCAATAATTTAGTATAAATTGATCTTATGCTGAATGCTGTTGCTTTTGGCACTAAAAAAATAAATCTGATTCTAAGTCATTTGACTTATTTCTCTCTGGGCTCAGGATTCATTCTATTTGTGCTTAAATGGTGTCATATGCTACCAATTATAGAGTGGTAGTTAATCTACATAACCTTTTCATTGTTTAATTTCAAAGGTTGCAACATGTATTCCTCATGTGTTATTTTAGTAGCAATCAGATAGATTAATTAGATTCATAACTGTTTTAGTAGATTACGCTCATATGTCTTATAGGGGTTGTGCAAAGATCACTAATTTTAAATAATTATGGTGATATTTAGCAAATCACAGTACTGATGAGCCTTCTGTGTAATTGCTATCCAAACAGTGTGGTGAATATTTCTTTTCACAGCAGCTAATTCATTCACCGCTAGCATGTATTCATTTGTCATATTCTAGCCCTCCTGTTTGCTAATGGCAGATTCTAAACCCTGCTTCAGAAATGATTGTATATCCACACATTCATCAGCACATTGTAACATATGTATAGTTGAGAACCAGAAGAGAGTACCACCGGCAAAACACCAACATGCGTTTCGCTAAAACGTAGCTTTCTGAAGGCAAATCATAAGTCCAGGATTCCCAGGTTGAAATAGTGTTTCTGACCAACCCCTTTAATAGCATCACAAATTCATTGGCCAATCCAGGGGTGAGAATCTTTCAGCGTGTCCATTAGTCCGTCTCCTACACAACAATAATGAAATGGAAGTTGCTCAATCAATTTATAGGTCCACAGCAGGTGCTAGAAGGGAAGGGATTATCCAGTGGTTCTGTGTATTAGACCTTCTCTCTTGCCTTTTATGGTTGAACCAATCACTAGCTAGGTAGTGTCTATAGACTAGCCTCCAAATGATTAATATTGGTTGATATTCAATCTCCTTTTCAGAATGTAATCAAAGATTTTTCCTGATTGTGTAAGGCAGCGCTGGCCAACCTTCGGCTCTCGAGCAGCATGCGGCTATTTGCAATATTAAATGTGGCTCCCGACCAGGAGGAAATGCAGCATGGTGCTCTGGGCACTGGCATGGACAGATTGGACCCCTGCGACAGATGTGAAGATTGACTGGGAGCAGTTGGGAGTTCACATCCGATCAGGCTCCAGTAATAACGGTAAGTTGGGGAAGTATGAGAGGACTGTAAGGGGCATGTGGTAAACTCTGATTGTGTGTGGAGAGGTCTGATGACATGTAGGGAGGCTGATAGGCAGTAAGGGACACGTAGGGAAGTCTGATGGCATGTGGGGAGGTCTGACGGGCATGTGAAAAGGTCTGAGGGGCATGTGAAGAGGTCTCAGATGCATGTTGGCTATTTTCTGACTTTTTATCTCCACTTCAACAGTTCTCTCCATGGGCACTGTGGATGCAGTAGCAGCATGAAGAGTTTATAGTTCTTTAGAACCCACCAAACACAGCAGGGAGGTAAGAGTGGTACTGATTTGATGGTTATTGTGGCAAATATCCAATATTTATTTTTGCTTAGCAAGATATTGAAAATTATGTGTGTACGGTATGTAAGGTATATCTATTTATACTCCATTCACCCAAAAAAAAAGGACTCAGTTATATCACCTATGTCAAACCCATTCTGTAGTTTTCACCTAATATTGATTATGTAACTATAATAAGCAGTTTACATATTATTAAAACTATGTCTAACTACAACATGTTGATATATAATTTATTATAGTAAGCATATCAGAATTAAGAATTGTTATTTTACAGTTCAAAACGTATATAATCAGGTTAAATGAACTGTCTTAAAAATTACAAATAAGTGTTTAAGATGGAAAAATTAATATATGAAAAATGTGAAAAAAAATTGAGCATTGTCTTAATGATAATAATGACATATTAGTTATGAATTTCTTACATTTTTAAATAATGAGCAGAACAATTGTCATTTACAACTTAGGGAATTGGGTGATCGCTACTAGAAATGAATATACCTAACTTATGTAATAAATAAAATGTAAAAATAATTAAATATTAAAATATTAAATAAAAAAAATATTAGTTGTATCTACCGTATATACTCGTGTATAAGCCGAGTTTTTCAGCATACTTTTGTATGCTGAAAAAGGGCACTCGGCTTATACACGGGTGAACTTACCTGGTGTCCGGTCCCTCGGCTGCCAACTTCTGCATATGCGTTCCAACAACAGGAAGTTTGGCATTTGGAACGCAAATGCCGAACTTCCTGTTGTTGCGTTCCACTGCCGGGTAAGTGAAAAAAAATCTCTCTCTCTCTCTCTTTTCTTTTTATTTTTTATTTATTTACAGTGCAATTACATAATGAACAAACAATACAGCCACCATGTTCATACATTTATATCCCTACCCCTTTATTTAGGTTAGGTTGTACCCAATGGTTTTATAATCAGTTATGAATGTTCCTTGTCATCTAGCTAAAAATGATTTTATAGATTGAACCTATCATTTTTATTTAGGTTTTTAAATTAGCGCTCTTTTCCACCCTAGGCTTATACTCGAGTCAATAAGTTTTCCCAGTTTTATGTAGTAAAATTGGGTGCCTCGGCTTATATTCGGGTCGACTTATACTCGAGTATATACGGTATTTCATAATGTGTTGTACCCCTTATACAGGAAAATAAGTCCTTACAAAAATCATTGTATACTATAAATAATAACTTTATATTTTCTTTATATTAAATAAATTAGATCGTATTTGTATCAGATTCCCACTATAAACCCCCACACCAATACACCAAATAAATACAGTTTTAATAATTACACCACATGGAATAATCTTAGTCTTGAGACTATTATATATCCAAAGTAAGTTCAATTTCATAAATGATATCCATGTGGTTCAAAAAAGGAAGTCATTTGTTGAAAAGATAATTATCTACTTAATTTCAAACATGCCAAAATAGTTGTCCATATGATTCGGGAGTAGGACAACCATTTTCACAAAGGAGCTTGTAGGACATCCACATTTACTACCACAAATTAATATATATATATATATATATATATATATATATAATCCAGGCTTCTTAAGCAGTTTCTGTTTTATTCCAGCATAACACTGCATAACACTAACATTATAGGTTCCATGGCTTCCTGACACACTAACTACACCCACAAGCCAAAGCCATTGTCTGGCTGCTGGTCAGCGTCAGAAGCTCCACCCACCAAATCCCACAATCCATTTATTCACAAACACACACCATAGCAATCACACTCATGTCATGCACCTGTGTGTATTTTCCCTTCTCAAGGTAACAGCAGGATCATTAATCCTGTACCCTTACCTGCTGGACTGGTCCTATTGGGATTAATTTTTCCACAATACATATAAATATTATAGTTCTTAATTATGCATATATATAAATACAAGTTAACCCGTGCATGATACTCATGCATTCTAGTCAAATCAAGCTACTTAAGGTGTTAAAAAGGTTCTTGTCATGCATTTGGGCCTAGCCCAGGCCTCCTCAGGGGAAGAGCGTTACTTCCCAACGCAAGCGCCCTTTTTTAACGTGGTTTTGTCCACATGTCACCACCTCATCATTTTTCTCCATCACCTCATCCTTCATTTTCATCGCCACATCCTTCATCAAGCTACTTAAGGTGTTAAAAACTCCCCACTGTCACCCCCGGCAACCACCAACCACTCCCAACTGTCACTTCTCCTTCAAGAAATATATAGGTCAGTGTATAACTCTGCCCAGCAGGTGGCGCTGCAGCTTGGGGTTTTTTTTTTCACACACGCCACTAGGCATTTATATAGTAGATACAATATAGTTATGTATACAGTGGAGCTGCTAAGGCATCCAACTTATAGTAAGTAAGGTAGACACATATCTCTAAATATTACACTACCCTCCATGAAAAATCAAACTGACTTCCTGCTTTAACAAGTTCTAATGAACATTTCCTCCCGTAATCCTGTGACTGACTATATATTAGCAATGCTTTTATCATTCTGAGATTACCAGCATGTTTAAAAACAAATGTTTAGCCACCGCCGTTATTGGTTTGAATCTGCACTGGTCCTTACTATCACTTCTGAATTGCCGATTTGCTCCAGGAGTCTTTTTAGAAGGGTCTTTCCATCATGCCCACATATTTCATATTGTAGAGCCACAAAATTCAAAAAATGAGAATTATAGTTCAGGAATTCCCTTATCTTCCATATTTGGTTATACTTATTCATATTTCCTTTTGTCTGAATCATAAATGCACATGCTTGGCATGTGCCACATTTTAATATGCCACGGAGTTTGTTTTTGTCACTATTCTTGGAGGATAAATGACTCTGCACTAATCAGTCTCTGATGTTTTTAGATCTTCTCCAACTAATCCAGATATTATCCAAAACTTTGTCTAAATCACTGTCAGATAATAGTACATTCCAATGCTTCTGTAAAATATTGGTAAAATCCTGCTACTCACAACAGAAGGTACCAACCATTCTAATTTTGGTCTCTTATTTTCGAATGTTCTTAGAAGGAAAAACAAGGAAATCTCCATCTTTCTGCCTGATTTAAAAACTTGTGGTGATACTGTGTAAATGTTGGGCCACAAATTTGCTGGCATTTCTGTAGGTCCCCCAATGCCTGCAACAATGGGTATTCATGGGAGGGGGGATATATAGTGTTGAATTTTTGGATTCACCACAAGTAGGTGATTGTAGTCAGTTCTTTAAAACACCCTCAATAAGGTTATGATAGATCTTTAAAAAGTTGCAGTGGGGTTAAATCAGGGGCGGGCTGGGCCAGGGGGCAGGAGGGCATCGGTCCCCCGGGCCGCTCAGTCTGACCCCTGCTTGGGCCGGCCGCCCCCCCCACCCGTGGATGCAAGATTTCCTTAATATTACTGGTGGCCAGATCATCAATGACGCAGCCGTTTCATGTGATGCGACCGCCTGTGCGCCCCCCGGGCTGAGATTTGCCAGCCCGCGCCTAGGTTAAATATTAACTGTTTGTAACACATCGTGTCCTTTAATTGTCGGTAAATCTCAGGTAGGAATTTGTTACAGAGCCAAAGTACTATATTTCCCCCTTTGAAGGTTTTATCACTACGTCCTTCCAACTTTCAATTTCCCTTAAATCAGCTAATTCCTGCCTTTTCTGATTATTCTATATTTTATGATTGATTTTGTTTTTTTGAATCAAGATATTTAAATCCTTAAATATCATGTACACATATGCTTTCACCTATGGGTATATAGATGAGTCAGGAGAGAATGATTTTCTCTTTAGAGTCGGATGACTTAGAACTTCTACCTGATTTGACCAGCTTAGGTCTTCCATCTCTTTAAAGTCTCCCAATTCCTCCAATATGGCTAATGCTTATAATTCCTCATTGGAATGTAGCAGACAAATGATATCCTCAATTCCACTGTTTAGAGTATATATTTGGTTAGCATTTGATATATGGTCAGATCTCATCTTGAATACGGAGTACAGTTCTGGGCACCACTCTATAAAAAAGACATTTGTAACTAGAAATGGTTTAGAAAAGGGAATTAAAATTGATAAAGGTTATGGAGTAACTAAGTTATGAGAAAAGGTTAGCCAGTTTAAGTATGTTTACTTTAGAAAATAGGCGTGTAGGAGGGTATATGATTACTATGTACAAATACATTAAGGGTCAATACACAAAAGTTTGATGGAAACTTTTTACCCCAAGGACACACCGGACACGTGGTCATACCCTAGGTTTAGAGGAGATTAAGGTTCACAACCAGCAAAGGAAGGTGTTCTTTACAGTAAGGACAATCAATATTGGCGGTTGCTTCATCTGGATAAATTTCAAATATAACATAGGGATTGCAGGAGATCCAAAAAAGGTTGGACTGGTGTCTTTTTTCAACCTCATCTACTATGTTACTATGTTAGATCATACATTAGGGAAAACCCTATTCTGATAGAACTTGTTAAGTGGAAATTTTCTAGCAAATAAGGCTAAATTTTTCTCCCACTCAGACCAGTTGAATATCTCAGTTGTGCCAAAACTTTAAAGAGACCTTTATATTTTGGTCCTAGTTTAGGAGTAGGAATGCTTACTTTTAGATTTCCTGTAGAAAGCCAGATATTGTCACCATTGTTTAAAAGTGGTCTAGTTTTACAATGCCTATCAGCAATTCTTTTATAACTGTCCTGATCATGTTGCAATTTGATCATTTGTTGCATGTTGCGTCCATAGGGTCTGTGAGGTGGTAACTTGTCAGCATTCTTCTTACTACAGACATTTGATTCCCAATTAATGGATGGATTATTTGCAGCCAACCAAGGAATTCACAAAATAATAGAAAACTGGGAAGAAGAGATCAGTAAGAAAGTCAGTCTCATGGTGATTGGCTCAATTTCGAGGTCCAGGGGTTTAGTTTCAAGAGTCCAAAGAAGAGCCATCCACGGTGTCCATTAACACAGGTATCTTTTTTCCTCTAAACTTAAATTTGTTTCTGTTAACAAACATAATGTCCATAAAATTACTGTTTGCACCAGTGTCCACCATTGCTGTACTGGAAATCCAGTGTGCTCAGATCTGGAATCGAATCGGAATTGAGACCCTATATGGGTAATCGTGGATCGGTTTTCTAAAATGGTCCATTTTGTTCCTCTCTCTGGTCTTTCTTCCTCTCCGGTATTAGGCAACCATTTCATTAAAGAAATTTTTCGCCTTCATGGTTGCCCCTCCGAGATAGTGTCAGACAGAGGGGTGCAATTCGTCTAGTTTCAGGCGGTCTTTGTGTAAAATTCTTGGTATTCGGATGAATTTTTCATTCTTTTATCATCCTCGATCGAATGGACAAACCGAAAGGAATGGAGACATTCCTCGGAATATTTTAATCGGATAATCAAGATAATTGGGTGGATCTTTGTTTTGCCTTCCACAAGCCCAGCTCTGCTACCCCATTCTTAATTGTATATAGGCTCCAACCTACTCTCCCGTAATTGTCCTCCCTCCCCCTCACCCAAGTTCCTGCAGTTAACTCTTTGCAGGAAGTTTTCTTCTATCTGGACCCAAATTCGGAGTCACCTCAATAAAATCTTAAACCGATACAAATATTTTGCAGATAAAAACGGTGGGCTATTCCTTGGATGAAATTTGCTCTTCGTTTCATCAGACCCTACAAAATTCTACGAGTCGTCAATCCAGCCTGCTGTAAACTTCCGTTACCAAGCAAACTTCGGATATCCAACTCATTTCATGTTTTGTTGTTAAAGCCTCTGATTATTAATCGGTTTTCTTCTCCCTCTACTATCCCTCCTCCTATTCAAATTCAACAAGGGGAGGAGTTTGAGATTAAATTCTGGACTCCAAGTACTCCAGAGGAGGCATCAGATATCTAGTAAATTGGAAGGCCCCAAAGAGTGTTCCTGGGTCCACGCTTCTGATATTAATGCACCCGCATTGCTGAAGAAATTCTACACCAAATTTCCTGACACATCTGGCTCAAGGTGTTCAGCACCCACCTTTAAGGGGGAGTGTACTGTCTTCGGTCTAAACCGAAGCCCAGCTCACTTACCTAATCACCAGCATCCCTGCTGACAGCTCCGGATGGCTGCCATCTCAGAGACCTGATCTGCTTTAATTGTTATGGTAATCTCCTATTGGACTCCTATCAGGTCTCCCACTATTTAAAGCACCTACTCCAGTTCCTCTGTGCCTGGTCTTTAGGTTACTGCCCTGTTAGGAGTTGGACGTGTTTTGTGCTCTCTCCCTGAAGTCCGCAGACTGTTGCACCTGTCAGTATGATTACCATCTCAGTCCGCAGACTATTAAACCTTTTATCATTCCAGTGGTACCAGCTTTGCGACCGCAGACTATTGCTCATCCTCCACCTTTCCAGTGGTAACTTCTCTGCAGCCTGCAGACTATTGCTCATCCTCTGCAATTCCAGTGGTAACTATCCTGCAGCCCGCAGACTATTGCTCTTCCTCCATCATTCCAGTGGTAACTATCTTGCAACCCGCAGACTATTGCTCATCCTCCACCGTTCCAGTGGTAGCTATTCTGCAGCCCGTAGACTATTGCTCATCTTCTACCATTCCAGTGGTAACTATTCTGTAGTCTGCAGACTATTGCTTATCCTCTGCCATTCCAGTGGTAACTACCCTACAGTCTGCAGACTGTTGCACTTGTCACCATCCCAGCGGTGACTTCCTTGCCATCTGCAGGCCATCACACCATATACCAAGTTCGAGGTATTAACCTGGAAACCCGCAGGTTGTTGAATATCCCATGATCCTCTCTTATGCCTCTTTCCTGCTAGTCTCGCCAAGTACTCTCGAGGAGGCAGCAACCTGCATAGTGGAGGCAGCTAAACCCAAAACTTCTTGCAAGGGTCCCTGATGAAGATCATCCACTACGTTAGTTTCCACGCCTCTGAAGGATTAGCGTCAAACTTAGCAGATCTGGACCCAATTATCCTAGGCACCGTGACATCATGGGATCAGGCTGAAATTACTTAGAGGATTTGACCTCAGATTTTCAATAATAGTTTGAAGTTGTGGGTTCCCGATAACTGGGGTATATCTAGGTTAAGTCCTTCTTTTCTTGTTGTCTCTCAATCAATCGAGTATCAATGCAAATGCAATGGTTGGTTAAAAGTTCAAGTTTGGTAGGTGCCTCTACTCGGGATTTCGGTAGACAGACAAATGCGCCTCAGAATTCCATGTGGTATCAAGGACCCATCTTTCAAAAATCTGCAGTATATTCTACAACTGAGCGTCTCCCCTGACATAACTTCAATAATGCCTTTTCAGCAATATCTTTCTGGTTTGGTTTCATCACTTTGATGAAGTGAAAGCCCATGTGAGGGTGGTGTCCTTAAGTAGCAAAAGCATACAGCAGACCATTGACTTTTCAGACTGAATACAGTTGGAAATGCATCTGGCATTGATATATAAATCCACAATTTTTTTTAGGGTCCCCTCCAAAGTGAGCTGGTGGGAGAGGAGCAGGCGATGGCGATGTTATAAACACTTGTGGTGATTGATTCTTCAACTCTGCAATATGGTTCTCATGTTGAGATATCACAATTACAAATTTCTGGAAACCATTATGTGCGGCAACATGGATTTCTGGCAACATAATTTCTAGCTTAACCTGTAATTCAAGAGCCATAAAACTGTCTTTCAGGAATTTTAGCTCCGCCTGGCATTAGATTAGCACGGTGGTTAAACTTTCCACACACCGCTTAACAGGTATATCTTCAGCAGACTCCATTTGAAGGCTTGAGTACACAGTAATGATATTGGTGGCATTATCTGAAGTCCAATGGCCGAGCAGATTTAGAGTCAGACATTTGTCAGTACCCAAGTGGGTAGTCAGATGTTTGCCAGGTCGGTCCATAAATAGTAGTCACAGGAGCTGAGCAGGCAGAATATTCAAGCATATGTCTGATCCAGGAAGTGTCTATTATAGGCCCAAACAGGATCCAAGATGGTTTCTCTTTGATGCTATACCGTCCAATTTGGAAAAAGGCAAATTTAAGGGCAAGTTTACAAAAACAGAGACCTCTAGTGGTCTGAGGTGCAAATAGCAGAGTAATTCCTTACAGATTAATATAATGAAAATTCATGGAGCATGAACTGTATTTTTTAATTCACATGCACATATTTTACCATTGTTTTACTGTGTATTATTGATCAGGGATCTTCATAACTTGGTGAAGTTTATTTTAATGAAGATACATTTTAACTTTTTGTTACATTGCATGCCCCACTTCAACATACTCCTTTTTTTCCATTCTTTTGCTGCCTCCAACACATTCCATTCAGAACTGCCCACATGCTGCTCACACCTCCCCATATAATACCCAAACACCCTCTAGACCTCCCCACATGCCTCCAGACATCCCCACATGATGCAGTGTGCAGAGGAGGTCAAGTGACACTGAAGCTGATTCTGTTAAGTCTTATTCTCTGCTTTTACATAAAACTGTGAGTAAGTCAGATCAGTGCACAAACCTGGGAAATATAGTCCAGGGGGTAAATGTATCATAGTGCGGGTTGTACAAGTCGCCGGTAATCGGCGAGATGGCAGCTTAAATTTAAAGTGGCGCTGCCTTGTAAAGGGAAACTTCCCTTTAAAAATAAACAAAGAAAGAAAGTGACCAGTTTTTATATTTTTAGAGAGCGATATTAAAAGTGGGATACAAAAACAAAAAGGATTGTAAGGAAAGGGTGGGTGGGGGTGGGCGGGCCACGAAGTTAAACACTACGAGTTTTCAGAGGGTAGTTAGGGTATAACAAGCCAAGAGCTGAGAGGGAGGCATCCATTGAGCGGACTGCGGTCATCGCACATGGGTTAGGTCAGAGGAATATCAAGTTGGGGGGGAAACGTGTTTTCCGCATTTAGCCATGGAGCCCAGACTTGGTTGAAGACATGGCCTCTATAATGGAGGTAGTACGTAATCTCCTCCATGGCGGCCACATTCCAGATCTGCCTTTTAAGGGCCAAAAGAGACGGAGGTGAAGTATTTTTCCAGTTAAGGACTATAAGTGATTTAGCTGCGGTCAGAATATGGGAAGTTAGTTTCTTGGAGAATTTGTCCAAGTCTTGGGGAGGGTAACACAAAAGAAAAACCCAGGGATCTTTCGGGATGGGGCCTTCAAACAGGGTGTTTAGGAAACTATGGACTGAGTCCCAGAAGGAGGTGATCATCTGGCAAGTCCACCAAATATGTAGCAGTTCCCCTATGGACACAACCTTGCCAACAATAGGGTGAGGAGGAAGGAAACATTCTGTGGAGTCTTGTGGGAGTGTAATACCAACGGTAATAGATTTTGTAAGAGGTCTCCTTCAGTTTGGTTGAGATTGAGCATTTAGCTATCCCCAGTCTCATGTCCTCCCAGGCCTCCTCGTCCGGGGGGGGACCAAGGTCCTTTTCCCACTCTTCCTCATGAGGGTTTGGAGATGGAAGGGCCAAAGTGAGAATAATACTATATATTTGAGAGATCATGCCCTTGTCCAAGGAGCGACGCCTACAGAGAAGCTCAAAGGGAGTAAGGTCTCTAAGAACATATGTTGGCGGAAGGGATCGTAAAAAGTGGTTAATTTGGAAAAATTCGAAGGGACTGAGGGTTTGGGACGGGAATTGGAGTTGGAGATTTGCAAGCGAAAGCCATCGGCCTTGTTTGGAGAAATCTACAGGGAATTTAAAACATGCACGAGTCCACCTGCAGTGCATCGTGGTGGCAGAACCGGGAGAAAATACCGGATTGTGCCAGATGCGGGTTAAAGGGGATATCGCAGTTGAGAGCTTTAGTTTCGAGGAGTGGGAGTCCCAGAGCATGGTATCAAATTTAATGGAGGGAAGCAGTTCAACAGCAGGGGGACGAGGAGGAGGTGACAATCCCCAAAAGAGGGTCGAGCTCAGGAAGGGTTAGGTAGGCCGACTATCAGATGCCATCCCTGCACCTCCTCGTTACGCAGGGACGGGCGTCTGCCAAACAATGGGGACGCTTCTTCCGGCGGCGCAGTGCGCATGCGCGCCCATCACCATAGCAACGGGATGCGCTGCTGGACTTCCTGTCAGCGGTCAGCGCGTCTGACCGCCGACCCACTGCCCACCAATTCCTTTACATACCCTGCTCTGACACCACTAGGGTGCCAGAGCAACTAGTTATCTAGCCTCCAGCGTTCCTGCTTCATATATATCTATTCATATATATCTATTCATATTGCCTGTCTACTCCTGTTACCGACCCGGCTTCCTCTGACCTCGCTTTTGGATCTCCCTTTTGTCCTGCATTGTATTCTCCGGTTTGACATCGGCCTGCTGACTCCTCTTCGCCTTCTGATTCGGTACCTTATCTGCCCGCTTGGTTCCTGACTCTGCCTGTACGACCACGAATATCTCCGCCATCTCGCAAGTAGCTACCTGGGAGGGCCGCGACCTGCACGTCGTTCGCCGCAAAGTCCAAACCTCCTTGCGGGGGTCCCTGGTGAATACCGGCGGCGTGTTAGACTCTGCGCCTCCTTGTGTAGTTGTGCCAATACTTGCAGGTGCTGATACCTCCTTCGTGACACCGACTCTATGTCGAGCCATGAGATGAAACCTGAGGGGGCGTATGTGGCTACAATTTGCGATAGATGGGAAGCCAGATAATATAGTTTAAGGTCGGGGAGGCCTCTACCACCTCTAGGGATTGGACGCTTTATAATGTTGGCTGAGATTCTTGGGGGTCTATGATTCCAGATAAAGCAGGTGAGGGCCTCTTGGGTGTTAGCAAGGAAAGAAGCAGGGACAGCTACCGGTAGGGTTTGGAAAAGGTATAATCATTTAGGGAGAATATTCATTTTGACAGCTATGATCTTTCCCAGTCATGAGATAATGAGGCGGTTCCAAAAAGATAGATTCTCCCGCATCCTGGAAATAAGAGGTAGGAAGTTCTCACGAAAAAGGAGGCCGTAACGGGATGTGTGGAAAACAAGAACACCCAGGTACTTGATCTTCCTGTGCTGCCATTTAAATTAAAATTAGATCGGAGAAGGTCGGCATCTCAAGGGGGGACATGGAGCAGCATAGCCTCCGATTTAGAGTAGTTTATCTTATATCCTGAAATCTCACTGTAGTTTTGGAGGGTGGCAAATAAGTTGGGTAAAGAGATCCCTTCCTGGGTGAGTGACAGAAGTATATCATCTGCAAAGAGTGAGATCTTGCAATCCATGTTACCTACCCTAATCCCCTGTATGCTAGGGTTGGATCTGATTTGAGAGGCCAGGGGTTCAATTATTAGAGCAAATATTAAAGGGGAAAGGGGGCAACGTTGTCGTGTGCCATTACGAATAGTGACAGGCTCTGAGGGAGTACCATTAATCAGGACTTTAGCAGTTGGAGTAGTATATAATGCTAGGATGCCAGTGAGGAAATCGCCAGCGAAGCCAAAGGATTCAAGAACTGCCTTCATGAAATCCCAGGAGATCTTATTAAATGCTTTTTTGGTATCTAGAGAGAGAATGATAGTTGGGGATCTACTGGCATTTGCAATATGGATGATGTCGATGGCACCTCTGGTATTGTCCCTCGCCTGGCGTCCCGATTTTTACAGTTTTTAATTATAGTATTTTTTGTTCTTGGAGGTTTTCATTATGCCTTAACACTATACTGTTGCTGTGGCTGGATCACTTCTAAATAACTTATGGTATAAATTTATTTAAAGGAAATAGCGCATTTATATAATTGCAAATGTACTTATTTTTTTATATTGTGTGTATTTTGGTGTAGGAAATGTCTTGTTTAGGGTTTTGTAACATTGCTAGAGGAAATTTCCAATTAGGCATATGTGTGGAGGGAGTCTGTTTTGCTGATAGCAGGAAATGCTAACTAAGTCTTTTGATGTGAAATGCTTGCTCTGTTCTGAAGGCCCATCAGGGTGGCGTTACCTGTATCCTGGTTAAAGTGATAGGAAATATCTGATCCATGTGATTTAGGATATCACAAATTACTGCAACTTTTGTTAAGTATAAAATGCATTTAAATCCATGTTTGAGTAAACATATTGTATCCTGATACCAAAATAACTCAGACTTCAGGGGGCTGGCTTATCCCCTGTGAGGCTGTGTCCAAAACTGTATAAAACAGCACTGGTTTGTACTGAAATGTATCATTATTGTTTCTTTTGACCTCTTGATCACTGGTACCTTCAACGAGTGTGAACTGTCCTTGTTAGGACTACTGGAGCTAAATAAACATCACTTGCCTAAAAGACCTGCTTGACAACTTCTTCCATGCTGAAATTCCTGTGACCTACAGATTAGACCCAACTCTAATCCCTTTCCGGCTGTACTGAGGTTTGGACCCAGCTTTCTAGTACCACCGCTCTGCCCGCTACCCAGCAGCTCTGGCCAGTGTGATAGGCCAGGGGGGATTCATCCACAGCAACCTTGATCTATATGAAGAGGTCAGGGGTACCAGCTAAGGTGTACCAGCAAGGGGGGTACCCTAGCAGCGACAGTTACCCAGAAGGAACGCAGTTGTGGATGCCGTGAAGGAGTCCAGTGGTAGCAGCAGCTTAAGCCCCTCCTACTGCGGTTAGAGGACGCATTTGGGATAAAGAAGGGGAACGGTGGCAAAGTAAGCCCAGCCGGTTCCCAGCAACAACAGACAGGATGAAATAAGCGGTCCATCCTGTCACAGTTGCCTTTATAAAACAAATTTATGGTTTATTGCATTTCTGCTTCCCTTTATGTCAGCTCTCACTGATTTTGACCATTTTAATAATGGATTGACTAGATTTTGTTAAGTGTGAGTGAGGGGCTGGCAAGAGTGTATTGGGGGAAGCAGAGGTGGTAGCCTGAAGCTTTACCCAGGGCTCCTAGAAACCTTGCACCAGCCCTAGTGTCACAGTTGGCTTATAGGAAATTGATCCCTAGCCTCTGCTGGACATGGCTTAGCCCACTCACAGGTGCGGAGTCTAACAGGCAGGTGGTTTTCACCAGGAACCCCCGCAAGGAGGTATGGACTTAGTGGCACCAAACCTGCAGGTCGCCGTCCTGTCAGAGGGTGAACAACAGAACGGTGTGGAGGAGCCAAGTAAAATGGGTAGAGATTAATAAGGCGCAAGGAGAATAGATGTCCTGTTGTACAACAAGGAAAAGCGGAGGCAGTCACAATGGTGTATCCAATGGTGATAGGTGGAGATACTGGAACAGCTGGAGTACAGCACTAGAGTTATGCTGAGCACACGGGAAGCAGAGGTAACTGGGGAGAACAGGCAATGAGTCACCAAGGCAGTTGCGGTTCACAGCGGTAGCGGTCAGAGAACTGGAGCTGTCACGATAAAGTACATCAAAGATAGTATAGTGGTACTGAAGCAGCAATAGTTCAATACAGCAGGAGACTGAGAGCAAACTGAAGTGGCAGAGGTAACTCGTTGCTAAAAACTGATGAGACACAGTAGTAGTAACGGCTCTGAGTGATAGCGGTGAGGGAACTGAAGCTGTCACAATGTGGTACAGGTGAGATGGTATTAGCAGTACTGGAACAGCAAAAGTTCAACACAGCCGGAGACTGAGAGCAGACTGGAGTAGCGGAGGTAACTCGTGGTAACAGCTGATGAGTCACAACAGTAGTAGCGGCTCTGAGCTGTAGCGATGAGAGAACTGAGGCTGTCACGATGAAGTACACTGAAGATGTTAATAGTAGTACTGGAGCAGCGATAGTTCAACTCAGCCAGCGACTGAGAGCAGACTGGAGTAGCGGAGGTAACTCGTGGTAACAGCTGATGAGTCACAGGTGTAGTAGCGGCTGAGTGGTAGCGATGAGAGAACCAGAGCTGTCACGATGAAGTACACTGGAGATGGTAATAGTAGTACTGGAGCAGCGATGGTTCAACACCGGCCACAATCTGAGAGCAGGCTGGAGTAGCAGAAATCCACAAGGAGGACAGGAACCAGAACCACAGGCTACAGTACGTGAGCTTGAAGAACAGGCATCAGACAGGTGAATCCAGGAGGTTTAAATAGTGCTCCAGAAGTACTTAGCCAATGAAAAATAGGGAGGAGGTCCTGAAGTGCAATAGGCTTGCACCTGCACAGATCTGAATATAGCTGAATGAATGAATGAAGTAAGTCTGATGCTGGAACATGGCAGTTTCCAGATAAATGAAATGCGGGTAACGGGACAGGTACTACTTGCGGGACCGAAGCGTTGTGAAGGTGTCCCCGGAGAAGACCCCCGCCAGCGCTGTGCCCCTGGAGGGGCTGAAGACTCTCCAGATGGCGGTGACCTACAAGCGGGTGAAGAGGGAAGAAGAGAAGTACTCACCCGTCCAGCGATCCAGCGGTGAGTATCGTGGCTTTTTTCCTGCAGGTCCTGTGCGCGGAGGAAGGATGAGCCAATCAGGGCTCATCTTTCCCCGCTGGCCAATCAGCGGCCGGATGCGCGAGCCAATCGCGGCTTGCGCCCGGCCATTCAAAAGATTGGCGCCGACGCGAGCCAATCAGCGCTCACGCCGGCTAATGACGTCACGCCGGCGACTATATAAGTCGCCGGGTGGCGCCATTTTGTCAGAAAGAGTCCGGCGACGGAGAGAGAAGGACGTCGTGGGACGTCCAGAGAGGAAGAAGACAAGAAGCCGGCGGAGCGGAGATCGTTGGCGGGGATCCCTTGTAAGGGCTGAGAGCTCCCCCACCTCCAGAGAAGGCAGAAGACCCGCGCCGAACAGGAGAAGAGGCGCCGCCGGCTGGAGGGTCTGGAAGACCCAGAGAAAGAAGGCAGAAGACGGCGTGGCAAGTTGAGATTCCTGCGCAGAGCAGGTAAGTAGCCTCAACGTTAAATTCGGGCACTAGGCCCGTGGCCACGTTCGGGAACAAGGCCCGTGGGGACAGTAAATTAGGGGCACAAGGCCCAGGGACTTGGGCACTAGGCCCCGATAAAGTTAGTGGGCCAGTAGGCCACATTGTTAAAGGGCACAAGGCCCCGTTAGCTAGCGAGGGGGACTCTGAGCCCCAGGGATAAAAGGGCACAAGGCCCTTAGGTAGTTAGTGGCCTAGAGGCCATAGGAAGGCCAGAGGGCTTTTACGGGCACAAGGCCCTCAGTTAGTCAGGGAGGCCACAGGCCTCAGTAGGCAGGGGCTAGTGCCCCTAGGTAGCAGGGCACAAGGCCCTAGTTAGTGGGCTCAGAGCCCTGAGGTAGAGAGGGGTCTGAGGCCCATTAAGCAGAGCACAAGGCTCTGTGTGCAACTGGGCAAGAGGCCCATGGTGTGAAGGGCAGAAGGCCCTGGAGGTGGTGAGATAGAGGCGTGGGAGCCTCGTGAGTGTAGGCGCGGTCCTGTGTGAGGTGAGCACACGTAGTTAGGAGGTACAGTAGAGCAGAGGCTCCTGTGGTGCTGTAGCAACCGGCTGGTTGGCTAGCAGCGGTGTGCTCTGGTAAGTAGCTTACAAAGTACTGTATATTGTATTCTGTCTGTGCGGCGGGTATTGTTGAATTACAGTATTTTGGGTGTGCTACGTAATTGTGTCCAGGGGCAAGACGTCAGGCCCCCATTAAAGGTAGGCTCTTGTTCCTGTGTTGTTCTGTGCTAACCCGTGCTGTGGGGACAAGTGTAGTTACCAGCATACACATAGTCAGGGGAGAACACACGTAGTTTTCCTGTCCCTTAGGTCCCCGGGTCACACTGGTTCCCAGAGGGGGTGGCTGAGTGAGTTGGTGGCAGTGCAGCACACCTTGAGGCAGTTCCAGGGGCGGCCGTGGTTCTGATTGAAGGTCCCCAAGGCCGGTTCCGTGCAGGTGGACCTGTGGTTCCGGACGTAGGGACACGTGTGAGATACCCGAGTACAGGCAGTCGGGCGGTTCAGTTCGATCGGCTGTTCCGTGCAGCAGTCGGCCCGCGGGTTAGTGTGCTGTTCCACTGAGCCTCAGCCGGGCTTGAAGCAGCCGGTCCTTAGGGTCCGTGGGTGACCCCATCGTAAGGAGACAGTCTCCTTGGTTAGACCTGGGTGAGGGGGTTAGGAACCGCCCTCCGGTTCAGTCCGTGAACACCGGCTGGTGTTCCCCGTAGTGTGTAAGTGAGCAGTTCCGTTAGTGCACCACACCTAGTTAGTCATAGTGGTTTGACTTAGTTGCGTTGCCGACCATTAGAACGTTGTTAGGGTCGGGTCGCTGTTGTAGTCAGTCCAGTTTTGTGGGTGCCATCTTAGTCTCACTGAGAGCGTAGAGGGAGGCTGTGTGTTCTTGTCATCCGCAGGAGTCGGGAAGGTGTAGGAGAACCGGATCAGAAGTGGGAGTGTCCCGGTGAGTATTACGCTCGATTCCCCCTTTCAGTTAGGCCCTCACCGGCAGGTGTGTGAGGTACTTGAGGCGGGATTAGTCCTCGGACTAGTCTTGGTCTTAAGTGCCTGTAGTCCCCCGCTTCTTGGCAAGAGCAAAGCGAGGAGGCGGCAAGTGGGCTTGGACTGAGAGTGTCCTTGTTCGTTGCTGTATTCTCGGACAGCCCTTACCTGGTAGGTACGGCCGTAATCTCTGTCTCTTTCTTAGAGGGACGTGGTTGGAGGTGACAGGGGTTGCGGCTGTGGATCTGCTGTAATTGGATCGCAGCTGGGATATCGGAAGCAGACTGGAGGTGACCATCGTTTTCAAGGTAAGTTCTTTTGTGTTGCGTCTGTCCCTGTTTTCCCCGCAGTGGGCGTTACAGCGTTACACCTAGTCCAACAGGTTACTGCCCACCATTGATGCAAAGCTTTTATGACTTAGGGTTAGATTTATTAAACCTTCTAAAAAGGACCAGTGGAGGCTATGTCCATAGCAACCAATCAGATTCTAGCTATAATATTGTTTAGAATGTTATAGGTAAATGCTAGCTAGAATTTGTCCTTTTTCGAAGGCTTTATAAATTTACCTCTTAGATGCTGTGCAGTCAAACAAATATCAGGTCTTTCTGTTAATTCATTTCTTTGCAGTATTTTTCCCTCTCATCATTGTGGAAACTGTTTGGACAGGAGCTTGATTTACTAACCCATATGCTTCCATTACCGTATACTTAATACACAAATCCCACTACTTTATTACACAGCTCATAAATAGGTGTATCTGTCTTTATTTGATATGTCACTGCTTTAAATTTTTAAGCTGTGACTGATCAATCTACCATAAATCTCTTGTGCTCAGAGCTTTGATGTAGGCAGGGAAAAAATAATCTATAACAGAATGTTCCCAAAGCATAAAATATTTCATCTGATAAATGTAATGACCTTATGGCACATATTAATCTGTGTTATTACCTAAGGGATGATGAATCTTAATGGAGGCAAACATGAAGCCACTGACTCTGAGTTAGGTAGTGAAAGTAGCACAGTCCTCCAACAACACAGATTATTGCAGGAACAAGGTTAATAGAGACACCTACTTTATGCTTGGTTTACCTATACATATTAATGCTTTCACATTTTTTTTACCAGTGTCTTTAATTGTAGCAGCCAGACAATACATGCCAGTCCACTCTGGTTTACTTACACAACTCTAAGATATTATTACATAGTCACATTTAGATTTACTTTTCACTATATAATGGACTTCAAAATAGGACAATACTTATTTCAATATAGTTAAAAGGGAAGATTCTATGAGTGAAAAATAAGTAAGTAAATAAATAGTTTTTCCTAATTTTCTTAGTTAATCTAACACATTGTAAAAATTGGTTTTGCTATAAAAGCACATAAAATATTTGGTTATGATGTAATTGAGTAAGGATGAGATCTGGGTAAATGGGAATACCTAGTAATCCACAACAAATCTTGTGGCCACATTAACAGGAAGAGAGAATCTTGTTCAATATGTGATGGAGCATAGCACATGGAGAAAGTGGTAAATGAGCTGTGTAATGCGACAGCTTTGCATTAATAATGTCTTGATTTAATGTGAACAGAAGCACAAATCTTAAGGCTAGTTTGGGAACCACAAAAGTGCAAGACAACAGTGCAATGCTCTCTTCTGCCATTATGTGGCTACTTTTGTGGAATTGTACCCATTTTAAAACGTGACCAGCAAGAATTTTTGGGCCAAGATGAACACATCTGAAAAGGTGCACCTATGGTAGGAGTTGCATGGATTCACAGCGCTCATCACTGAGTAAGGATTAGGTGCATGATTGCTCCTACTTTTGTAACACCATGCGAGTTTTAACTTGGAAGATGGAAATATTTACAAGGGATGTTATGTTTTAATCATCTTTGCATTCTGCTTGTTATGCAGTTCAGGTGTGTCTCCTTCTGAGTGCTGATTGGAAAGCTGCACTTTATAAGTTTTCACCTGTCCTGCATTCATTGCCAGTGATAGCGTTACGCGCTACTTTCATTGTTCCTGTATCTGTGTGATTCTGATCTTACATCAAGCAGTTACTGGATATGCATTCAGCTGTCTCCTGGTACCTGTCTTTGCAATGTATTGTCTCCTGGTTCCTGATACCTGCCTTTGCAGCTTTGTCTGCTGGTTCCCGATACCTGGCTTTGCAGCTGTGGGCTAATTATATAGCTTCACACAGTATTCTCAGGAACAGACTGTAATCATCATTGCTCACTCTGCGGGGCATTTTCCACAAAGACTGAGCTTTATTCCTGCATTTGCCACAAACACTGTGTTATATTTCTGCATTACCTCATAACCTGTGTTTTCACCTGTCCTCTATGGATTACTACAATGTCCAATATCATTATATGCAGTGACCTGCAATAAACTCCATACTCTGTTTACTACATTACCACCTCGTATTCCTGTGAATTCCTATAAATGTGGAGGTTTATTTACAGGGCTGCTTTCTGTTTTGTAGGAAGGATAAAAGCTTTGTTCTCCCTACAAAGGGACATGATTTTTGGGGGATATCATAGCTGCCACATGTCACGGCAATAGGGTTTCTGGGATCCGTTTCAGGACCCCAGGGACTAGCTGTGGCAGGAGTGTAGTGGAAACTGGGGGGCTGGATGAATGTCTTGCTCATAGAGCTTGCTAGAGTCCTGTATACAGGATGTAGGAGAAGAAACCAAACAGAGGACAACCGCTGGAATCAGTACACAAGCAGGTGCAAAGAAGGTGAATCCACACGAGGAACAACTAACCAAGGTATTTATTTCAGCAGGGAATGAAGCTAAATGGGATCAGGTGTTCGGACTCGGCAGGAAGTTTAGCAATGTCTCACCCAAGATGGCAGCCTCCAGTGCTGCAGACAGAAGTCCCGCTTGTCCCAGAATAAAATGCTGCATACGACCAGGAGGAATATGTGCAGTAATTGTTATGACTGCCTTTGTTTTGTATCTGGCAGCAGTACCTATAATCCATCAGAGGTGCTGCTGTCCTGCTCCTGAACTCTGCAATATGCCTGAAGGAGTTAATCTCCTTGTCTGATGCTAATTAGAACTGCACCTGTTGCACTGCTTTAAGTACCTGCCTCTAGCTGTGCTCTGCGCAGTTCATCCATTTGTTCCTGTCTGCTGCTAACCTGCTCCTGTGCTATTTGGTATATACCTGCTGGACTGAACTACTGTGTATGACCCTTGCCTGTACCTTGGACCTTGCCTGCTTGCTTGAGACCCTGAATCATTTGCCTGTACCTTGGACCACGCGGTTTTGCCTGTTGCCCTGACCTTTTGGACAGACTTCTGGACCTCGCCTATTTGCTTGATCTCTGCCTGGCTATTTGGATTTGTTTGTCTGGTCTCTATTTGATCCCTGGACTCTGTCTGCTTTCCTGGACAGCCTTGTGCCTTCTGGACTGGGGTAAACTTATTATACTTGTTCCTGCCATTTTACTATACATATATATATATATATATATATATATATATATATATATATATATGTACATACACGTATATATAAATATATATATATATATATATATATATATACATACATATATATTTATTGTCGTGAACATAGAGAACTTGCAGTTATTTATAAGGGATAAATCATAACTGCAGTGTAAATAGGTTATATCAAAAGAATCAATTGATAACTTTAAAGTGTAAAATGTGAAGTCAGAGTCTGATGTAAATTTATTGGATGGCTTCGCACATCCCAGTGTGAGAAGATAGAAGTGTCACCTGGGGGCAGCTTCAAAGAATTCTGCCCCACATAGAAATGAAGGAAATGAGTGTAAGCCCTGCAAATACACTGTATTTAGGCGTGTTTGATATCAAAAGATGGATAGAGTCATAGGGGATTTATTAATGATAAAATTGGATCAATGTAACGCTCTACAGAAAAATTAGATCACATAGTAGAATTGTAGCAAAAGTATATTAGTTAATATTGTTTTATCGTGCAATTGCACTCAGTAATTTATTTTACCGCGCGATCACGCGGTAAAATACGCACGCACCCACTCGCACTACAACATTTAGTTATTTATATATTTCATATTCATATTGATTCCATTCCACAGTGATTCATGAGCAGATAGTATTTAGTTTATTATTAGTTTATATATTATGCTTATATGTACACTTTAGTGTTATTTAAGGTCCAGGTTATAGGAAATGTGTCATGTCTGGTATTATTTTAATCCCCTATTCATCAGCAGTTGTCTGGTTCTTTTGCCGAAGAGATCGCACATTGCATATTCTAGTTAGTGATGTTAGGGAATAAATACTTAAAGTTATACTGACTGTAATGTGTAAATAGACTAGATTAAACTGGTTTCTGGGCGGGAGAATCATCTGGAATGTTGACCCTCAGCCTTGGAGGGGGTTGTTTGAACTAGCCTATGACCTGTTTACACTGGACCCACCTGAAGTCTGGACCTATAGAAGCAAGCCACGTCATCTGCATTGTTTTCTCTGTAACACTGAGTGTATATAATATAGCTTTGCTGGCACTTGCCTCAGTCTTCTCTGACCACAGTATTCTGGAATGAAGTACTGTTCGCTGGTACCAGCTAGCGCAAGCGAGCGCAGCGGTATGTATTTATCTTTTGGTATTGGTTGTACGGTATTATAATCATGTATTGAATTGTTAAATTTTACATCTGCTAAAATAAATTACTTTGTGCTTTGGAAACACAATACAATCGCTTATGCAATGCTTATTTGAAAATGATAGAATTACTTTAATAGCCACCTGACCACCAAGACAAGCCCCAGGCAATCACAATACTTTTACAAGGAAGGTATTTATTAGTGAAGCGATGGGAAGGATGGGTAATTGATGGAGGGAAATATTCAGGTTGAATAGGCTATTGACAAAAAAATAATATAACATTTCTAGTTATTCATTTTCTAATGACGCTAAAAATATCATATACTTCGACCCATTCAAATTTTGTTTTGCATTTGGCTGTACAATTACATTTAAGGGTTCAGGCTGCAAGAAAACCTAATACAATCACTATTTAAATAAGATGTAACAGTTAAAAATATGAAAGCTGTCTTGGAATACCGAAGGATACATTTCTTATAGTCCCAAACTGAATATATTGCTTTTAGTTCATAGATAAGAGATGTCTTGACAACTTGTGATCTCCAATAAAACAATGAGTAAGATCCAGGTCATTTATTAAGGTATTTCATTTTTTTATGTTAACATGTTTAATGTCCTCCAATTGCACCTGTTCCCCATCTTCTCAGGTACCGCTGTTGGCAGACTGGCTCCTCTACAATTTTATAAACACAGGCATGGGCATTCACAGTTTGTATGGACCAATCACAGCAGCTACAGCTGCAGAGTGGAGCATTTGAGTGAACGTTCATTCATGTATAATAACCTTGTGTTTGTATCTTGCCCTGAACTTTCGGTAGTATATGAATGGATACCACAATCGTTTAACCTGATTTCATCGCTATTATATCAAGGTACATACTTTATACCACAAGACTTCATGTACTTTCTGTTTAGGGGTGTTTATGTAAATATGATACTATATGGGTTTATTTTTGTATAGCACTGGAATGTTTGTATGTTTTGTTTTGGGGTGTGTATGTAAACCTGACAATATAAGTGTGTGTTTTTATTTATACCACTAGAATTTTTCCTTTTGGCAGTGGGAGGGGGGGGGGGGCGTATGGAAATATGATACTATATGTGTTTTAATTTTGTTTAGGAAATAATTTGCATTGGCATCTGACAGGAGTGTGGAGCTCATGAGCGACTTCATTGATGCCTACAGTTTCCATACAAAATCTAAAGAGTACTCAAACAGGCAGAAGAGGAGTGTGGCTTTGAAAAACGTGGTGAAAGGGTGCCTTCCACATTATCCCAGGGCTAATGTAGAGTGGTTAAAGAACCTAAAGGAACTTAACAAGATTGAGGCCTCCAAAAAACCTGGGGCAGGTGAATTTTACCTGCCAGGAGCAACTCTTGCAAAGGAAATGAGAAATGCAAGTACAGAAATACGAATAAAGATGGAACGTTTGGTGTATGACTTAATTTATAGGTCAACAAGGGGGGATCTCTCACCAAACACTGTATTAACACAAGCTCCCCCAATCACAGAAGCAAGGACATTTCATCTACTACCACTCCACATGCAACATTCCATAATGGGAAAGCAATCTGTTACCACACTAGCCTACAGAACTTCTACACCAGTGGGTAGCACAAGTATGCTACAGTATACAAGGAGTCCATCACCATTGGACAACAGTGAACATTTGCATTATGAACCCTGTTTTTTTTTTATGACACAGTTTTTATACGGTTTATGTGTTCCCTATTTAAGATAAAATATTAATTTTGCTTTCCCATGTTCAGTCCATCTCTGGTCTGCACACCAGAAATGGGTCTCATACCCCTCCACACCCAAAGCAATGTTTGCCCTAGATTCTCATAAGAATTCTTTCTATTTTCTATATTTCCCACTCTGATGTGCAGAGATGGGTTCCATATCCAGACAGCATAAAGGCCAAATCTTATATCTACAGATTTTTTGTACTGTATACTTTATGTGCAAGGTTTTTAAAATGTAAATTAATAGGCGTAGTTTCTATTTTAAAAAAATCTTTTTTTAAAGAGTATTTCTTTTACTAACCTTTATATATTGTCCATGCAGAACATGTAGGATAGTATCACAGATCTCAGGTATGATGTAACTCAGGGCTTGAGGTGAAATTGCCAGTGTCCTTCTTAAGGCCAAAAAGAGTAGCAACCAGTCTCTGCTCTGCAGATATCGGTCTCCTTACATGAGTGTCCTCTTTATGAATGATGGGGGTGACAAGTTGGAGCAGCTCCTGGACTGTGGGTTCATTCATCATTGTTGTTCAATTGTAGCCATTATATTAAAATAAACTGTAGTAAATATGCAGCTGCGAACAAACATACACTGTACACAAAGATGTGGTATAGAATGAATGGCGATGATGTATTTCCTTTTCTGCAATCTGAGTTTGTGGGGTTTGACGGTAATGTTCAACCCTTTCTTTAAATTTATTTGGCATATTGCTGCAGGAAAGCCATATATTGTTTCAGTGTGTACGGAGTCACAATCTTTTGAGATGATGGTATGACTGCCAAAAAAAAAAAAATCGCTGGCCGCAGAGTTAGTCGTTCAAAAGTTGTTTAAACCGTGTATAGTGTGTACTCATGAATAAATCGACTGATCGGAACTTTAGTCGTAGGTACAATGGTTGTAGAGAAAACATTGGTCGGAAAATTCTGTAGTGTGTACCCAGCCTTACTTACTATTGAGAGATTAGCTGTGTTTGATCTCGTGCACAATAATTACATCTAATTGTTCATCTAGCCAGAGCTTACTAAATGTGTGTACTATGTGCAGAGTGCAGTCCTGCAAAGTCAACACTTATCTGAGCCAGTAGTGATTGCGACTCTCTAGGGATGTTTTTCAGGTTGACCAGTGACTCCTACAAGTGTCGTTCCTCTAGCTCTAGTTCTGAGTGTGGCCTCTGTGATGTGACTCAGGATTCCTCATCGAAAGTTGTCTTTGCACTTTGGTGGCCTATTTGGTGGTTCTATTGCTGTTCACTGCTCACTATCACTAAGCACAGAGCCCCTGACCTATTCTAGTTTTGGCCTTTACGTCTCTGTTTAACTATATTTTCATCACTCTAAAAGTGGTTTCAAAAAGTTAACTTTTATTTTATAACAATATACCAGGATGGTTTAAATATAGCCTTAAAATATATTGATCAAGGAGAAAACGCAGGATTTGTTGAAGGGGGCTATCCAAATGCTTGGTTTTAGACAAAATAAAAAAGGACTTGCTACAATAATAATAAACATAGAAATGTGTTATGTATGTAAGTATAATAACATATTAAATAAACAATATGAGGCATAAAGTAAGCTGTACATAAAAAACCCACATTAATATTAAATTCCTTTAAATAATGTATTCTTGACCATCTTACCAAAATAATATAATGTAATACCTTGCAAAGTAATACAACAAAATGAATATAAAAATAGAGTAGTAGTAGTAATAGAGTTAGTGTTACAATTACTCATCTAGTGCTTCACATCACTCTCCGCAGCAAAGAAGCTTAAGAATACCAAAAACAACTTACTTTTACTGCATTTTCCTTTTTTGTAAAGTCACATAAACACTAAACCCAAAAGTGGCCATTTTATAGAACCCAAAGTTCTTTAAATCATAGACAGAGCCCCACAAAATGGGTCAGACTGCAGACAGATATAGCTGCGGCAAAAGAAATTGCGGTTATTTTAATTTAGGGGGGATTCTGGGCAACTGGAAGCCCCCCTAAGGGTGCTCCTGGTAGAATAACTATATACCCTATGTTACATTATATTCCACAATAAAAATACAATAACTAAGCACTTCATTATTATGGTACAACAATGAATTCTTTTACATAGTCAAAAACTTCTTGTCACCAAACTAACTGGCATTCGGGTATCATTTTAACAGTATATGCATAGTCCTAAAATGTTTCACCTCTGTCTCTGCTCATTTAAACATTTTGGGCCCGATTAATTAACAAACACAAAATGAACATAATATGTGCTTTTTAAAAAAAAAATCTCACATACATCAGGAATATGCATATCCATATTTAACAAGGAGCGTATGAGAAGATTCGCCCATTGATGAATATGGGTCTAGGTGCACACTGCTCTAACAGACAATACAGGGTATGGAGGGTATGTCCAACACAAATGTGGAAAATAAAGTCACAAAGAACGCACAGAAAAAAAATTAATGTCACCTATTACTAATCTAGTCATACATGACAAAATAGTATAAATAAAATACATTAATTAGATTGTTATGAATGTCTACTGCACATAAAATGCATTTTTAAAGTTGATCCTGATTGTGTCATCACTAGTAATAAGCACCTACATCAGACCTGTAGCTGATGCAGCTGATATGACTGAAAATCATGGAATTTAGAGATGTCCAAAGCTAAAAGAGGATGCTGCTGCAGCATGCGCTCGAGCTTGGCACACCCTGTAATTTGACTACATGTATGCGCCCATTCCCCTCCCTGTTCCGCCACCTAAAATCGTAGGTTGCAGCAAGAGTCCTTTGCGATCGAAGATGAATTGGACGTTGCTGCATTCTCTGTTGTATGGTTAGTTTCTGGCCTTGCGAAGAGCGATTTTATGCAAAATACACACATATTAGCAATTAAGTGCCTTAATGCATCAGTCCCATTATTTTCAAGTACATGAGTACTCAGTATTTTACTATAAACTTTACATGGCTGTGCTGGGAGAATAAATTCAGATTTTCTCTATGCATGCTTAATGTCTCTAATTAACGCTGTCCATTCTTTGTTTGTGTCATTCTAATTCATTCCCTATATTTCACTGGTGCTCAACACTATAGTAAAGTAGTCAATAGTTACATAAGTCCATAGTAGCAAGTCAAAATCACCTTTCACATTGTGGAGCTGAGGAGTAATGGAAGTTAAAGCAACTATGACACTTATATTATGGGCTCCTGACATATCCTAGCTCAGGTGCTTGTGTAACGAAAATAAATCCTTTGTAACAGAAAATGAAACAAATTACACATCACTCACTTCTGCATTACAACCTGTCAGTCCAACTTAATCCCTTCCAAAGCAGGCCAAGTCAGTTAGGAGTAACCTCAGGCAGCAACGGTATCTCATGTATGCAACATGTTTTCTCTAGGCAATAGGACAATAGATAACACCTCAGCCATCATATTTAAAACAAAACAAAACAAGTTGTGGCTAATTGATCAGTCACCTTACAGGGGTAATCAGTAATTAGCACTGTTCAATGCATATTTCATACATTCGTTGTTGTAAAATAATTGGTTTTGCATTATATAAAAATATTACATTTTTGATATTAGCGATTTTCAGTGCTATTGTATATTGAGCCATTTACTTTAATTTGCAAGAAAAAAGTTAACATAGTTACACTGGGGAGACTGGAAATGTCCCAATCTTCACTCCGAGTTCCACTTGGTCCTGTTGTCTCAGCATTGGCCCTTCCCTTCTGCATTATAAGCTCTTGTGAGCCTACTCTGCCAAGCTTTATCTCCCACCAAGTCTGTCCCCGGCAGCGGGACAAGGTGTGTGGCCAGGTCGGAAATGGTTGTGACCACGGGGTGATGGGGCACCGCCATTCCCCACAGGACTGTAAAGCACTTGACTGGCCATTACATACCTCCCCTCCCCCAACAAGCCCACCCGCGGCCCTAAAGTCGGGACTGTCCCACTGAAGTCGATTGGGAGGTATGGACAAGCTCTTCCCAGACACCTCCATCTTGATACACCATGTACTTCCAGACAAAATGGGTGTATTTGTGCAAAAAACAGGTGCATGAGATCACAAAATAGCATATATGCTACACAGAAGCCTTTTAGCAAGACTGTAAATAGCAAAGCTTGCTTTGTATTTTTATGTTACAAAATGTAACACCTTATTTAAGTTTCGGAAAAACATTACACCAAAGCCTTAAATGTCCAATAGACCAGGAAATCATTTATTGAAATGCATTTTGAGAATTGTGCTTAGTTCTTTATAACTTATGAATTCTGCTCCATTAGAACTTACTACAATACTCCATTAGAACTACAATGTACAACAAAAACATAAAGTACAAATGGGAGGACTCTGCATCGCCAGAAGTGATATGGCTGTTTTATAATTTCATTTTTTTTGTCAACTTTATTTTCTTAGCCTTTTTGATCTCTAAGTTTTCTAGGCACCTAACACATCTTCGTTTTTACTTTGGGCTATAAAATATTCAGTACTGTCTCTGGGTCATGTTTCCATGTGAAGTGATAGTTTACAAAATCTGTTCACTAATACTGATCTCACCATGGCAGGAAATAAAAGAGAGTTACAATATCATTACTGGCCCCAGGTCTTTTGCCTTAAGAGGCTGACAAGGCAACACTGCTTAAATCCAAGGCGTAGAAAATCACTGTGCATATGTATAATTACAGTATATTCTCTACAGCTTCATGAGCAACGCAATAAATTCAAGTGAGATCAAGGTACACACTCAGCCAGCTTTAAGCCAGTATATCAAAATGATTACTCTTCTCACGTTTACACTTACTGTGTTTATCTCAAGCTTTGATTTTCTGCCTCTGACAGATAATATAGGTACTTTCTTGTCTGCACTGGTAAATGAAAACAATAATTCAGACACTAATGTAAGTCTGCACAACGTGCTAGTAAAATAGTTCTTATATTATCTGTCAGCACCAGACGGAATAAACACCGGATGTGCCTTTCTGGCCCAGCTCTTTTTGGTAGATATATTGAAAGAATAAAAACAAGAATAATAATTTTATTGATTTATCAAAATAGTTGCTGTGTATGCTTTTCGCATCTCAATAAATGTCTTTACACAGGAGTGTCTCCTGTGCTACTTTTTAAAAAACGTTCTCTAGTTCTTAACAAAATTAAGCTCTAGCAAATGGATCATGGAAGGTCTCAGGAGAAACTGTTTTATGACTATAGAACACATTTTCAGTTAAGTCATTAAATCATACTTGACTACTTTCGGCAAGTGTAGTCCAGGAGAGGGGCGTGACTAGAAGGTGGGAGGGGGCGGGGAGCAGCCAAAAGCCCCCCCCCCCCCGCAACAAAAATGCAGTTTTGTCGCGGGGGCGGGACCATAATGAGGCGATTCACCGCTCATCGCGCCATTTATGCTAGGCATTTGCGGGATGCGGGAGACTTGCCTGCTCTCCCGGGACTCCGTGAGACTGACCTGAATTTCGGGAGTCTCCCGGACATTCCGGGTGAGTTGGCAAGTACGCATTAAATGGAATATTATCTCATTACAGGAAAATTTATTACCACCAGAGATTACTCTGGGGCTACAACAGAAGTGCAACAAATGTTGATGTTATTTGAATGTCAAAATCATGTTGAACTGACATAAAAATATTTAAGAGTCCTTTATCAGGGTATAATTAGGGTTTCCCCCCATCCTAGTCCAATACACCTTTAGCTTTCCTACTTTCCTTTCTCATACTGATCAGGCCCTGCTCCTCTCTTCTTCTCCCGGCTCCAGCACTACAGCAAGCTTCATTGGGGAAAGGCAGCATGATAACAACTCTGATAATTGCCTGTCAGTGCAGGTGCTGATGGTTCTTAGGCTGGTCTCTTCAGATGTGGTAACGATTAGTTTGTGAGAATAAGAAACATGGCCACACTGACAGGCAGCCAACAGCAATCGTATTTGCTGCCAGGCTGCAATTGTGACTATCGGGGTCATCCCCTTCAGACCAGGGACGGTCATGATGATTCCACCCAGCCCAGCCACCCAAAAATAAAATAAAAAAAATAATAAAATTCATAAAGTTAGCAGGCAACACTGATTCACCACAGAAATACATGCCTTATCATATTTATTTATCAAACATTGAAAAACTCACATATAATTGTAGACCATATTAAAAACACACATAATAGTTTGTTCAAAGTTGTAGAGAGCAGCACTGCCCTATTTCATAACAAGTATACAATGCAGTCCCATCTAATGATCAGGGTACATTACAATCCCCACTAATAATCAGTGTTCAGCATAATCTGATGTAATGAACAATATACAGTAAATGTTCTTAGGACATCCATCCAGTACAAAACCATAAGCAGTACACAAAGCAAAGTTGTAGCCGGAAATATTTTTCTTTTAGTGTATATAGAGATACTGTACAAGTAAATTATCCAAAGACGAACATGTCCACAAGGTGATGTCTGTTAATTTCTCATTTAGAAACTATTCACATTCATTCCAACCAGCTTGATAAGGGGTACCGGGAGGGGTGCTCTCTAGGTGCTGGGGCCCATTGAAGGGATAGGATCAATACCAGCTCTAGACAAGTTTTGACCAGGAGTAGCTAAAGAACCAAAGGCCCAAGCAGTGGTCGAAGTTGGAACATAGAAATGCTGGTATGAAAAATTGAAGTGAATGGCCAGGGTCCTGGGGGCCCCTAGAAGTTTTAAGGACTTTGATAGTGTGAAATTTTAATTTTAGATTATTTTTAACACTATATAATTTAATATAAACATATTAAATGTTATAAGGCTATTCGACCTGTGTCCCCCACCAACCCTGTTCCCCCCACTTCTCATCCATGTCTCTTGTGTTTCTTCAACTTTCCTTAATGCCCTCATGTGTTTGTTCAGCTCTTACTTATGTCTTCCATATATCCAGTCTCCTTTCCATTACCTGTTTTCTTTGTCTGTTCACACTACCTTTGTACCCCCAACCTTTGTCTGTCCACACTCCCTATGTGCTCCACACTCCCTATGTGCCCCCTATTCCCAGACAACCCCCTCTCTCATTCCACATCTGCTCTGCTTCTCTCCCTTACCCTTTCTATCTATACCTGTTCCTAATTCTATTTTTCCCTCTCACTGGTGATGTGCGAAATTGTCTGTATAGCCATCACCTGCTCCCTGATGATATAGATGAAGCATAAAGAAGATATATAAATGCAAAACTAACAAAGTAGTAATGTTTACGAAGTAAATCACATGCAGAGTAATATGTTCTGCTGAGAGCAGCAGAGTGGGGTTATTTATATATATATATATATATTGTATCACTAATCACAGTGTGTCAGGAGAACTCTATGCTGAACTTAACTTAATATTCCCAAATAGGAAAATCAGGTCAAATTAGGCCACACTCCCAACCCACTCCATTCACGTTATTTTTTGTTTGAAGCCACATCCCTGTTGACAATAAAAATGATAAACATCATGTGAACAGCATGTTTATTGTAATTAATTTCAGCATAACACATACTTGCCCACCCTCCTGGAATGTCTGGGAGACTCTCGAATTTGGGGTAGGTCTTCTGGACTCCTGGAGAGCAGGCCATTCATCAGAATCATGCCCACTTGCAAGTGAAGTGGGCAGCATGGGTGCCAAAATTACGCATTTTGCAGCAATCCGCCCCATCCCATACCCTCCCACCACATTCCCTCCAGGAGGACAAAAAGTCAATGTTGGCAAGTATGGCATAACATGTTTTTACTTATTTTCCGCATACATATCTAGTGGCTATTAAAACCATAGGCTCTGGACTCTTGTCAAGCCAATGACCCACAATCCACACGTTTTCATGACTGATCACCCACTTTAACAACCCTAATTACATACAGCTATAATGACATACAGCATATCTCCTCATCCCAAATGTTTTAAAATATATAGCTAGCCACGCCATTGCTCTTGTAAGGAAAATTATCAAAATATATTTTAAACAAGTTTGCACAAAGTTCCGGCCTGTCAGAGGTGGTGCCCATCTCACATTGTACACAAGATCTAAACATTTATATTAGTGTAATCTACAGTATAAAGCAGACATTTAGTTACTTTCTTCATTACTATATCTTCCAACAAAGCAGAAACCTTTCCAAGATGTTGCTGCCTTAGTTTGCTGCACATCTCTGATAACAATGAACATTACAGTTAACTCATTAGAATAAGCACATATTTTGCTATATTTTCTTCCTAAATATTATATGTGTGTTTTTGTACTCTTTTTTTAAAACTAGCAGGCGTCACTGTTGCTATTTCTGTTCATGAAGCATTCTAGATTGTGTGATCGGTTAAAAACTGAATATCCGCACTACTTCCTAAATAGTATGTCTTATGTAAAGTATAATGCTCAACTTCTTGCCATTCTTACAATTTTATATTTAATGTCCTGTATTTTGACTATTGGTCCTCTACATCTTTGTAACATGCTCTAATTCCTCACTGTATGGTGCTGTGGGTTTTAATTAGAGATGCTCACTGACCCCCGTGTTTTGGTTTCTTTTTGGTTTTGGATCTGGATTACCTTCGGGTTTTGGTTTTGCCAAAACCGCCCTTTCGTGTTTTGGTTTTGTTCAGCCATTTTTTAAAAAATAAAATTTTTTGGACTAAAATCACATAATTTAGGTATTATTTTGTACCTACATTATTATTAACCTCACTAACACTAAATTCCAGTGATTTCCATTCAATTTTTACCATCTCACTGGTCAGAATATGCTTTTCATACACTTTCAGCCAAATACTGCAGCAATCTGGCTGGATGGTAAGCGACAGAGCAATGACTCAAACACACGGCAGTTTCTACCACATCTAGGACACATTGGCACACAGCAGTAGCAAAAAAGAAAAATGGTGCAAGATGGAATTGTCCTTGGATCATGAAACCAGTTATGGTTCATTTGATCGCTCCATCTGTTTCTTGGATAAGTGAGGTAATTCTACAGCCAATACATGGCAACGATCGCTCCACCTTGTTCTTGGTTAAGTGAGGTAATTCTACAGCTAATACATGGCAACGACCCGCCCGGGATGCGTGCACTAAAAAGAGCCATTGAAATTCACAGCAAAAAGCCAGTTCATCAATGAGCTTCGAATCAGCCCCAATCAGGCCCGGCGCTCCCATTAGGCAACCTTAGGCAGTTGCCTAGGGAGCCGGGACCTGCAGGGCGCCGCTCCCGCTGACTAGATTTGAAAATCTAGTCAGCGGAGAAAAGTGTGAGTGAGGTGCAGCGGCGGCGGGGTGCAGCCACTGTTTCTTCTCTGTCCGCCCGCCCGGGCTGCCCGGCGCATCACACTGCTGATCACCTGATCACTCACGTCAGTGATCAGGTGACA
Source organism: Mixophyes fleayi (assembly GCF_038048845.1). Classification (NCBI taxonomy): domain Eukaryota; kingdom Metazoa; phylum Chordata; class Amphibia; order Anura; family Limnodynastidae; genus Mixophyes; species Mixophyes fleayi. The sequence goes on along the minus strand of NC_134403.1, from coordinate 295,377,011 downwards.
GACCTTCACAGCGTCCGCAGCGCCTGTGTTTTAATATAACCCACTGTCTGCCACTGGCAGACAGTGTCAATAAAGTTTGCTAATACCCGTCGCCCCCCTCCCTTCCCAGCATGCATAGGCTGCTCCACCCCTCTCCTTTGTGGTAAAGAAGGTGAGGAGCGGTGGGCAGCCATTAGAGAAGAAGAGCCTCCCAGCCTTCAGGATCCAAAAAAGTAAGTATTTCTCTTTTTTTGGGGGGTATTATTATTTTAATTAATTAAAGTTTGGAGTAAAAAAAAAATGTTGGGGGTGGGATTTTTTATTATTATGTCACCCTTTTTTGTTCAATTTTAAAACTTTGGTGGTTAAAATAATTATTTTATTGCACCTCATGCTCTATATTTGACTTGCATCAAGTCAATAATAGAGCATGACGTGCCAATAAAATAATTATTTTATCCACCATAGTTTTTAAATCAAAGATAGAGCATGAAGTTGCAAATAAATAATATAAATTTTTCTCCCACATAGCTTGAAAATTAAATATAGAGCATGAGGTGGAAAATAGTATTTTTTTCACTGGTATAAAAATGACTATATTCACATCATACTCTATATTTGATTTGCAAAATATGAGGTGGAAAAATGACTTATTTTGCACTTCATGCTCTATCTTTGATTTAAACACTATGGTGGATAAAATATTTATTTTATTGGCACCTCATGCTCTATTATTGACTTGCTGCAAGTCAAATTTAGAGCATGACGTGCCAATAAAATCATGGTGCTGCATGAAATTTTGCCTAGGGCGCTGAGAACCCTAGCTCTGGCCCTGGCCCCAATTCCCACAAAAATATAATCTAGTTAGGTACTTTTCATGTAAAGTGCTAATTACAAACACAACAAAACACGTGTGGGAGAATGTGGCCTCTAAGAGGCTGACTACTAGACGCAAAGACATTGCATGGATGGCTATCCAGGGATGTCTGCCTCTCAAGACATTCATGCACTCCCAGAACCTGTGCCGATATGTCCACTGCCTGCAAATTCTACAGACAAGCCTGCTTGTCTTCCAATTCATAATTGACTGTTAGCAATGGAGCACCCGTTTTTGGGTGTATATTAGAGCCTACACTTATTAGTTCAAGTGAAGAAAAAAAGCCTGCAAAGACATGTAGATTAATAAAAATGACCAAAGCATCTATTCTATAAGGGTGTATATATTACACCCTACACTTATTAGTACAAATGAAGACAAAAAGCCTGCAAAGGCTTGTAGATTAATAAAAATGACTAAAGCAGCTCTTCTGTAAGGGTGTATATGTATATATTAGATCCTACACTTATTAGTGCAAATGAAGAAAAAAAGCCTGCAAGGACTTGTAGATTAATAAAAATTACCAAAGCAGCTCTTCTATAAGGGTGTATATATTTTTAGTGCAAATTAAGAAATATGCAGTTTAATCACTGCTAGGCCCTCCCTAAACAAGCTAACAATGGGCTTAATGGGTTTAAGTAATGGCAGAAACACACATCAATGCCAGGAAAGATTAATGGTGCAAGATTTAATTGTCCTTGGGCTCTCCCACCCACCCATATGTTGGTTCTTATAAAGGACATGCACACTTTAACAAACCAAGCACTTCAGCGACAAGGGCTGCCACTTTTGTGGCTGAAGTGCTTGGTTTGTTTGGGCCCCACTAAACCAGCTATCAATGCCTTAAAGGCATGTTAGACCAACAGTGCTGTGAAATGAATTCTACACTGTCAAGATGTTGTCGTCATCATCTTCAGCATCATCCTCACTCTCATCAGTGTGTACAACATCATCACAGACTATTAATTCATCTCCGTTAGAATCCGCCATTAGAGAAGTGTCAGTACTTGGATGTATTTGCTGGTAAAGGCCTTCCTCATGGAAGATGTAGTTCATTTTGATGAACATCATCTTTTCCACATTTTTAGGAAGGACGACGTCAAAATGACATTTTGCCTCGTTTTGGAGTCCCGATAGGCTCGAGAATACGGCTCGGTACTCAGATCCCCGAAGTTTGGGTGGGTTTCAAGGAAATAGAGCCAGCCCATCTCTAGTTTTAATAAACTTCCCCTTACAGAAACTTATCAACGACTATGAAAATGCAGTGTCAGACTGGGGCATGAGGGGGTACTGCAACGCTAGGGGCCCACCAAAGGGGGTGTGGCCAGTCATCATAGAGGCGAGACCACACACTAAAAGGGGGGTGGTCAGCCCAGGAAGGACAGCTAGCACCATAGTGTAGTATGTAAAGAATGCAGTGTGTGTATAAAGAGCACACAGTCTTGATCTGCCCCTTAGATTGGGCAGAACAGTCACCAAAAATAGGGATTGTCTCACTAGACCAGGCTTGGCTAACCCGTGGCACTCCAGGTGTCGTGAAACTACAAGCCCCAGCATGCTTTTACTGATATATATATAGCAGCTTATTGCTGGAAGGGTATGCTGGGACTTGTAGTTTCACAACACCTGGAGTGCCACAGGTTAGCCAAGCCTGCACTAGACTTACAACATTTGACAGACTATTCATCTTGTCACTTCTAACACCTGTGGCTGCTGGTTTCTTTAGTTGCAGCTTGTCTGGATCCTGGAATGTTGGGGGCCCTATTTGGAAAAAATAATGGGTACATGTATAAAATTCCAACCAGCCCCGGCATTAAATCAATAGGACCCACAATTAATACTTAGGCCTTCCTCCAGCCCCAACATTAAAGTAATAGTATTCCCATTTAATAAACCTATTTCGATCCCTCCAGACAGCCCCTGCAATAAATTAATCGCATTTATGTATAATAAATATACTTATTTCCCGCAACCGTCACTGCCATTAAATAATTCATATTCACATTTAATAAATAGACCTCATGCTCCTCAAACTCAGCCCCACATTCAATAGCCCTCAAACCACCCCATCTTAAATTAATAGTCCCACTATAAAATTAAATTGGCCCACCTTCACCCTACAAACAAATAGCACCCATTATTTAGCCACCACCTACCACATACACATTACATTGCCACAAGCCTGCTGTGCCATCACACACACATTACTGTGCCCCTTAATCACCATGCTGTGCCCTCCTTTTGCTCACACTGCACCTACCATGCTGCTTTTGCTACCCCCTTCTCCTGGCCCCCCTTCATCACCCTGTGCCATGCTGCTTTTGCTTCCCCCTTCACACTCTGCCATGCTGCTGTGGCCCCCCTTCACACTCTGCCATGCTGTCTGTGCTCCCCCTTCACTCTCTGCAATGCTGTCTTTGCCCCCTTTTCACTCCTTGCCATGCTGTCTTTGCCCCTTTTCACTCTCTGCCATGCTGTCTGTGCTCCCCCTTCACTCTCCGTCATGCTGTCTGTGCTCCCCCTTCATGCTGTCTGTGCTCCCCCTTCATGCTGTCTGTGCTCCCACTTCATGCTGTCTGTGCTCCCTCTTCATGCCGTCTGTGCTCCCTCTTCATGCCGTCTGTGCTCCCTCGTCATGCCGTCTGTGCTCCCTCTTCATGCCGTCTGTACTGCCTCTTCATGCCGTCTGTACTGCCTCTTCATGCTGTCTGTACTCCCTCGTCATGCTCTCTGTACTCCCTCGTCATGCTGTCTGTGCTCCCTCGTCATGCTGTCTGTGCTCCCTCTTCATGCTGTCTGTGCTCCCTCTTCATGCTGTCTGTGCTCCCTCTTCATGCTGTCTGTGCTCCCTCTTCATGCTGTCTGTGCTCCCTCTTCATGCTGTCTGTGCTCCCTCTTCATGCTGTCTGTGCTCCCTCTTCATGCTGTCTGTACTCCCTCGTCATGCTGTCTGTGATCCCTCGTCATGCTGTCTGTGCTCCCTCTTCATGCTGTCTGTACTGCCTCTTCATGCTGTCTGTACTGCCTCTTCAAGCTGTCTGTACTGCCTCTTCAGGCTGTCTGTACTCCCTCGTCATGCTGTCTGTACTCCCTCGTCATGCTGTCTGTGCTCCCCCTTCAAACTGTCCGTGCTCCCCCCCCCCTTACTTCTGTTCCTTCACTGACCTTTTCTATTGGCTTCTTTCTTTTCTTCTCTTCTTCTCTTCTAGCCGACTCCTCTCTGTGGCGCTCCTCACTACTCTCTGCCATGCTGTCTGTGCTCCCCCTTCATTCTGTCTGTGCTCCTCCTTCATGCTGTCTGTACTCCCCCCTTGCTTCTGTTCCTTCACTTACCTATTCTATCGGCTTCTTTCTTTCTTTTCTTCTCTTCTCTCATATATCTTCTTGCTGACTCCTCTGTGAACATCGGGCGTGATGACGTCACACTCAACATTCAGTGTGAACGGAGCAGAGAAGAGGGGCGCTGTGGCCACCTGAGAATATATATATATATATATATATATAATATATATATATATATATATATATTTTTTTTTTTTTGTTAATGTTTTCTGCTCCCCCCATCAAACGAAGAGGGGAGCAGTCAAGGTAAGGGTCTACCGAGGGATAGCCTGGTCCCCCGGCGGGCCAGTCCGACCATGTGTAAATGCTCTTGTATTGGGCAAAGCGAAAAAGAGGCTCACCACTGGCATAAAACTGTTTCTGCCGGCGATAGGGCATTATACCTTTTCATAGATATACCCTATAATCTGTTTTTAAGAGATTTTGTTGTGCTTATCTGTGCATAATTGTTACTAATTTGTTCAACATAAGGCATGAACAAATGTGCCCATAATCCATAGAGAAAAATTCCTTTCCAAAAGACACCATCTAGAAGCGTTGCATTGTAGTAAACTGCAGAGCAGTCTCCGCAGACTACAACAGGGAAAAAAGCTAAATGATCCCTTGTGATTACACGCAACCAAAGCACATTTCAATGGAGGAGGAGCATTAGAACAACAGATTAAAACAGACAACATAAATTGCAATGTTCATTCTTGTTAAATTTTACTTATTTTTTTTTAACATGTTTTATTGAGACTGAGGCAGTACATCATAATAATACAAGAATAACAAGTTTGCCAGAACCTGCATCCTGCAACTCCTGTCTGCAGGTACTTTGTTGGACCTTTGTATATATTTGTATTCTGCCTGTAGTACCACTGTCCACCAAATGGGCCACTGTGGTACTTAGACGGCTCTTACCTACCTCGTTATTGCTGGAAGTTTATAAACACCTGTTTTTGGCCTATATAAGCCTGCCTGTCCCAAACAACCTGTGCCAGATCATCTGTTGCAATTACCTGTGTTGCTGTGCCTCTTCCCTGGCTCCTGTTTGCTGTCTGTTCTCTGAGTTACCAGCACATCCATCCACAGATCATCTCAACCACTGTTTCTACTCCAGTATCCTGTGGTAACGCTCTGCAGATCTGAAGTTCCCAGCACATCTCTCCACAGATCATCACAGCCACTGTGTCTACTCCACTATCCTGTGATAGCGCTCTACATATTATTGCTACCTGTTCTCTGAATCTTTGGTGCCCTGTTTCGCAGTCCATTGCACCTTGTGTGCCATCTCCACTACTTTGTGGTAAAGTCCTGCAGACCACCGCATTCTGCTTCTGTTATCCACTGTGTTATTTAGCTATTTCTGACATACCCTACCGTACTGCAACCAGAAACCTGTGTAACCAGTGTTAATAAAATAAACACATCATTTCACTACGCTCTCTCTGTGGTTTTTATTGGAAATCCTGACAAAGTTTATTAGATCACCAGATGAACATAAAGCAAAATATAGTTTGTGGCTACCTCCAATGTTTCTACAAGCCTGTGTCTAGTACAGATACCCTATAAAACTCAACCTTAATTGTGAACTTTAGAGAGGGGGGTGCAATGGATGTCAAAGGAAAGAGAGAAGATAAAAAGGGGGAGCTTTGGGTCTTACAACACAGAATGGGAAGAAGAAATGTGTCACCTGCCACTATGGGGTTCACAAACACAATGGGCCAGAAAGTGATACCTTGAAGTTATTAATGCTTGTATTACAAAGGACTATTATGGAGTTATTCATAAGAGGGTAGAGCTAAAGATCTTCACACATTATTTTCATGGTCATTTTTTAACCTGTGTTATAATTTGAATGCTTATATAAATAAGCATAGCCAAAGTCATTGTAAGCATTGATTTTTATGTACAGCAATTTGCAGTGAAATAATATTCAGCTTCTGATGACTTTCTAACTCTCTTTATTTATGACTGCTTAAATCATTTCTCAAATACCTTCTAAACTATAACGAAATTTAAGCTGCATCCGACTCATTAGCAGCTCCTGGCAAGTATGCAGTCACTAGATTGTGAGTAATTTTCTCTAGGCTGTGACATTCATATATGCAGCGAGAGATCTATCTCATCAGAATTCAGACCATGGCTGTGAAAATAACAGACAAATATTGAAAATAAGTGCTGGTACAAGTTATTTTGAATAACACAAATACACATCTCGGTGTTCATAATTGATTTGAATAGCACAACCTGCGTTCCAGTGGCTTTCTGGATGTTACTCATGAAAAATATGAGGCTGTGGATATATATTTCCGAATTTCTATATATTCTTTGTATAGATAGAAGAACCAATATTAAAGGAATTGCCTAGCATTAGTGTTTAAATGCAAAAGAACACATAAGATATATATTCATCCAGATGCCTTCTTAATGGCCCTGTTAACGAGTATTATTTAACTATTTAACTGATTTGTTGAAGTTTTAGTATAATTGGTACAGGATCAGTGGTGAATTATAATTATGGAGTTTAGAGCAGTAGTAGAGGGCCAGAGTTACATGGGGAACCAGACCTTCCAAGTCCACTCTTGAACATGCTGCCACTATTGTACCTGCCCCCCAAAAGCAAATAAGGGGGAGTACCTCCTATGGGACCTTAGTCTTACTCTCCAAAGCCTGAAGTCCCTGGAAGCTGACCTATTATAAAAGGTGCCCTAACATGGCCCATACGCGATCATTTAGCAACTTATTACCTACTAAGCAGGGACTTAACTAGATAGGTCTTGGACCCATAGCAAAATTCTGATTTTCCATAAGAAAGTCATATCTACTATGTTTTCTGCTTCATCCCCAGACAGTATTCCAAAAAGCAGAGTACTAATTACTATTACTAGTATTACTTGTACCATGCAGCCCCCTGATACACTTCGGGGGCTGCATGGTACAGTCCCTTCGAAAGAGCCAGCAATAAGTTAAAACAATACATTTAATCAAACAAAGACACATATCTGTGATAGCATATAAGCAGGCATTTTAAACAAGTGTTACAAGCAATAACAACCAAATCTGACGGTAAAAAAAGGAAGGAGCTGTGGGACAGAGGTGAAGAATCAGAGGGCCGCATGTGGCCCTAGGGCCGCCTGTTGCCCATCACTGATCTAAACTGTCAAAGTATTTTCTAAATAAATCATATACTATTTATTTAATGATGAGGATGGGTGCTAATCATAGCAGGTAGGATATATTCATTTTTAGTAGAGACAATTTATTTGAATGCAGGGGGTATTTAATTTAATAGTGGGGTCATGGCAATGCCTATTCATTTAAGGTGGGTTGATAGAAGTAATTATTTAATGCTGGGGTGGTTTTGTGTTATCAATTGAATGTGGGGTTTTAGTTTGAGTTAGAAGGAGAGCTATTTATTAAATGTGAACACTAATTATTTAATTCTGGGGCAATATGGGGGGAAATAGGCTTACTTATTAAATGTGAATGCTATTAAATTAGTGCTGACACTGGAGGGAGAAAATGTGTATTTGATAAATGTGAATGCCATTAATGTAATATTGGGCTATATAGGTAATGGGTTACTTATTGAATGTAAGTACTAATTATTTCATTTTGGGGCTATTTGGGAGGGAAATAGGTGTATTTAGTAAATGTGAATACTATTCATTTAATGACCGTGCATGTTGGGGGTAGTAGATTTATTCATTAACTCTGAATACTATTAATTTAATGCTGGGGCTGAGGGGGTGAAATAGATCTATTTATTAAATGTGAATGAATTATATGCTATTAATTCTTTGTCGGGTTGGTTGCAGGGAAGAAGGTTTAAATATTAAGCATGGGTGCTACTGCTACTGCATTATCGTCTGGGCTGGCTGAAGGGAGACCTAATAGTTCCCTCACTGATAGACTTTCCATATTTCATGTGCCTCTCCTTTTCTGCAAAAAGGACCTTACATTCCAGGATCCAGGAGTGAGCAGCAACTGAGCTTAAGACACCAGCAGCCGTACTTAGTGAAAGGTGCAAGAACAGGCCGGAGAGAGCAGGACAGTCTGCCAATTGTCCTGATTATGGTGGGGCAGTCCTGATTTTGGGTGACTGTCCTGCTCAGTCTTGACTTTGTCCTGACTGTAAGGATAGTTGGGAGATATGTCTCGCTTCATACTGCACTGCTTGTGAAGGGGGAACTGACTTCACCTACCAATAGTGCACGCAGCATTGCCCATGTATTTGAAGAGATTGGTGTTGCCCACTCTAGTGGGGTGGCATGCAAACTCCCCTCTAGAAATCATGCATTTGTCCTTGTAACTAGCGCACACCCAGTGGTCCACATATTTGTTCTAAGCTGCAAAGTGAAATAATAAAGCTTTCCAAGCAAAACTGAAACTTGCAGGTCCCATTGCATAGTTACAGAGGGACTCATGCTGAGTTGGCTTAAAAAAGCTGCATGTAAAAATAAGTATTCCTAATTTAGCTGTATCTCGTGTGATCCTGCACTACTCACATACAATCAATATAGGGATTGATAACTTCATATTATATGTCAAATATTCATTTTGTTCCAGCATTACTGTGATACAACATGTACATCTAGCTATTAGAGCAAATAGGGTTTATTTTTATTTTTTCCTTTATGATGTTTTGATTTTAAATTTATTTCCTATGTTTTTTTATTTTCATACTATACACAGCAGTTTACCCTTACCAGTCACTGTTAAAGCTACTTTGAGGATTCCTTTAAGGCTACCACTCTGCTCTCCATAGATATTGCTTCCCCCCGGTTACTGTTATAGGACTTAAGCACTAGCTTTTCTCCGATACTCATTTCATCTGTCAGCCATGAACAGTCAAGGAACTGTCACAGGGTTCTGTTTGAGATTATGGATGGCATTTGAAGAAAATGATGACTGTAAACATAGCCTTTAATGGATTAGGACAATACTTTTTTATTTTGTATTTTGCTTTGTTTTTGTTTGTTTTTTCTACAGGCTATCAGTATCATTTGTATCTAGTTGTGCCAACATCACATGTTCTATTTTTATGTTGACAAAATATTAAAAGGGACATTTTTCCTGAGAATTCCTAATTACGTAACCAACATTTTAAGAAGTTTACATGCATGCCCCTAGAGAAACATACCTATGTGTCCTTGTAAAATTTGAAAATATGATAAGATAAGCAAATTCTAGCTGCATTACATTCTGCAGAATCTATTTCCCATTTATGTACAAGATTAAATCACATAATAAAGCATTATATTTAACAATCTAATACTAGAAGTATAGTAAGTGCTTTCCATTTGTTTGGTAATTAAAGAGGTCGTTTTACAGAATTTTCAGCACTACAATATAACATGCCAATGTTATGAAATCATGTCAAACAGCTTACTGATTCACAATGTACAAGATAATTGTTTCATTTTATTAGGTCCAAAATATTTAGGTGTCTTCTTTCTAATAAGCTGTAGGAATGGCTTTCTCACCTTGCAGCTGACACAGGACCAACCTCAGGACTAGCAGCATCCTGTGCAATCCCCAACTAAGTTTAGAAATTATACTTTTATACTTTTTATAATTTATTATAATATATATCCCACACTGCTCCCCTCCTTCATCACACTGCTTCTTCTCTTTCACAATTGTTCCCCTATTTCATCACATTACTTCCCTCCTTCATCACACTGTTCCCCTTTTTCATCACACTGCTCCTTCTCCTTCATAATTGCTCCCCTATTTCATCACATTACTTCCCTCCTTCAGCACACTGTTCCTCTCCTTCAGCACACTGTTCCTCTCCTTCAGCACACTGTTCCCCTCCTTCAGCACACTGTTCCTCTCCTTCAGCACACTGTTCCTCTCCTTCAGCACACTGTTCCCCTCCTTCAGCACACTGTTCCTCTCCTTCAGCACACTGTTCCCCTCCATCATCCAACTGTTCCCCTCCTTCAGCACACTGTTACCCTCCTTCAGCACACTGTTACCCTCCTTCAGCACACTGTTCCCCTCCATCATCCAACTGTTCCCCTCCTTCAGCACACTGTTACCCTCCTTCAGCACACTGTTCCCCTCCTTCAGCACACTGTTCCCCTCCTTCAGTACACTGTTCCCCTCCTTCAGCACACTGTTCCCCTCCATCATCCAACTGTTCCCCTCCTTCCGCACACTGTTCACCTCCATCAACACACTGTTCCCCTCCTTCAGCACACTGTTCCTCTCCTTCAGCACACTGTTCCCCTCCTTCAGCACACTGTTCCCCTCCTTCAGCACACTGTTCCTCTCCATCATCCAACTGTTCACCTCCATCAACACACTGTTCCCCTCCTTCAGCACACTGATCCCACTTTGTCACACTGCTTTCCTCTGTTCTTTGTTTACCTTCCTATGACCTTTGTTTCTTCTTCTTATTATTATTATTATTATTATTACCATTTATTACATATTATACATGTACCATTATACCATTTATTACATATTATTACATGTTTTTGGGGTTCATAATGTTGGACATCCTATTAAGAACAACCCGTATCTGGGGTTGTGATAGGCAATAGGAGACCCTAAGGTCGCATGCGGACCTCTTCACTGGCGGCCCCTAGCCCCTTCCTGCTTTATTGTCGGATTTGTTTGTTATGGCTTGTAACACTTGTTTAAAATGTCTGTTATAACAAGTAGGTGTCTCTTTTTTTGATTAAATGTATTGTTTTAGATGCCGACCCCTGATGTTTATCAGTCTGCCTATCACTCGTCTGGTGCTATGGATCATGGTGTCACAGTGACTGGGGAGTTTCACATAAGCCATACTAGTTAAAATAATTAATTTTGCGATGTGTTGTGAAATACATATTATTTACCTCTTTTGCTATAATTTAATACATTTTTTTTTTACATGTTTTCAAAGTAATATCTTTTACACCATGTCAACTTTCTCTTGATAAACTGGCCACTATGTCTTAAAGCATTGTCAGATCTAAAATCTGTTCACAGTTTGCCTAATGGTGTCAAGTATATCTGGAAGCGCTTCAGTATTAGCTGGAGAGAATAGACACAGATCAAGGTTCTGTATGCATGAAATATTCTCTGTTTATTGCTACAAAGTTACAAGTTCTTATAGTCTTCTGAATATAGGTGATTTATACGTCATTAGTTTATAGCAGTGCACGGAATATGCTGTGGGTTGTTTTTTTCACTTATTTTTGTAGTGTTTAGCTTTCTCCCCCTTCTCAGGTCAGATGTGCCAGTTATTCTTATCTATGTCTTGTTAGCTACACCCAGGGGCGGGCTGGCAAATTTCAGCCCGGGGGGCGCACAGGCGGCCGCATCACATGACACGCGATGCGGCCGCGTCATCAGCAGAAAATGAATAAACTCTTTTAAGCAACTAAAATATTTACGCAAGTGACTGAACAAAGGCTTTATGAGACCTTAACAAAAAATCATATTTAACAGGCTAATACTAATATCTGAATTATCGTAAGTGTAACCCAGTCCCAATAGATGGAGTTTAGTGTCCATTCCACTGCTTCACTCACACCTACATCCTGGTCAGCAGGAGAGAGGAGAGTGCAGCACACATTACATTGCTATTCTATATAACAAACACCCTCACAAACCACAGCTGCTTTTTTAGATAAAGTTAAAAAAAACAACAATAAATGAACTCCATATTGTGGCCTTTCAGCTTTATCTGCTATCAGCATATAACTGGAATAACACGTTCACCTGCACAAAGCTGTAACTCTACATTTCCATTTTTGTGGCTTTTCATAAACTGAAAAATCCTGAGCAAGTGAAATACAAATCTCCAGAGACTGCATCTTTATTGCCATTGTCACCTCCTGATTAGTCTTTATTGATGTTTTCTACTAATTCAAATATAGTCAGTAAAATTTCCAGCAGGTGACAGATGTATTTCTGCGTGGAAAACAGTGAGAATCAAACACCTCATTAACTATCAGAAAAAAAGAACTGGTGTAGTGCTAGAAATCACAATACAAAATAAGACAATAAAAACAGAATAAACTTCCATTAGTGTTATTCTGAAACTTGTTACACAGGATACACAATCCTATCAATAGTAAGGTTAGTTTATGAACTGCAAAAAAATATATATGTGCCCTCACAGCTTTTCTGTGCACATACCAAGATATAGACCCACGCACTTCTTAGTCCATGCAATTACCCTCCATCCCCCTGTGGGACCACCAGAGAAAGTATATGGAAATAGTAAAATAGGTGGCTCCAAAGTCCTACCTACTACCACTGTAGGACCAGCATCTTCATTTATGTTACCATTTCTAAAGAAGTGCAACGTTTTATTCCTAAAATTCAGTTTGCCAGAGAATAAGAGTAAGGGAACATAAGGACCGTCTTTATTGCACGTTCAAAGAGCGTCCCACTGAAAATATAGGAAAAGGCTCAAACTCCAACAACTTCAAGGATATGGATAAATCAAATATGTTTGCAGAGAGGAAAATACTGTACAAAATTTACACATACTGAGCCTGATTCATTAAAGAATGTAAATGTTGACATGTGTCGTATTTTGCATAAAAATTGCTCTGCCTCTGCCCCCAACCATACGCCATGTGCCAGTGAGCGCCAGTGAATGCAGCAACATCCAATTCATCTTCTAGGGCTAAGGACCCTTACTACAGTTTACGACCAATTTCAGGATAGGAATGGGGGTATGCACATAGACAATGTATAGTAAGAGTGTGCCAAGCTGGAGTGCACACAGCAATGACCAATTCATGCTTTAGGCATCTCAAAGGTATGGTTTTCCAGCTACAGGTCTGGTGTAAGTGCCAATTACTAGTGATGATGAATGTGTGTGATGCTAGAACATTTTTTTGCAATCAGGAGCAACAGCAAAACTGCATTTTATGTACAGTAGACATTCTTAGCATCCCAATAAATGTATTTTATGTACAGTAGACATTCTTAGCATCCTAATAAATGTATTTTACAGGCAAAAAAAATTAAAAACAAACTTTTTTTTTGTTACTTTTTTAATGTTTTTCTCATTAATGACTATTATTAATAGGAGACATTGATTGAATATTTTCCTGTAGGTTCCACATAGGTATTGGACATATACTGCAGTATATTGTCTGTTAGAGCGCACCTACACCCGTATTCAACAGATGTTTATTCACAGCCACTCCTAGTTGAATAAGGACCTGCATTTGTCTGATGTGTTTTAAAAACAAAACGCAATTTACATTTGCTTCGTGTGCCTTATCACAGTGCAGAATACCATGCAGTGAAATGGAGAGCAAAACTGGAATTCACTCCTGTTCGAAACAGCTTGTGAAATTCCATCACAGATTTGCCCATCTGTAGTAGATAGCATGAAACAAGTCCTCAAGTTCTTTGATATATTGCTAAAGATGAGGACAGAGGCTCAACTTGTGTTGTTTGCAACATGTGGTCTCAGCCTTATTACACCTCAGTTTTTATTTATTGGTTATGGTTATGGTAAGAACAATATATACCTATTCCATACTTACCAACCTGATGCTGCTGTCCTCCGGGAGCCTGCCGGGGGAGGTGAGCGTGAGGGGGGCGCGGCGCCAAAAATCACGTCAATTTGGACCCCCCCTCCCGTGACGTAATGACGCAAATGCGTCATTTTACACCGGGGACGGGGCCAAATGCCGCGATTCACTGTGAATCGCGGCATTTTGGACCAAATTCTGCCCACTTCACTAGGACGTGGGCAGAAGTCGGAAGATTGCCACACTCTTCTGGGAGTCCGGGAGACTCTCCCAAGATGTGGGAGTCTCCCGGACATTACGGGAGAGTTGGCAAGCAAGTATGACCTATTCCTACCGTGCAGTCCAGCAGCCCATTCTCCTAGATTTTACCGCCTTAAAATAGACATAAATAAATAAGTGACAAATTCAACACTGCTGCTGTGTGAAAAGATCTTTAAAAAACAACTCTGTAGTCCACATGTACCTAGGAACTGGATTCTTCTATTACCATTCTGAATAAAGTTTACTCATTAACTTACTGTGAAATATAGCTATGGGATTATATATACTTTTTTATAACGGTTTTCCTGAACTAAATTGTCATTACCTGTTAGGTATTGGAACATGTTATGGAACAAATACATTGCTATTTAGTGACTGTACAACTGACTTTCACTTAAGTGTATCAGTACACCTATTCTGCTTTCTATTGATTCTAAAGGGGTCCTTGTTGCCTAGCAACACACTCTTGCTGAGATAGTTTCTGTTTAAGCCCACATGAACTCATTTGCATGTGATTGTCCAGAAACCTTTGTACTTGACTCATAAAGGACTGTGCTCACTGCTCAGGCATTTGTAAAAAACTGAAAAGCCTCTGTGTGATGAACAGAGAGCGAACAAAAGAGAACTTACACTGCAATTTTAGGCCACTAATAAATCTAGCTTTGATCTCTGTAAACTATCACAAGTTACATGACATTCAACAAATTCTACTTCATTTTCATGCACAATTATCCTTCCTACCTTCATTTAGATTATTATTATTATTATTATTATTATCAACAACATTAAATGATTGTATATAAAGGAGATTTCTAGCCAGGAAGACACCCTTAAATATCCCTCACTGGAGCATAATTCTTGTTTATGGAAAAGTCATGAGAATAATGGATTGGAGGCTACCGTCATTTCATGTGTCACATCTGTAGGGATTTTTGTTATCTCTTTATTTAAGGTGTCACAAGACACATCAATAAGAGCAGAATTATGTATATAGCTCCCACGAGCGCAGCCAAAGGTGATAATAAAACTGTCACATTAGAACATATATTGTCAAAATAGGGTGTTATATTATTAATGTCAAGACAGAACTGTCGTCATATAATTCTCTTTTCAAGTGCAGAAATGTTGCATGCTGAAGTTTTATACAGAAGATCAAGTTGGGTTGAGATTGCAGTTTGTAAAGGGGGAAATAAGAAGGGATCCATGCAGACAACCATCAGGGGGAGAGTTTGCATGGCAGGGGAACAGAACTAAGCGAAGCCAAGAGAGACATAATTTTCAATAGATTTCCTGAGACAGGCTAATTGTAAGGAGCACCAGGGCTCCCATATCTTTTGAAATGATATTGGTCTCTCTCACCCAAGTCACTAATATTTTAGTTATGGCTCTGTAACAGAGTGTTGCAGTACTTGATGGAAGCGACTATAGATCTGGGGGTAAATGTATCAAGCTGAGAGTTTTTCGGCGGGGTTTGAAAAGCCAATCAGATTCTAGCTATCATTTATTTAGTACATCTGATTGGTTGCTATAGGCTACATCTCCACTTTTCAAACCCGCTGGGAAACTCTCAGCTTGATACATTTACCCCCTGGTGTTGGTTGTTAAAATGGTGCAGTTTCTTCCATGCTTCAAGATCAGCACTTCTGGCTGCATGATCTAATTGTTGTTTTATTTTTGTGTGCTACACTGTTAAATATTAAAATGTACTTTCATATTGAATTCAAATATATTTTGCAAATAGTTTTACTTAATTTTTTTTCCATTTTAGCCCTCCAGAATGTTGGCATCACTGCCTTAGGATGTCTGAGTCTGCTAATGCAAATGAGGCAGACTAAGATTGATTACCAGCTATCAATAAAACCATTCATTTCAATTAGCCAGTTCAATTAAAAACACATTAGTTGATATTATAAAACTATTCTGTGTCCATATCAATGTATCTCTTTTATTGACAGTAGAACATTACTTGATGTTACCCTAGCGATGAACAGTTGTGTTTGTGCCATCAAATTTTTCAGCATATAACGATAAGATAACTTTGTATTATAGTGCGCAAGCACAATATGTACAGCCTATATGCAATATAGCGTAAGAGCACTTAAGCTAGCCAAATTCCCCCAAAATTGCTGCATGTCTGGGCTTCCATTAACCAACAAAAATGAAAAACTGGCAAAACAATACATTACTATAATTATCATTATCCTTTATTTCTAAAGCACCAACATATTACTCAGCACTGTATTTAGGGGACTGTGATATAAATAAATGACATACTATGACATGAAACAGAAGGTGAAGATGTCCCTGTCCAAACGAGCTTACAATCTAAGCACAAAATGTAGCAAAATAACAGTTGTGGCTTTTGGTGGAGATACATGTTCGTTGATATAGTCACTGTGCTAATTTGTGGCTCCAGACACAGGAACAGTGGTAGTTCCTGACATCGGGCATATGTTCCAGAAAAAAAAACCAAGCAATATCAAACAAGCCATATATTAACAAATAGCAAATAATCATTTCATTTTCCATATCCGTCACCTTTGTAGCATTGTACATTGTAGCCGCCAGTCACCTGCATCAGGGCTGATTTTAGCAAACCCAGACCACCAGGGGTGTGACATATGGGATCAACTTCATTGAACTTTGTTGACACCACAGAAGTTGCCAAATGGCACAGTTGAACAGCATATTTAATCTGATTTTATGAATAAAACTGTGGACTAAGCATAAGGGTTCCGGACACCCTAGGCTAATACACCAGTAGCACCAATCCCCCCCCCCCCCCAGCCCGATCAAATCATTAAAAGAAAATGAATTTAAGGAGTATACTCCAGCATTCATATTTAGACAGGTTCTCGTACCTGTTATTGCTGTTCTTTCTTGCTTGTTCTTGCAGCTTTGTTGTTGTCATGCTGTCTTTTTGAAAGTTGTGATCCTGTTTTTGAAAATGTGGAAAAATTGTATTATAATGCAAAATGTTAACAAACCCTTAATGATTAGGCTCATCCTCATGAATGGCGCACAATACCAAGATCATGCCCCCATCAGACATTTCATTGCCCCCCCCCCCCCCCCCAGCTATTTCATCACACCCCCAGCAGCCAAATTATGATCCTCCCGGCAATTTTATCACCCATTCAACCAGTCATTTCATCACCCACCCCCACAATTAGTTCATCCCTGCTCAGCCATTTTTATCAAACCCCAGCAGACATTCTATGACCCCTCCCAGCCATTTCATCTCCCACCCCTCAGCCACTTTATCGACTGCCAGTAGCCAATTTCTGACCTCCCCAGCCATTTTATCATCCACCCCCCTCAGCTATCAACAATCTCCTCCCCCCTAGTATTTAAGCAGCACATTTAGCTTACTTTCCTCTCTTCTGACCCTTCTCTTCTTTTTCAGGCTCCAGCACTGCACAGCAAAAATCTTCATTTTTTTCCTGTGGACAGGCAGCTTGGCAGCATATGTGCTTGCTGTTAGCTGCCCTGTCAGTGCGGTGCGGACTGTACACTGACAGGGCAGCTAACAGCATCATATCTGTTGTCAGGCTGCCTCTCTGCATCGTTGATTTTGGGAGATCCCAACCACCTACATTAAAAAATATGTATAATTATGTAAATTCTGCCGCTGCAGCCTGGTCAGCCTATTAGTTGATCAGGCCCTGGGACTAAAGCAAGTTTGTGCAAGAATGTAATGATGGTGAAAATTAAACAGAATGAAAGTATGATTACTTATATTAATAGCTAGGAAAACCAGTTATAATTCAGTATTATACTGTCTATCTTGCTGGTTTATTTAATGCTTAAACTCTTTACCTGGACACTAATTTAAAGATCAAAGTTATTTCCTTTAGGTGTAGACTAACAATTTTGCCAGTGACTTTTTAAGAGCTGTTTCAGATCTGTGTCTTCAAAGAAGAGTTCACCCTGCAATATCCATTAGTAGTATGGGTGTAAAATCGTACTGTTAACCCCTTGAGTGACCTATATGATAATGTTACATCTGCAGGACATTCTAGGCATTCACAGGGCCTGATTCATTAAGGCACACAAAAAACAAACACGTCCGTATTCAAGTAGGAGCGGACCTGAAGATTCGTCTCTTGGTGAATATGGGCATAGGTATTCTCTGCTCTAACAGACAATACACTGCCGGACACTTCCAATATATATGTGAAATATAAAGTCCCAAAAGAACGCACTGGAAAAAAAAGAATTAAATCATTGTCACCTGTTAATAATATAGTAATTTATGAAAAAATATGAAAAACAAGTTGTAAGATGTTACAAGATGATTATAGTGCAGACCATATAAATAGTTGTTGTACCTGTCTGAGCTGGTGGAGATCAGGGGGTAAATGTATGAATCTCCGGATTCTTCATCTCCGGCGTGTTCAGCCTCTTCAGCGCTTAAATTTAAAGCGGCGCTGCATTGTAAAGGGAAGTTTCCCTTTACAATGCAGCGCCACTTTAAATTTAAGCGCTGAAGAGGCTGAACACGCCGGAGATGAAGAATCCGGAGATTCATACATTTACCCCCAGGTCTCGTCCTATACTTTTAATCAAGGTGTTGCCTCACTTTCAACATTTGTTTAAGCCATAAATGAGGCTTAACCAAGAAGTCTTTCAGGGAACAAAATGGAAAGCTGTACTTAATGAAATGAGTATTTGTGAAGAGTTAAGTTGTATGTAATATTTACAATTTTATTTACAATTTACAATTACAACAGTGCGTTTCTCTGCATTTGTGCACCTCCCCGTATACCTCGCTACCCTGAGAGTAACTGGGTACCTTCATATGCACTGGATGGTTTGTTATACATGGTGCTTCCTAAATTAGGTTCACTGATGAAAAACTGCACCTCTGCTCCAATTTGATATCATGGTGCGGTGGCTGAGGAGCAACATTATGTGGTCATTATTTTAGTATTCTCTGTGTTAATTCAGCAAGATATTATTCTAAAAACATGTGAAAGAAAGAGATTGCATGTTGTGTGTTCAGTGCTGGAATTGCATACTCAAACCTCCCTGCACACAAGCCCGCTGCAGATTTCACTTGCCTCATATTACAGCCATGTGCACTGGGTCTCATCACACGACAAGTTATCTGCTGGAGCTGCTTAGGAGCATTGGAGCTTCATGAGAAGGAGCCTCCATAGACAACTTTACTATATTATATATATGGATGTACTACTGTAATGACAGGTCACCAAGTCATGACATCACCATTATAAGCAATAATTTCAGAATTCAGTGTTTATACAATTATAATTTACATGAGTTTATACATATATCAATATCATTTGCTCATTATAGTAACTTGAGATAGGCGGGCTCGGTTCCCCGAGACCCGAACCCACCCGAATTTCGCCTATACGAGTACCGAGCCGAGCAGGCAATCCAGCAATCCATTGCCATTTGACAGAGTGAGAGAGCAGGGTTAGGTCACAGGCTGTATTAGAGCAGGGACATAGCAATAATTGTACACCTTATTCTTTGTATTATTATTTCAATTCTAATCTATTCAATTCTATTATTATTACCAATTCTATTAGCAATTGTTAGAGCAGGAAGAGAAGAGGATAGAGGAGGCTTTATTTTTTAAAATATTTTGCACTACAAGTGCTTTGGGGTGTCCCATATTCCCCAGTGTGAAACACTAATTTTTCTGGCTGTCAAAAGTCATATTTAGCAGCAGTATCTATCTATACAATATTTTGCTCTACAAGTGGTTTGGGCTCATTAAAATGGATTCAAAGCAGTCCACATATGAGTAGAATCATCAAGCTGGTGCTGGCACCAGTCCTGATGGTAGTCTTCCCTGTACGTCATCTGGCAAAGCCTATGTAAAAGTACATAGTCTTTTTAAATCAGGGAAAAAAACACACCCCAAAACAATAAGTATACTTATAAGTATAAGTATAAGTGTAGGGTGCAATCTACCCCCAAATAGGAAAGGGACTTGGGGCATTTCTATATCACGTACAGTCTTGACCCCAAACTGGCTTTGTCCATTTCAATTTATATTGTACAGTCTATAACGGCTTAATTTTTTACTATTTTCTACAAGTGGAGGGGGGCCTAGAGAGACAGAAACCAAACTGCCTTTGTCCATTTCTTTAGATATTTAACTATAAGTGTAGGGTGTAATATACACCCAAAGACGATGGCTGCATTGGCAATATGCATAGATGAAGAGGAAGACAATCTGGTTTGTGTGTAGAATTAATGATGGCCTACCAGGAATTAAACTGTTTTTTTTCATAATTATATAGCTTTACAATTACATTACTTATCCACTTATGCCCAAAAGCATTGATTTTTAAACAAAATTGCAAAACAAAACCAAACAAAACCAAAAACAAAACACGCAAGGGCGGTTTGGCAAAACCCAAACCAAAACACGACGGTAATCCAGATCCAAAACCAAAACTAAAACACGGGGGTCAGTGAGCATCTCTAATAGTAACCCTGTTGTATGGCACAGATTATACAACTCATGTAAGTTATACTCTGAATGTAACCCCTTTTATTTTAAACTGTTTTGCTTGTGTATGTTATGTCAATTGTTTTTTAATTGTTTTTTTTATATTTGAATGCCCTGTACCTTTGTATATTAAATCTACAAATTTAATAAGTGGTGTCCTTGATACTCTAACGAATCCATTAGCCCGTTAAGAATAATATAACTCAACCAAGTTAACCCTTTGAATGCCGGTGTGTGATTTGTTGATACATTTGACTAACAAGCCTAGTGTGTGCTTGCATTTACATCTGTGTAACAGTCTGGAGGTGTGAAGAATTAACCCTTTGTTTGCTGGTGTTGGCCTTGCTAGCCTGTGGGTAGCCAGAATCCTTGTGTGCCAGTGTGGGACAGTATATTGAGGTCCTATTGCCCGTATTCAATAGGTGGTGACAAACCTGAAGTGTGTGGGGCGTAAAAGTGTGGTGTGGGGGCAATTCAGTAAGTCTATAACCTGTGTGATAGGTAGAGAGAGACTGCGGGCTGGAATCGTGTGTAATCTCATACAGAAAACACCCGAAATTCACAAAAGCTGGGAGCGTGTTTGTGTCAAAAAAATACTGGTAGGTTAATTGCTATTAAAGTGCCCTTAGTCTCTCTCGGTCTGTGTATGTGTATGTTAGGGGATTTAGATTGTAGCTCCAATGGGGCAGGGACTGATGTGAATGAGTTCTCTGTGCAGCGCTGCGGAATTAGTGCCACTATATAAATAAATAAATAAATAAATAAATAGATGATGATAGGGAAACATTGTATTATTATTTCTATTTAGCAGGGTCATTATATATCTTCCAGTATCAGAGTTGCTATAATGTTAAGTACACAAAAAGGGTTCATATCTTATTTACTTCATTTTAGCCATATACATACAGCATGATTATTTATATCCCCGTACCAGAATCCCACCCTATAACAATAATTGTAATTGGAGATCTATACATCAAATAATACCCCTGCTGCATATCTATGTATGTGTATAAATATAAATTCAAAGTGGTGGGAGAAGCGACTGTATGGTGTACCACCATATACAGGCCCACTTCAACATTATATATATATATATATTTACACACACACACACACACACGTACACACACACTGTGTATATATAAGGCGTGGGTTGGTCAGCCTACCATATATTGCAATAAGTGGAACCAACATTCCCTGTTTTTATTAAAGAAAAGTAGCATTAATCATGTGTTTGAAGTTTGGAGAGTATATATATATATATATATTTATATATATATATATTTATATTTAAATTTAAGTGTGAATTTGAATAGGTGGTGGAGAAGGCAAAGTCGTGAGGTGGCACAGCCGACGTCAAAATGCCAAACAGTGCATGGCCATCCGGCCATAACCACTGGACCCAGGACAAATCCTTTACAGCTGCCGATGCTAAATCTGGTGTCAGTGTGACTACCCTCCTCTGGGCTCACAGTGCCCTGCCCGTACAAGGCAGGCCAAGGAGTCCTGTTTAAAAGCAACCAAGAGCCAAGGTGCTTCGAAGAGGGTAGTGACCTGCGGCCAATCAGCGATAGCACCGTGTGACCTTTCTGCCAAAGCTGGAGACCTTTAACAACCTACATCCTGCCACTGAGTGACAAAACAACATCCTCTTAACCCCTAAATAACTGCTCAATAAAATAAACTAAACCCTTCTCCGTGAGTGGCAAAATCAGGAACAGAGCATTGCACGCGCAGTTAACCGGTGGTGTGGTATGGCTGGAAGAAGGAGAGACAATGGAAGGCGTAGACATGAAATTTTAACCAGTCAATGTAGAAATCTTAAAATAGTTAGTAGCTGTCAACACACATTGCACTCTCTTATCCTCTGGAAGGTGGTAGGAGGTCAGCATATTCATATATCATTGATCTCATCTGTGCAAACCCTTAACAGGACACTCCTTAAATGAATATTTCACAGGTCTAGCACACTGAAAATTTTTGCTGATCACCAAACATGTGAGGACGTATACTGTAGTATACTTATTTTCTTGTGGGCCACTACAACTGGACAAGAAGTGAGGGTATTTAAAATCCTCCACATGCCTGTATAAAGTCTCGAGGTCTCATCCAGCAAAGGATCTAGATATCTTGCAGAAAGAATGATATTCTGTATAATTAATTTGTCTATAAAATAAATGTTTTCAGGTTTGAAAGTAGAGAATTTCTGGATATCAGTGGTCGGTTGAGTACACTTTCCCCAGCAGAGAATGAGGATGCAGCAACAGTTGCTCACAGCTAGTATTCTGTAAAACAATTATTACATAAGAAGCATTGTATGTAATGCAGCCAGCTGTATGGTTTCAAGCACCAGGAGGACTCAGGGGATAACCATAGATAACCCCCCCCCAAAAAAAAATATTAACTCAGAGTCCTGAAAGTCTTAGATGAAATAGTGAAACCTGGTGTGGCTAATCAACAGCTTAAAGGGTCGCAATACAGAGAAATAGCATGAAATATCAAACATGTTCAAAAAAGTCCCACTTTTATGAATTATGGAGGATGACAAATTCCATGATGCAAATACAGTTCTTCAAAGTGTTGAACACCTTCCCGTCACCTCCGTGGAAATAATAAAAATGGATTCCTACCAGATTTCAAATTATATAAACATATAGGGTATCAGAAGGACTCCTCTCGATATCAAGATTTTCAGAATTGATTCCACTGTAGTGCTTTCCTCTCCAACAACGAAATCCAATGATAACGAAAAAGAGGAAGGAAGTGGAAAAAATCTAGCGTGATACCGTTTAAAAACTAGAACACTTTATTAAAATTCACATGCAATAGAAATAGTGTGTGATTGCTCCTACCAGAAAACAAGTTCTTAGCGCATGTCGTGAAGAAGTCAGATGTTACACAATCCCGGGATGGTCTTTCCGCCTTAATGACTATAAACAGATAACTGATATGGCGCTCAACACACTCTCAAAAACCAGTCTTATCGCTCAAACGCGTTTCAACCGTCTAGCGGTCTTTGTCAAGGAGACAAAGATCGCTAATGAGTGTTTCCAACAAGAAATATTTAAGTGTTGAAACCACACTTGCCAACATTTCATTTTTTTTTTCCGGGAGTTGCTAGTAGGAGGTAGGCGTGTAGGGGGCGGGGCCCCAAAAATCGTGTCATTTTAGCCCCGCCTCCGTTACATAATGACGCAAATCGAGTCATTTTACAGTGGGGGCGGGGCCAAACGCTGCGATTCCCGGTGAATCGCGGAGTTTGAACCGTATTCTGCCCACTTCTGGGCAGATCAGGGAGATTGCCACACTCTCTCGGGAGTCCGGGAGAGTTGGCAAGTATGGTTGAAACGTCAGAAAAAAAATATTATTGCCTCACTGGTAATACACTAGTTTGCCCTATTAATATAATAAAATCATTTTTTTTACCCTTACATACCATACATGAAATTCGGGTTACTAATTTATTAATGAAATAATTTTATCCCCTTAAGGTAATTAATAATAATTTTCGCCCCTCTAAGCAAGAAACTATGATTACCCTAATCATTTAGACTTATATTTTGCCTCCTGTGATGTTAAGAATGGACAGATAGTTCAAAACACTGCAATTTGAGCTACCTCGCTCTCAGAGCCACCCCTTTCTTTATGGTGTTTTTTGTGGGCGATTTACCGGTGATTTGCAAAATCACAGCTTCGTATACTTGACGACGTATTCTTAGAATACCAAAAGGTCGGGACAGCGATTTGTAGCGTGTTGATTTTGGTTACATCAGTTTACTGGAACTTTCATACATCGGTGGGTTGACACTCGCCAGAGAGAATCGCTGAACAAGACAAATCGCAGCTTGATACATTTTGCCCCAGGTATCCTTTCTAATATCTGCTGCAGCCCTAAGAATTTATTTAGTGACAATGTGAGAATGAATAACGGAGGAAGATGCTGGTTTGATTGGAAGGAATAGGCTAGGTAAGGAAGGCTGAATGCGAACCTAGTCTATCGTCATTAGAATGGTACCATCTGAGATAAGATTCTAATCTTCCCTCACGCCTGAAACATAGCTAGAAAGGCGCCACTGAGATAAGAGAAATGTAAGCAGAGTCTAATAAACTTGCCATCTTCTCAAGTGGCCAAAACATGCGCCATCCGCTTCCCTCCTGCTGGCATGTCTTTCATAATGCCTATAGCAGTTTACGTGGAAAGGAAAGTGAGGAGGCAACGCACATTCTTGCAGTTCAAAAAGAAAGAGAGCCTTGGCCAGGCATGACCATCTCCGAGGGGGCAAAGCAGTGATTGGTAAAGGGATACATGGTCTTAGTGGTGGAGTAAAGTAAGCAAGGCAAGAACACAAAGTGGCATGCCCAGGGCATTAGAATTTTTTCTAACTAGATGGTATGGCTTTATACCACAAACATATAAATGATAATCCTAGCAATAAGGGAGAATAAAAATAACTTAATACATTGGCATATGGTATGAAATCTGATTAAACAGAGTGTAGCACTTTTCTAAGCGATGACAGAAACCATCTAATATAAACTCATCTCTTAATCTATTTTTGTAACAACAACTGCCCACCTTGTTCATCCTCTCCAGGGAGACAAAACAGCTTGGAATGTGTTGGTGAGTAATCCTCCATCATGACCCATTTTACCTAGCACACGATGATCTGCTTCTGATTTTACCACTTATTTTCCAATTGCAGTAACCTGCATTTAATTTCGGAGGAATGCGATAAACCTACAAAGATCGGCAGCTGGGCACCACGCTTACTTGGGTGCCCACCTAGATTCATAGTACCTGTTTTGAAATAAGCAGTTATTGGAATAAGTGCAGAGGTATGGGGAAGAGGTGGGTGCACAGGTCAGTGAAAACATACGCCAGTTTGTGTAGCGTAAATTGCATGGTTTCGCTGTATGCATGCACACAAAAAACCTGTATATACCTATGCAAAGTTACATGCATCCAACTTTGGGCCTGCCAAAGTGACGTGATGGGGGAGGTAAGGGGTGTTCTAACATGGGCCAAGTACAGTAAGAGCGTATTCATGGAATTGTAAGCCAATGCAGACATAGAAACAGATACGCCTTTTACATCCATATTATTTTTTTATGTGCTAACGCAAATACACACTGATGGTTATGACGATCGCCATGCACTAGCTAACAGTTTCTGATTGGCCGATTGCTGCTGGATGCTTTATTCATTGATCATGTATATATTATAGGATTTTGTGTATTTACAAAAAATGTTTTTTTTTGTTATAGTATAATAACTCTAATAGCAAATGTGTTAATCCACTATGAAAACAAATGTTTACAACATTTTATTGTGCTTTAAATTGCTTTTGCGTATGTGTAAGTATACCTGCTGTAAATAGGGTGAATATGCAACAGATGCAGAGCTGAATACTACTTGAGATGCGTGCAACTCAGCATATGAGCTGAAATACTATTTTTGTGTGTGTATTTTTGGCCTATAAACTATGAAAAAGTTGTGTTCAGCTCTGCATCAGACTCACTGTGTCCCAAACTGCTAGAACTATTACACAGTCATCTGGATAACTGAACCTGGTGCCCGAACGCCTCTGCTGTTCACATGAACAAAGGTAGAAACTATGGATCAGTCCCAAACACCAAAATATTATGGATGCTTTTTTTTCTCTTGGTCGTGTGTAATTGGCTTTTACAATGTCATTAGTAGAAACTGTGCATCTCATTGAATGCTGAAATCATATGTAATTAAGGTGATTAATATTATATTAAATATTACGATGACAATGCATTTTATGACTCACTTTATTTTAAAAATGGCTTGGTTTACTGTTATGTAATCCCAAATTAGCTCAGAGTCACAGTTTGCTGCAAAAGAGGCAGGACAACAACATACCTCAGCGTCTTCTGCACAGCTGAAGAGCACCAACCAGCTCACCCATGTGGGAGTGATTGGCTGACACAGTTAAACCTTATCTGCATACGAGGCAGGGACTTATGTGCCTGAAAGACAGCTCTTACTTGGGAGGCTGTTTTCATTGCCTTTTTCCTCCTCTTGCGGATTGGGGATAAACTGCAGGCAGGAGGGGCTGTGAGCAGCAACAGTAACACCCGGCTACAGGATTTCAGTAGCATGGCATCAAGGAGAATGGAGACCAAGCCAGTTATAACGTGTCTGAAAACCCTTCTGATAATCTACTCTTTCGTCTTCTGGGTGAGTAAAATCAGTGCCTTAGTGCCAGGTTTTTTTTCACTGACATTGAGGGTACCCAATATTCCGTGTCAGATGTACAATTTGCAATTAATAACCTAGATTTTTCTGGGCTTTATACCCCCTCCCCATTATCTCCCATCCGCTCCTTCTGCATGGTTGTAATCGTGTTTACTGCGCAAAATAAGATCCTTGTTGTGCCAGGCTGGGGACAGGCTCAGCCGCTGGTGTCCGAATCCACACAGAGCTGATAAGAATTTGGGGAAATGGCTGTTTGTCAGTGGTAAAACACAGCATAGGCTGTAAGGTGACTGCTTATCCTTCAAGTCACGTTTACCTGCCATGAGATTAGTGTTAAATATAACTATACAGGAGACTCCGCTAATTCCAATGGTGGGTTAACCCTTTCAGCCTCGGACCTGTAATTCATTGCTCCCTTTATTTTGCGTTCTCGGGGCTGTCTCTACTCGTTGCTATACACGCTTTAATTAATGACATCGGGTACCTTTATCCTACAGAGACATGTCTGTAATCACAGTGTTGCCAAGGACCCATGGCGTATTAGAGGCAAATGTAATGAGCAAAGGATAATCAACTACTGCGGGTGTGGGTGAAAGCCGGAATGCTGGAATGATTTTGCTCACTGCAGCGCCCTTTGGTGCTTGGTGTGTTCTTGTGTTTTCTTTGCGTGTATAGTGCATTCTGTTCTGCTACACAGATATGTTCTCAGTAATATGTCGAACAACTGTTACACATACTATAACGCATATGCGTGTGTATGTATATATGCATGTGTGTGTGTACATATATATATATATATATATATATATATATATATATATATATATTTCAGTGTACAATAGCTATATATTCTAGTTATCCATTCTACCTGCCTGAATGTATGTTGGAATGGAGCGCTGAGTGCATTACACATCCATTAGGGCTGCCGGAGTGAATATGAGTACTGTAGTCATTCATCCCGGCTACCAGAGTTGGGCTCTAAGTATCTTAGAAAACTATTCCAAGTACCGGAATGGGGCTCAGAGTACCCTCATGATCCATTCCGGCACCAGTAATGGGGCTCTGAGTACCTTAGCCATACATTCTGGGTGCCGGAATGAAGGTCTGAGTACATTAAGCATCTTTTCCAGCTGCTGGAATGGATGATTACTATAAATAAAACCTTATTCCGGCTGCCAAATTGGATGGTTAAGATACTGGCAGACGCGTTCCGGTAACCGGAATGGATGGATAAGGTGCTCAGAGCCCCATTCCGGCACCTGGAATGAATGGTTAAGGTTCTCGGAGCTCCATTCCAGCAGCCGGAATGGATGGGTAAGGTAATGGCAGACCCATTCCAGCACCCGGAATGGATGGGTAAGGTACTAGTAGACCCATTCCGGCACCCGGAATGGATGGGTAAGGTACTAGTAGACCCATTCCGGCACCCGGAATGGAAGGGTAAGGTACTCGCAGACCCATTCCGGCACCCGGAATGGATGGGTAAGGTACTCGCAGACCCATTCCGGCACCCGGAATGGATGGGTAAGGTACTCGCAGACCCATTCCGGCACCCGGAATGGATGGGTAAGGTACTCGCAGACCCATTCCGGCACCCGGAATGGATGGGTAAGGTACTCGCAGACCCATTCCGGCACCCGGAATGGATGGGTAAGGTACTCGCAGACCCATTCCGGCACCCGCATTGGATGGGTAAGGTACTCGCAGACCCATTCCGGCACCCGCAATGGCTGGGTAAGGTACTCGCAGACCCATTCCGGCACCCGCAATGGCTGGGTAAGGTTTTTGCAGACCCATTCCGACACCCGGTATGGATGGCAAAGGTACTGGCACACCCATTCCGGCACCCGGAATGAATGGCAAAGGTACTGGCACACCCATTCCGGCACCCAGAAGGGATAGTAATTTTACTGGCAGACCCATTCCGGCACCAAGAATGGATGGCTAAGGTCCTCAAAGCCCCATTCCGGCAGACGGAATGGATGGCTAAGGTACTGGCAGACCCATTCTGGCATCCGGAATAGATGGGTAAGGTGCTCAGAGCCCCATTCCAGCAGCCAGAATGGATGTTAAGGTCCTCATAGCTTCATTATGGCAGCCAGAATGGATGTGTAATTCACTCAGCGCTCCATTCCAACATACATTCAGGCAGGTAGAACAGATAACTATATATATATATATATATATATATATATATATATATATATATATATATATATATATATATTATATGCAATATAATATGTGTAACAATTGTTTGACATATTGCAGAGAACATATCTATGTACTAAAACAGAATGCACTATACAGGCAGAGAAAACACAGCAAGCTTCACTCAAGACGCCAAGCAGTAGAGGGCGCTGTAGTAAGCTGATTTATTTCGGCAGTTCCGGCTTTTACCTAATCCCAACTACTGCAAAGGTTGGGCTTATATCAGTGCTTAAAAAGCAGTATATGTAGCAAAATGCTACAGGGAGAAACAGCTATTACCATAACTGCTTGCTGAATATACATTTAGTTATTTGAAATATGACCGCTGTATCCAGTAAAGCGTTAAAAATCGAAATTGAGAAGTGATTATAGGGTTTCTTTTCTTTTAATATAAGTAATTATTTGTAAACCTGATCACATGACTATATTTATGCTGGGTGTATTTAACACGAACTGGCTTTTGTCCAGATACTTGAATAGCACTAAATCCTCTCTGATACTAATCAAAGGATGCAAAACAAGTAACTTCAACGTGCAAAATAAAGCATAGAACACATTTGGTCATATATCAATTTGCAATTGCTTAAAGAAAAGACCAGTTGTTATTATGAGAGCTGTCTATTTAGCTTTGACTTTGGAAGTTTGAGTTTGAGCTAATATAGTGTTTCCAAACATCTGGTTTACTGCATTTAATATTAGACTATAGTTATCAGTCTGTCATTCATGTAAATGTCTTGAATTAATGCAATACTGGAAGACATTAATTGTAAAAATCTTCATACCTATAATCCTGGCTTGATGAGGTCAGTATCTATGTATCTGTCTATATAATCTATCTCAAAGTTGGGCTCACATTACATAATGTGCGATAGTCTTCTTAAAAGGATGCTGATTATATGTTCTTAAGTATGAATTTCAGATTCTGAATATATATTTTAATCTTAAATTATTCTGTATAATTTTAAATACATGATGTTTGCAACTGTATGCACAAGGTGTCTTGCATATATTGTTCACTGTTTGCAAAACTTGCTAAAGCAATTCCTTGAATGTATTAGTAGTTGCCAGGCCCATGTATTATACACTGAGGCCAAAGTGATGTGATGACTGTTAATTGCATCTTGGCATACTGTATGTTTCCAATCCTTCTTTCACTACAAAATCTCTGGAGTTGGTGTCAACCTGTGTATTAACAACCAGTGTCCAGCAGCAGGAACTGATTTAGGACAGTCTTCACACAGAGTGGCCTAGTTTCCAACTGTCCATTTTTCCAAGGACAATCCCAGGTTTGGATGTCCTTGGAAATCTCCATGGTTTTTTTGATCGGAGGGGCCAAAGCAGTAGTAGTAGGTTTAAGCTTTTTAGGAGGCATGATTACCCAGGCACAGCTTCAGGACCTCAAGATCTGTAGATAAATTTTGCGTAAATAGAATCTCAAGAGGGTACCCCGCGGGTGGGGAAGGTGTTGTAACACTTCAAAAGGCTTCCATTGGACTGCACAACCCTGTCAGGGTCACAAGGGGGGACATCTCGTAACAGGGGAACCTCACTATCCGGCTTGACCTGTGCTCTGTCTGCAGCCAAAGGGGAGAGATGGGCTGAGGTGGCACTCCTATTGCCTCAATCTTTGCCAGGCACTCCTTGGTGGTGTAGAAGAAAAGAGGGTGGGCAGACAGTTACCCTGATGGCACTTTAACTCCCAGCAGCCGCTGACCGGAAGTTCACCCCTTCACCGACCGGAAGTTAGAGCCCTGGAGAGCAGACAGTGTCCCCCAGAATTGAGAGAGGCTCCCCGAGTCCACCACAGCCTGCCCCCACTCACCGCCTAGTTCCGCTGGCCGGGTTGGACAGGAACAGCCCGTCTCTGCTGCCGAAACCGGAGGTGCGGAGGCACGGGCACTTCCGGTTTTCGCGAGTCCACGATCCGGAGGCTCCGGTAAGTGTAGGGGGGTGCCAGGTAGCTAGGGAGGCCCCCAAGATGCAGGCAACGGCCCTTGCAGGATCCAGCTAGCGCGCGGTGGTCGCGCCAATTCGCCGCTCTGAGCAGCGGGAGTCAGATGGGGGGAGTTTCTGTGGCGGCAGCTGGGCTCCAGTGAACCCCTGGGTTCTGATAATACTGCCCAGTGTATTTCGGGGGTCCAAGACTGCTGCAATCCCAGCGAATTGTGAGGCCAAGGGAGAGCTCTGGAAGTTCCTGTCCTTCCAGGATGGCTGCCAAACCCCCATGTTATTTTTTTATTAATGACCAACTGTACAGTACAAATCTGCTTTTTCTATATGTTAATGCCATTTCTGTCGACTGTTCTTAGCCTACAGCCCTCAGAAGTTGACTGTACTGTAGAAGTGCATTATAATCAAAACGTGACTACATGAGAAATGTGGTGCTCCAAGGTCTGCCAAGATATAATCCTATGCGTGGGGCTTAGATACATCAACTCTACATTAAAGTGTTCATGGAAATGATTTTAAAATGGTGACAACTCTGAAGTAGTGAAATGTGTCAAACAGTGCTTTAATATATATCTTTTTTTTTTTTTTCTTATATTGTGTGTAGATTTTATTTTTTCATTTATCCATAATTATAAGATTTTCAGTTAAAAGTGATTTTGGTTTCTCATAGTTATACACATCTGGGCCCCCTTTTCTTTTAAATCCCATAAATGTCTTGGTCTTCATTTTAGTGCATTGCCAAGGTATACAAGGTACCTCTACAATATGCAGAAGAGATCTTAAAATAGGTGTCTTTGTTTTTTTGAGAGCAGTCTGACTATGGTTTAGGTGACTGGCATGTAAGGGTTCTAGAGCCCACATTTTTAGAGATTTTTGTTTGTTTTGTTTTTTGGGTGGGGGTATAAGTGTTTTTTTTTGAGCAGGTTCCCCAAATTCAGAGTGCTAGGCAGATGAAGTCCTCTAATTGTGGCCCCCTCTGCCACTTATATCAGCTGGCATAAATGACTTAAACTGTGGCGAGAGAAGCTGCTAACACTGCTCTGTTCAAATCCAATCATGTCGTGTTTGTGACGTGCGGTAGGGGCCAGGTTTTCGCAGGGGCCTGCATATGCCCAACCCCCTGCTCAAAAAAGCCTATGTCAGCTACTGTTAGAGAGTGTATCTAAACAACGATTAGAGATCAGATACCTGTTCTATTTGCACCTTTTTAATCCCCTCCCAAAAAAGTATTGCGTGTGGTCTTAAACATTAAAGGCTTGATCTGAAAAGTGAGTTTAAAAATGTACGTGCATGGTGAGTGTCTCTTGTTTTCATCATCCTTCCTCTGCCTTAAAGGTGCTGGACTCCTGATGGAATTACCCTCTACAAAGGAAGACCCAATTTGCAGAGTAGGACACATTGGAGTGTAAAGTCAGTCCTTTCTCTCTCATTTGCTTCAGCCTGCTGATATAAGTATATTTCAAAGCCCCAACGGTGTTGGAGCTTGATCTTTGCAGATACATCAGTAGGTGGATGTGGTAGAAGCTGGCCTGCTGTGGTCTGCTTTATAGATTGATTTCCCCAGAGGTATCTGATGGCCCATCATTCAGGTAGAGAGTTTAGAAATTAAATGTGAGGTCTGAGCTATGAAAATTGGGTGCAGATTCTGTGCCAAACATAACCAGTTTTGATGATCAGTGGCAAAAGTTTCAGCAATATTAATTTGCCTTAAAATTCGATAAACTAATTTTATCTAAAGTACTCGCCTGTTAAAAATGTCACAATTAAATAGATTTAGGATTGGTGCCATCCCACCTGTTGGATAGGCACCACAAAATTTGTATGCAATCGATTTGTACCCTAATGCCTGTAAAATTATTTGCATATAACTTTGGGCGAAGTGATTGTACAACTGATCACGTTCCTACTGTTTAAGCAGATTCTGACAGCAGAAAATCCTTACATTACTTGGGAACAGTATGTAGAACATAGAAAGTGATTATTTTATGGGTTTCCTAGCAAAATCACAACCTTTTTCTCATTCACTTTGTTTATTCCACAAATATGTTTGATTTGGTTCAACTAGTTTTCAGAGCATTACATAATATTCTCTATGTGATTTCCCTTTACATTTTGTAAACCTACACAAACATAATATGTTTTACCAGTATACTGTTAAAATTGAACAGTTACTTCCGCTCATTAGTTCTATCTTCCAAACAGACCCAGTGTAATGACTTTACACATCTTCATGGCGGCCTCTTGAAGATAAATAAGCAGCCTTCAGATATTTTTTGCCTTTAGCAATAGCTAGTGGAATGCAATTTTCTCCTTCAAAAACAAATCGCTGCTTTAATAAAAGCTACTGCTTGACTTGTTTTTCATTCCCAGAAAACCCGGCCTAACGTGATTTTAATTAACAAAACATCATTAAGCACTAAAATGCAATATATGCAGCCAATTTAGCTTGTAAAAAAAATAAAATAAATCTGTTTTTAAAAAGGTTGAACAGAAAAATAACTTTTTATATAGATGATTATAATAATATTGAGCTAATAGAAAAAAAAAAGGGTGGGGGGACTGGCAATCGTGGTATGGTGGGAAAGAAGTGATTGGATATTGCAGTCCAGCCAATACAATTTGTAATAATACAGAAAAAGTATTAGGAGCAAATTGAAATTTTTGAAATGGGAGAAATACTATATGGGGAAAAGATGGTGTGAATTGTGTTTTAGGTAACGGAGTTTCGCATATTACACAGAATTATGATGTGAACATTAAATATCAATAGGAACGTGATTGGTACTCGCATCCCTCCCTCTCCAGTTAGTTATCTTCCAGGGTGTACGAACTTGGAGGAGCACCGGACAAACAACTGCATGTAGCTGCCCTGGGGTTCTGACTACGGGGAGGGGAACCTTTAGTAATTTATTGTAGTGCAGCTTTAGAATGGAACTTCACTCAGTTCCAAAAATTCATGTATAATTGATGGTTTAAAAATGGTGTTTGATTTTTATTCCGCCTTATGGAGGAAATACTTGTTTTCTAAGGATATTTTCTCTGCTGGAGTATCCAGCTAACCCACAATATATTAAGCAAGTTAATTTGGCTTTAACTTTCTTTTTACCTGTCTTATTTACTACAACAGATCTTGGTAGACAGCCAAGCAGAGCTTTCTTATCTTTGATTCTTTTTAGAAGCTTAAATCCAATAGCGCTTTAAAAGCTATCTCAACTTTCATGGAGTTTTTCTTTTAGTGGTTAAATGTAACATTTAAACCCTAAGAAATAAAAAAACTCCAGAAAAGTAGAGTTAGACTAAAGTGCTGTATTCTGTCCATAAGTTGTCAGAAAAATTAGTGGCAATAATTTGCAAATCAATGGGGTGGATAGGAATTAAAATACATTGTGAGAATTTATGTATTCATTAACAACTGGTTCTACATTTTTCTTTTGTGAAGCTGAATATGACCAATGCAGATTGTAGCCCTCCTAGGCGAAGATTCAATTCAGCGCAATGTGTCTCTGGAACAGTCCATGGATACACATCTCGCCAATGTTGAGGCTGAAATGTCTGCTAATTTTTCCTTACACTCCACAGATGTGGGGGGAAAAGTGAGCTGAGTTTCCTTACCGTAATTGCTGGCAATGTGCACAGCCAGACATTGTGATAACACGTCACGGCCAATTGAATCTCCCTTTAGCCTAATGATTGTGCATCCCTTATCTAGGGCTTAACTAACAAATTCTTATCTAAAATAATCTGAGTAACTGTCAGGACAAACAAAAGAGATTATCACAAGGATTTAAGGAGTTCAAGCTGCATGTCTGCAGTCAAGCATGAACCACCTTACTGATATGCTAATAATGCTGGGTACTCGCTACAGAAATTTTTTCCAGATGCGACATCATTAACGATTTTACCAACAACTGAAAGTCACGATCATGCATGCCGATTCATGTGTACACACTATACGTGTTTTACACGATTTACCATCAGATCTGTGCTCTTCATCTGTCACAACCATTGGCTGAAAAAATTGTGACACTGCACAGTCCATAGAGATCTATAGACACTGCCGGTTATGAGTGCATACATATTGCAGAATCGGCATGTCATCGTTCCATCGTTGAACAAGATTTTTAGTCTGTTTATAAAATCAAACGATACGATGTGCTTTGAAACGATAAGCATTTATCGGTGCAGCATACACACTAATACAATATCAGGACGAACGGTTGTTTATCGTGTGATTGGCCCAATAATCGGGTGAAAAACCTGTAGTGTGTACTAGAGATGAACGCACTCGGATTTCTGAAATCCGAGCCCACCCGAACGTTGCCGTTCCGAGTCGGATCCGAGACAGATCCGGGTATTGGCGCCAAATTCAAATCTGAAACTGAGGCTCTGACTCATAATCCCGTTGTCGGATCTCGCGATACTCGGATCCTATAAATTCCCCGCTAGTCGCCGCCATCTTCACTCGGGCATTGATCAGGGTAGAGGGAGGGTGTGTTAGGTGGTCCTCTGTCCTGGTAGATCTCGTGCTGTGCTGTTTAGTTCTGTGCTGTGCTGTTTAGTTCTGTGCTGTGCTGTGCTGTGCTGTGCTGTGCTGTGTTCTGCAGTATCAGTCCAGTGGTGCTGTGTGCTGTGCTCTGTCCTTCTGAGGTCAGTGGTGCTGCTGGGTCCTGTGCTGTGTCCTGTTCAGTCCAGTGGTGCTGTGTCCTGTGCTCTGTGCTTCTAAGGGCATAGTTATTTCCCCAATATTCCCAAGTTTTTAAAAAAAAAATAAAAAATTAAAAATTAAAAAAAAAAAAATATAATTATAACCAAATTTGCAAAACCAATCCAGCAGTATAAGTCCATTGGTACTGCAATATTACAAAGTTCACACATTCTGCAGTATCAGTCCAGTGGTGCTGTGTCCTGTGCTCTGTGCTTCTAAGGGCATAGTTATTTCCCCATTATTCCCAAATTTTTAAAAAATAAAAAAAAATTAAAAATTAAAAAAAATATATATAATTATAACCAAATTTGCAAAACCAATCCAGCAGTATAAGTCCATTGGTACTGCAATATTACCAAGTTCACACATTCTGCAGTATCTTGTGCTACATATAATGGAGACCAAAAATTTGGAGGATAAAGTAGGGAAAGATCAAGACCCACTTCCTCCTAATGCTGAAGCTGTTGTCACTAGTCATGACATAGACGATGAAATGCCATCAACGTCGTCTTCCAAGCCCGATGCCCAATCTCGTAGTACCGGGCATGTAAAATCCAAAAAGCCCAAGTTAAGAAAAAGTAGCAAAAAGAGAAACTTAAAATCATCTGAGGAGAAACGTAAAGTTGCCAATATGCCATTTACGACACGGAGTGGCAAGGAACGGCTTAGGCCCTGGCCCGTGTTCATGACTAGTGGTTCAGCTTCACCCACGGATCTTAGCCCTCCTCCTCCCCCCCCCCCCCACCCCCCCTACAAAAAATTGAAGAGAGTTATGCTGTCAGCAACAAAACAGCAAACAACTCTGCCTTCTAAAGAGAAATTATCACAAATCCACAAGGCGAGTCCAAGGATGTTGGTGGTTGTCAAGCCTGACCTTCCCATCACTGTACGGGAAGAGGTGGCTGGGGAGGAGGCTATTGATGATGTAGCTGGCGCTGTGGAGGAACTTGATGATGAGGATGGTGATGTGGTTATTGTAAATGAGGCACCAGGGGGGGAAACAGCTGATGTCCATGGGATGAAAAAGCCCATCGTCATGCCTGGTCAGAAGACCAAAAAATGCACCTCTTCGGTCTGGAGTTATTTTTATCCAAATCCAGACAACCAATGTATGGCCATATGTAGCTTATGTAAAGCTCAAATAAGCAGGGGTAAGGATCTTGCCCACCTAGGAACATCCTCCCTTATACGTCACCTGAATAACCTTCATAGTTCAGTGGTTAGTTCAGGAACTGGGGCTAGGACCCTCATCGGTACAGGGACACCTAAATCCCGTGGTCCAGTTGGATACACACCAGCAACACCCTCCTCGTCAACTTCCTCCACAATCTCCATCAGATTCAGTCCTGCAGCCCAAGTCAGCAGCCAGACTGAGTCCTCCTCAATACGGGATTCATCCGAGGAATCCTGCAGCGGTACGCCTACTACTGCCACTGCTGCTGTTGCTGCTGTTAGTCGGTCATCTTCCCAGAGGGGAAGTCGTAAGACCGCTAAGTCTTTCACAAAACAATTGACCGTCCAACAGTCGTTTGCCATGACCACAAAATACGATAGTAGTCACCCTATTGCAAAGCGTATAACTGCGGCTGTAACTGCAATGTTGGTGTTAGACGTGCGCCCGGTGTCCGCCATCAGTGGAGTGGGATTTAGAGGGTTAATGGAGGTATTGTGTCCCCGGTACCAAATCCCGTCGAGATTCCACTTCACTAGGCAGGCGATACCAAAAATGTACGATCAAGTGTCCTCAGTGCTCTAAAAAATGCGGTTGTACCCACTGTCCACTTAACCACGGACATGTGGACAAGTGGTTCTGGGCAAACGAAGGACTATATGACTGTGACAGCCCACTGGGTAGATGCATCCCCTTCCGCAGCAACAGCAACAGCTGCATCAGTAGCAGCAACTACAAAATGGCTGCTCGTGCAAAGGCAGGCAACATTGTGTATTACAGGTTTTAATAAGAGGCACAACGCTGACAACATATTAGAGAAAATGAGGGAAATTATCTCCCAGTGGCTTACCCCACTTAGACTCTCATGGGGATTTGTGGTGTCAGACAATGCCAGTAACATTGTGCGGGCATTAAATATGGGCAATTTCCAGCACGTCCCATGTTTTGCCCACACCATTAATTTGGTGGTGCAGCATTACCTCAAGAGTGACAGGGGTGTGCAGGAGATGCTTGCGGTGGCGCGCAAAATTGCTGGACACTTTCGGCATTCAGCCAGTGCCTACCGCAGACTAGAGGCACATCAAAAAAGCATGAACCTGCCCTGCCATCACCTCAAACAAGAGGTTGTGACGCGCTGGAACTCCACCCTCTATATGCTGCAGAGGATGGAGGAGCAGCAAAAGGCCATTCAGGCCTACACAGCCACCTACGACATAGGCAAAGGAGTGGGGATGCGCCTCAGTCAAGCGCAGTGGAGACTGATTTCCGTGTTGTGCAAGGTTCTGCAGCCATTTGAACTTGCCACACGAGAAGTCAGTTCCGACACTGCCAGCTTGAGGTCAGGTCATTCCCCTGATCAGGCTGTTGCAGAAGCAGCTGGAGAAAGTGAGGGAGGAGCTGGTAAGCCATTGCGATTACACCAAGCATGTAGCTCTTGTGGATGTAGCCCTTCGTACGCTTTGCCAGGATCCGAGGGTGGTCACTCTTTTAAAGTCAGAGGAATACATTCTGGCCACCGTGCTCGATCCTCGGTTTAAAGCGTATGTTGTGTCTCTGTTTCCGGCGGACACAAGTCTACAGCGGTGCAAAGACCTGCTGGTCAGGAGATTGTCCTCTGAAGAGGACCGTGACATGCCAACAGCTCCACCCTCATTTTCTTCCACATCTATGGCTGCGAGGAAAAAGCTCAGTTTTCCCAAAAGAGGCACTGGCGGGGATGCTGATAACATCTGGTCCGGACTGAAGGACCTGCCAACCATTGCAGACATGTCTACTCTCGCTGCATTGGATGCTGTCACAATAGAAAAAATTGTGGATGATTACTTTGCTGACACCATCCAAGTAGACATGTCAGACAGTCCATATTGTTACTGGCAGGAAAAAAAGGCAGTTTGGAAGCCCCTGTACAAACTGGCTCTATTTTACCTGAGTTGTCCCCCCTCCAGTGTGTACTCGGAAAGAGTTTTTAGTGCAGCGGGGAACCTGGTCAGTGAGCGGCGAAGGAGGTTGCTTCCTCATAACGTTGAAAAAATTATGTTTATAAAAATGAATAATCAATTCCTCAATGAAGTACAGCACTGCCCTCCAGATACTACAGAGGGACCTGTGGTTGTGGAGTCCAGCGGGGACGAATTGATAATGTGTGATGAGGAGGAAGTACACACTGTAGGGGGAGAGGAATCAGAGGTTGAGGATGAGGACGACATCTTGCCTCAGTAGAGCCTGTTTAGTCTGTACAGGGAGAGATGAATAGCTTTTTTGGTGTGGGGGCCCAAACAAACCAATCATTTCAGCCAAAGTTGTTTGGTAGGCTCTGTCGCTGAAATGATTGGTTTGTTAAAGTGTGCATGTCCTATTTCAACAACATAAGGGTGGGTGTGAGGGCCCAAGGACAATTCCATCTTGGAACTTTTTTTTTGGCATTATATGACCAATCAACAGTCGTTTGCCATGTTCAAAAAGTAAAACCAAATTTAAACAAATTCAAGAAATTAAACCAAAAGTAAAATGCCGTGTCATAATTTAAAACAAGAGGTATTGACGTGCTCTAAAACTACTGTATTGTTGTTTATATTTTATAAACACTACACTTGAAAGCTTGAGTCTTTCAATAAAAAAGTAACTGTCCATTGCACGAATATTTGCAACAGGGACAATTTTAGGGTTAAGAAAGTCAACTAATAACACTTCGACGCTGTCTGTCTTTATAAACAATACACTTGGAAGTTGGAGGAGGTATTGTGGCCCCGGCACCAAATTTACTACCGGGGCCACTCCACTGTGCAGTCCATATTTAGGTGTATCAGATATTAAACAACGGTGACAGTTGATGCCCAATTTTTTAATTATATTGTGGCCTCGGTACCAAATTGTGTACCGGGGCCACCACACTACGCAGTCCATACCCTTTTTTGGTGGAATTCTGACCCGTGGAGGGTTTTTTAATTATATTGTGGCCTCTGTACCAAATTGTGTACCGGGGCCACCACACTACGCAGTCAAGATAGATAGATGCGTATCATAGATAAAGTACATTCAGTGGTGTGGGGCAAATTGAAAAATATTCAAAATGCACTGACATTATCAAAAACAAGAGGTTGTCACACGCTAAAACTCCAACATGTATATGATGGAGAGGATGGAGGAGCAGCCGTATGTGCAGTGTAATGCAGACCTGTTGAAGGTTTTTTATATATTTTATTGTGGTGCCCAGTGCCCACTCCTCTACGCAGTCCAGGTACATTTATTGGTGCGAATCATACAAGTTGATGGTTTTCTTATTATATATATTGTGGTGACCCACTCCTCTACGCAGTCCAGGTACATTTATTGGTGCGAATCATAAAAGTTCAGGGTTTTTAATATATATTGTGGTGACCCACTCCTCTACGCAGTCCAGGTATATTTATTGGTGCGAATCATACAAGTTGATGGTTTTCTTATTATATATATTGTGGTGACCCACTCCTCTACGCAGTCCAGAAAGATACCTCGTTGCAACGTTTTGGACTAATAACTATATTGTGAGGTGTTCAGAATACACTGTAAATTAGTGGAAATGCTTGTTATTGAATGTTATTGAGGTTACTAATAGCATAGGAGTGAAAATAAGCCCAAAAACTTGATTTTTAAACTTTTTATGTTTTTTCCAAAAAAAATCCGAATCCAAAACCTTAAATCCGAACCGAGACCTTTCGTCAAGTGTTTTGCGAGACAAATCCGAACCCCAAAAATAATGAAAATCCGGATCCAAAACACGAGACCTCAAAAGTCGCCGGTGTACATCCCTAGTGTGTACCCAGCCTTACTGTATGGAAGCATACATCATACAAAGTAGGTGGAGATCCCCCTTCACACTACTTGCATTCTGTGCAATTAGCATATATAACAAATCATCATCATCAACATTTATTTATATAGCGCCAGCAAATTCCGTAGCACTTTGCAATTGGGAGCAAACACAGTAATAAAATAATACTGGGTATTACAGCAGGTAAGAAGCCCTGCTCGCACGTTTACAATCTATGTAACAATAAGCATTTGATACATGAGGTAGAGTGCTACATATATAATCTAAATTGGAATCGCGCTCTCTACCTATGTTTTGCAAGAGCTGCACCTGCTTAGGGTATCCCTCCCTTCTTACAAATACAGACAAAAAAAATGCTGGGCGCTCATTGACTTTTATCCTAATGTATTTGACTAAATAATGTGATCTATCACCAACGGTGAAGATATATTAATCCATATACTGGTCACTGCCGATCAATATATCTCCACCATTGGTGATAGATCACATTATTTAGTCAAATACATTAGGATAGAATTCAATGAGCGCCCAGCATTTTTTTTTGTCTGTAAAGGTAAAATATGCTTATTGGGTTATATGATCCAGTCACACAGCAATGTGGGTCAAATCTAATGTTTGCTACTGTTGAACTGTCATAATGAGTCAAAACTGAGGATAATGGTTAACACGTGTTTCTTTTAGTTCTTTTAACATTGAAAAAAAATAATATTTAGGACTTTCACTCAAAACTGAGGCAGACTTAATGTTTTTAAAAATATAAAATAAAACATATCAGACTTTTCAACATGACCCCTTCTGCCTGGTAGAAAATAATCTACTAGACTTTCCAACTAC
This sequence comes from Mixophyes fleayi, assembly GCF_038048845.1. Classification (NCBI taxonomy): domain Eukaryota; kingdom Metazoa; phylum Chordata; class Amphibia; order Anura; family Limnodynastidae; genus Mixophyes; species Mixophyes fleayi. The sequence goes on along the minus strand of NC_134403.1, from coordinate 295,335,669 downwards.
TGCTAAATATTAATTAATTCAGCCCAAGTACCTGCAATAGTAAATTAAGGGGGACATTCAGGAACAGAGCATTTTGCACATGGTGTATGGGGTGGCCTAACGCATACTAAAGGTATCTACGATCACTTATACTAAATCACACTTGCCAACTTTAAAATCTCCCGGAGTGGAGATCAAAAGCATCACTTTGGCCCTGCTGTGAAATGTCATGATCGCGTTGTTGCATCATGGTACTGGAGCTTACTGGGCAATGCAAATACATGTTGTGCACTTATCATATGCTACATTTTAGACATTACTGGATTAATATGACAAGCACTGCTGCTTGGTGTTTATTTGGCAAAGCCCATAACAGTTTTGTAGATTACTCCCTGTGATACGCAAACTGTTACTTATAAAATTGCCATCTCCTAATTTGGAGAAATGTGCCCAGCCCCATAGTACACTTGGCTGCAGGGAAGCTTTGAGAGTTAATGAATGTGCTTCTAATGCTCTTTTAAAGTAAGGATAAAGAACAAGTGTTTTATCCAAGATTTATTGAACATCATTTTTCAACATTCATGTGTAAAAGCCCTAAAGTCAAGCAAATTTAAGAATTGAAGAATGTCCTTGTAATGTGCTCCTCCATTCACTCTTGCTTTAGTCATTTGAAGAATAATGGTAACAATCTGGATGTTAAGCACATTTTGGTGGTGGCAAGTCTCTATGATCTATTTGTCCATTGGATAGACCTCTGATATAAAATATAGATAAAGAAAATTGAACAGGATTACGACCGGACCTCGCCATATTTCGAATCATTACAAGGATCCATATCTATGGATTTTGATGTCTTCTGTAATGCATTGAATCCCGAGCAGTTATGGAATGTATTTATTTACATTTTACAATGTACTTTGAATTGGCTTTGCACACAAACTTACTCAACACTTTGTGTATAAATGTAGTCAATGTATGGACACTTAAATTATTATTGAACATTTTTAAAATTCTGTTTATTTATTCACCTATACAACTTACTTGCATTTTTTGTAAATGCATGCTTGTCTTTCAATGCATTGAACGAAATGTACGAAATGTATCAAACCTCTTAGATGGATAAATATGCTGTCAGATGGGCACTTCGAATGCTACCACATTTTGAGCTTGAACGTGTTTGCATTCATAGTAATTGGCCGTTCCCGTGATGACAGATTGAAGTGAATGGGGAACGCTCCTCCGGTGTTACACGGGAGTGATTTAGCTCTGAAGATGCTGCATGCACCTGTGTGATAATACTTTAATGAACAGGTGATGTCAATAATCACAGAATTGTCCATCTAACCTAAAACGGTCACAATCATCTATTGACACTTATTCAAAACAGTTAAGGCAAAAACCTCACACCAGAGTGGCTAAAGTACCGCGTACATTCAAAAGACGTGAAAGACATCGGCTGTCTGGGCATAGTGGCTCCAGCATAATTTTGATTTATTTGGCCAAATCTTGTAGAGCTTGACCTGCATTTCTGTGTGATTAATGCACTTTGACATACGGTGGGAGGTTGAGTAGATTTCCCACTGTTGCGCAGTAAGAGATAGACCCACGTCTACTTCCCAGCGAAGTTGGGCTGGGGCTTTAGAGGAGGGAATTAAAAAGTGGAGATACTGGTACCACAACGTTATTCCGCCTTTTATTGACACCTTTTGTCTATCTAAAACCAGAGCTGGGGGCGGGGAAAGAGGGTGAAGAGTCTTAGAGACAGTGAAAACCTAGTGCCTGACTTGCAAATATTTATATGTCTCCAATAAGGGGAGGCTATAGCGGTTTTGGAGCAGAGAGAAGGGTTCAAATTATCAACTATCAGTCTAGCATAGATTTTCAGGTCCGCGTTGAGTAGTGCTATGGGTCTATAATTCTTACAGTCAGAATGATCTTTAGCAGGTTTCAGGATAGTTATTATTGGTGCTTCCAGAATTTCAGCTGGGAAGCTACCACACATCAAGACATTGTTATACAGGTTGGTAAGCAGCAGGGCCAGCTCTGATCTAAATATGGTGTAAAAAGATTTAACAAAACCATTCGGAACAGGGGAATTGTCCTTTGGGAGGCGTTTGATGACATCCTGTATCTACTGCTGGGACCAGGAGAGTTTTTAAGTTGCTCTAAACTATTTACATCTTATGAAGGGAGGTTCAAGTGTTGGAGGAATGTAGAGATGGAAGTTTCATTTGGTTGTACCCTGTCTTTGTCCTCCCACAAGTTATAAAGTCTAGCGTAGTATTTATCAGAATGGTTGGGTATGGCAGCGAGACTGTGAATCTTATTGCCCTTAAAGTTATGGAGAGTTTGTATTCGGTTTCTGGCTTGTTTACCTCTAAGTTTACGGGCCAAGAGCCTGCTGGCTCTATTGCCCGTGGAGTAAAATTTCTGTCGCAATTTGGTGAAGGATGATTTTATATGTGATATGAAAAGGGTATTGAGCTGCCTCCTGACATTTATTTCTTTGTTGAAGAGCTTTAGAGGGGCGCATCTGGTTTTGTAATTCCAGACTAGTCAGAGTGGACTCAAGGGTCCATTGGTGTGAAAGGTATTTGGTTTTTTTTATGCGGGCGCCTATTTAGATGGCTGAGCCCTGAAGAGCTGCTCTTAAGACACACCAATGAGTGGAAAGAGAGGTATCTTCTGGATTATTAATCTGAATATATTGTGACAGTGATTCTGAGAGACGGACCCTGGATTCCAAAATGGTAGGTAGGCCAGCATGTGCCAAGGTCTTGGGGGAACTTAAGTAAGTTGTAGGTTCTAGGACCACTCTATCGAAGCATGGTCTGACCATGTGAGGCGGAGTATGTTAATAGTGCTGGTATGTTGGAGTGTACATTTATCTGTCGAACCATATCTATTCTAGAGTATGTGTTGTGGACCGCTGAGTGGTAGGTGTTTTCTCGTGCATTTGGGGAATGGACCTGCCAAATGTCAAGTCGTGAAAAAATAGTTTGCAAAAAGCAGTAGAGGGGCAAAGGGTAGGATCAGGGCCCGCCGATCTCTGGGATCTGAACTTGTCTATTTTGGGGTCTAGGGTCAGATTAAAATCTCACAGCATAATCAGATGGCCTCTGCTTACTTTCTGTATCTTATCGGATAGTGACCTGATGAAGGGAATTTAGTGGGAGTTGGGTGTAAATAGGGAGATTAAGGTCACCAGTTTGTCTTCTAGGTTTCCAACCAAGATTATAAATCGTCCGGATTTATCCTTTATTTTTACCTGTATGTTAAACGGACACGGGCACAAAACAACACCATTCCTTTTGAACGGGCCATTAGCGAAGTATTCCAAGGGGTATCTTGGGATAGCCTCTCAGTTGGGGGGGGGGGGGGGGGGACTGCATGGGACGATCAGCTATTTGCTTGTGAAATGTGGTGAATGGCAAATGGTGTTTGTTAGGGGAGTTAAGTTCCTTTACATTCAAAGAATAGAACCGAGAAGGCGAGATATAAAGTTAAAGAGCCAGTCCTGTTTTTAATGCATAATATCTGAGTGAACAAGGAGGGAGGGCTAGGGTAAGGGGGAGAAGAGAGAGAAAAAAATGAACTGACCCGAGAAACGGGGTCAGAGTACTTGACATAGAGGGAAGCGTGCGGCAAACTGGGTATCATGTGGAGGGGTGGTGGAGCACCCAGATAAAGAGGAAGGAGGAAGCAACAGAATAGCAACAATAATGTAACAGGTGGTGTTACTAGTGTATTGTAGATAGCAGTATATTGGTATAATGCGAGCAGTATGCCTATTACAACCTAACCGGGCTTGTGCATTAAAAACTTAAAACCTAGTGCATTGAACATTCGTCATTAATATCAGTAGTACTGATACTTATCTAGTCAGAGGTAGAGGCTGTAAAGACTTCAGCAAAAACGGTAAACCTCAGTCTTTAGTAATATGAGTGCAATCTGGTTGAAGCAGGGGCTTGTTTGCAGCAGGTCTAGGAGGGAGGGGTATGTGCCATTCCTCTGGGAGTTTAATATAGGGGTTCAAGAGACGAGATGACATAAGTGGTGTCTTTGTGTTGGACCAACAGCTTGACTGGGAAGCCCCATCGGTAGGATATGTCGTTTGCTCGCAGGGATGCCGTGATTGAATAAACCGCTCGTCTTCGGTTGATGTTAGTGAGTGAAAGATCTTGACAGAGTAGCAGATCGTTGAGCTCAGCTGCATTACTCGGATCTTGTGCTGCTCGAAGTATGGCCTCCTTGATGTGGAAGAAGGGTATCCCTTGGAGCATTTCCCGGTGCAGAACGAGGGCGTGGGGGGGCAGTGTATACGGTCAATAAGTAGGCCCTTAGTGTTCACAGAAGGTAGAAGCTTCTTAAACAATGGGACAAGATAGTCTTGTAGATCTGTATTTGGGACAGATTCCGGGATGCCTTTAATCTTGATGTTGTTCCTGTGGGAGCCGTTTTCTAGATCTGCAAATTTGTCTTTCAGAAAGGTCACTTCACTCTAGAGAGAATTATGTCAGGAAGTAAGGTCAGTATGGGATATGGGAGGCGACCAGTTCCCCATCTTCATCTCCAAATGGTCCGTACAATCTCCAAGTTCAGCTTTTAGGCCCCAAATCGCCGCCTTCACCTCAGAAGACAGATCAGACCGAAGGGCAGTTAGCATCTGATGTATAGTACTATGCAGAGTACGTGCTGTCCAATGGTTCGTCTGGTCCCAAATCAGGGAGGAGTGCACACAAAGGGGGGTGGACCGCTGGTTCCTGGGACCGTGCCAATGGAGGAGAGTTTCTTGATGTAGAAGATGAGCTGGATGCAGACTTGGTCTGTTTGAAATTTAATTGGAGGAGCCAAAACTGTAGGCTTGATCTTTTTAGGAGCCATGGCCGACTACCTAGTGGGTTGGACCTGCAGGCAGGAGGGGTGACTTACATGTTAATTCAACAGACTTCCATTAGGAAGTTGGTCGCCACTGGGGGTGTACAATATTGAGGCCCGTAGTGTGTACCAGCCTATACGTGGTTATATCAGGTATTCAGTTGTCCAGCCAACACCCTTTCCAATATTTCTGTGGTCAAACACAGAATTCCCCATAGGATATTAACTCAAAAGGCTTTCATCAGGATGGTAATCACCATTAGAGGTAGTCAGAGTTGTACCCTGCATCGTGGTAGCAGGTGGGCTTGCACACTGCAGTACCTGATGTATGAATGTGACAGGTATGACAAGGTAGGCACAGGTTAGTAGATGAGAGAGCATGTGTATGCTAGTCCATGAACAGTGCTTAGGCAGAACTGTGAAAAGTATTTACAGCATCAAGTATGGTATAATATTATATAATGTAGTATAGTATACTATTAGGTCTCATACAATCAGTGAAGGGCCTGAAGGTCTGTAGATTTGTAAGACGCAGGTGTGGGTTCTCACCAGAGAAACAGTAGTCAGTGGCTTGCTTTAGGCACCAGCATGCGCTGCAGAATGCTGTCTCTCCCAGGGTGTTGTAAAGGGTAATAAGGACAGCTTCCCGTGTACTGGGAATGCGAATGCTTGTCTGTTGATGTGGGCCTCTCACTGTAGATACTTGTGTGTCTCCAAGGAAGGTGTCGGGGCCAAGATACAGCAGGCCTGCAAATAAAGCTGTGCGCCCCACCCCCAGCGGAAGTTGCACGTTGGTGGGTGCCATGGGAGCTATACACCGAGGCCTCCGGACCGGAATTGGGCCCATCTGTTCGGCAACTGCTGTGAGACGATCCGATAGGCTGCGGGGGGACCCGAAGAAATACACAGCAGTAAAGTGATGCTGGGAGCCAACAAGCATGTAGGTAAGCCCTTTTTGGTCGCGGTAGGCTCTAAAAGGTATAAGCCGGTGAACTCTCGGGGAAGCATGGGACAGATGGTGGAGAGAAGGGCCAGCCGTCCGAGCAGGGTAACTGTGCAATGTGACACCTAATAAGTTGGTTCCACTCGCATGCAGGGGAGATAAATTGGACCGTTGTCCACAACTGCCTCCCATACTGATCAAAGGCTGTTTGAGTCAAACTTTAATCAATTAAGACAGGTTTTTAAAGTAGTTTTCCGACTCTCTGCCCAGAGCTTGTGTGAGACGCAGCTGGTCAGAATGGCGTTCAAACCACGCCCCCCACATCTGCGCTGTTTTTAAAGCAAACTTTGTTAACAAGAAAACTTCACTAAAATAGTGCAAATTAAACCAAAGTTGAATAAGAATCAAAGCACGTTATATGAAACTATAGGCTGGCTGTTATATTATGATAGAGCTTAGAAGGAGGGGATATCTCCTGTTAAGAAAATGGGTGGAGGGAGTTTGGGGTTGGGTACCTATTTATTTTTCTTCTTGTGTGCTCACAGCCTATAGAAAGAGAACAGTCATTGCCTGGAGGCAGGAACACCAGGAGAACAAAGATTCCTGCAACATGGGGTTTGGGAAGTGGTGCCTGATGACTGGTAGGGAATAGGAAGACTGCTACGATGTGGGACTGAACGAATGTGTGGTGAAGGCTGGGCCTCTGAGATTCTAGCCGCAGACGGCCAGAGACAGATGCATTGATTATTCTTATAGTATAACTCAATGGATACTACTAAGGGTATTTCATTAATGCAGGAGGCCTGTGTACAAGAGTATGGCTTAACCCCCTTCCCAGAAAGTTACTAAAAAATAATTTTTGATTTTCACTGCACTATTTATTGTCTTGCGGAATTTCTACAACACTACTAGTATCTTGGTATGTAATTTGTTTTCTCACTTGGGACATAACCTATTTATTCAACTCCATTAATATTTGCTTTACATTTGGCAGTTCTATTTAATTTATAATTTTTAATACTATATTTTATTGCTACAACTTGCTGTAAAATATTGTTTTCATAAGCAAGACAAATGGTGGCTTTGTTCTTCATTTCACAACTTGCAACACAGAGCTAAGTGACTTACAAAAGACCTATATGGCCAATCTATTTTGGTAGGGATCGTTGTGGGCTAGTGAAGCCATGACAGTGGGGCTAAACTATCCTTGCTGTTCCTGGAACCCAGAAATTATAGTGGGAACTCTCCCAAATACATCAGTATTATCCCTACCTGCCTTTTTGTGTCTCTGGGTGCAGGAGACTCGCCAATCAAAGGAACAGTGCTCTGGCCCCCTTATCTTATGAGTCCATGTGCTCTGCACACCCTGCACCCATGTTAGTGGATACTATTGTAACAGCTATGGCTACAAAGTGAATAAATCTATTGTTTCTGATAAAATCATTTGTACATTAACTGTTTCTAAATGGCAGACATTTACAGAAATGAGTTTTCAATCTCACTCCCAATCTCCCAGTGTATTGTATTAAATGCAGAAAAATCAAGATGTTGTAGAAAGCATTTAGTTACCGGCTGGTTCTTTTTAAATGGTGTCTAATACATTTATCTAGTTTATTACTGTATCTAGACCTTGGCATTCCGTCAGCCAGTGTGACCATTTAGATTTCTAGAAAATCTAAGTATAATATAGAATTATTTTATAGTGATGCTTGTCTACTTGCTAACCGGCGAGTGGTTGAATACCACAGTCACTTTATTATGGTAGCAAGAATAATGTTCTTCTGCTAGTTCTACAATTCCACATTGTATCTACTATTGTTAATAGCTTTCTATATACAGTACAAGGTTCTCAGACATTTAGCAGAAAATAAGTCTGAAGTATGGAAAAAAACGTAATGAGCGAATTTCAGAGAGCAATTACCATTCATAACACAAAGATGTGTCTCCTCCCACCGTGTTGCACATGCTGCAGAGGGAATGACTCTTATTAAATACGAGATTGACCTTGTCTCATTAGTCACAGAACAACTTGCTTTCAGACTTCATTCTCTCGGCTCCAAAGCTTCTGTGCTGCCTTAGGCCAGGTACCCATTGGCATATGAACAATGCAAGTAGAAATGCTAGTGAACCATATGTCAAATGCATGTTAACTTGTGGTTTTACTTACAATCAGGCGGTAGGTGGAGATCACTCCATTGACCTTTAATGTGTGACACCACAATGCTCCCAAACGTGAGTGGATATGAGGTCATTGGAACCAATTGATTCTATTTTTAGACCTGTTTTCATGTATTGTACTAGTGTTAAAAAAACAACAAAAAAAAACTAGAACAATGCACGAATTTCATGTCACTGGGTATGAGGCCTTAGACATGTTGTGATTTGTTGTATAGGTCGGTAAAGTGCACTTTCTGTTTCCTCAGAGAATCATTAAGAAGTTGTTCATAAAGTGCTGCCATATGTATGTGAATGCCTGCCTTGCATCTGTCCCCAGTGTTGGAATAGATTAACAAACTGGCTTTTAGCAATGCTTGTTAAAGCAGATACTGTGTCGCCTCCTTTAGGTTTTGGTGCTTCTTGCATTAAGTGTTTAAGTGTTTCTGTAGGTAGTTAATAATTGTATTTGGTCGCTTATCTATTCTATATACTATATTGTGTATTTAATGGTTACCTGACGGTGATAACGTCGTAGAGGATTATACAGTTATAATTGTAAAAGTTATGGATGTTGGAAGTTACAAGAAGATTGGTAAGGAAATAAGCTTATTTAATTACATGTCTCCTTTCTCCTCCCGTATAAATTTAGTGTATTTTCATTCACCATTTTCCCTTCTACATATAACCATTAATTAATCTTCTTTTCTTCCCATCTTGTGTTAATTACAATAACCTTAAAGATTTCACTCCTCTCTAGGATGGAGGTAGACTGATGGGCCAAACGATGAAAATCTACGCTGCTGAGGGACCGCAGATTTTCAGGAATGTCAGTGGTCTCCTGTAGTTCATATAGCCGTACCTTGACAGTTCTAATTAAATATTGGACTTGTGCAGAGTTCACTCAATGCAATATCACTTAATTTCACATAGGTCAAAACTTAAGACCCTCTTTCCAGGATTATATAGAGTAACAGTATGTGGTTTCCTTAATTACTTTGTATCAGCACAACAAAATGTGCACGGTTTCACATACCGTGTACAACATGAAGCCATGTGTTCCAGACACTGTGTGTAAGCTGTAAACATTACTAGCAGCTGGCATGCTGTATTAGATAGCTGGAATGCTGGAACGGAGCCCTCTGATGAAATGTCCAACCATCTTTTTATGACTCACAGCTAAGGGGTGAATACAGTAACAGAAATCTTCAAAATAGTGGTATGTGGCCCACACTGTCTGACTTCAAACACTGGGCCAACCAAAAATGAAACATGCAGCATCCAGAGTCAGTCAGACAGGTGAGTCCAGACTGTGCGTTCCACATAGAGTTCAACAGATTACAATTTTGAGGACTGCCACCCTCCCTGTGAACCTAGGACAATATATATTGCTAACGGCTCTATAATCGCCCAAGAGTACAAGCCCATAACCTATTTGTCAAGTGACTGTAAGTTACTTTGAATAGTGAATAGTGAATATAGGCCATACTATATTGTTTGAAATTTGAGGTGAGATGGGCTTGAAGACATGATTCACGTCATGTCCCTGACCTGTTTGATTAACATAAGTGGCCTCCTTTTAGAGTTGCCTGCTCTCTTGGGTATCCATAATGTCTCCCTTTAATTCAGAAGTCTCCCGAACTCCCGTCTTCCTGGGGGTAAATGTATGAAGCTCCAATTTCTGCAAGTCGTCGGAAATCGGCGACTTTGCAGGGGAAATTTAAAGCGGCAATGGCTTATAAAGTCAAAAGGTCTTTATGTCATTTTAAATTTCCCCTGCAAAGTCGCCGATTTCCGGCAACTTGCAGAAATCGGAGCGTCATACATTTACCCCCTGGAGAGTAGGCAACTTTGTCATACAAGGGACGAGAAGGGCACTATTTCAGTTTGTTGAAAATGATGCTATAAATACCTAAATGTGGTCAGACAAACTCATTGAGGTTATATTTACTAAGTTACGAGTTAGAAAAGGTGAAGAGGTTGCTACAGGCAACCTATCAGATTTTAGCTTTCATTTATTTAGTGCATTCTACAAAATGACAGCTAGAACCTGATTGGTTGCTATAGGCAACATCTCCACTTTTCAAAACCGCAGTTTAGTAAATATACCCTAAAGGCTCTCCTAAGTTGCTACTTAAAATCCTGCTTTCAATTTTTATGCATTTTTTTTTTTTTTCCCATACACTTTGATTCAACTGTTGTGACCAGGAGTGCTGAAAATTATCCCAACAAATCTTTCTGTTCCTTCCTTTGTATTTATGCTTACACTGTTTAAATAACCTTTTAATAAGCATTTTTCCCCACTTCTTGTAACAATATGTGACATGCATGTGAGATTTTTTTTTTGCAGTTGTTGGAAGATAAGGTTAGATTGTATTTTTTAATTGTTTACTATTGTACTTGTATAACCACAAGAGGTTCCATTATATAAATGGTGGAGGGCATGCATGGTTGCTGGCAGCTGACTGTCTTCAGATTTCTACAAAGACGAGCTCATCTTTCATGTTGTCACCTTCTACTGCAGAGATAGTCACTCCCTTCATACACTTCAGAGGCCCTCAAAAGGGCCACACTTTACCCTTAATCTCAGTAATAAAATAAAACAATACATTTAATCAAAAAAAGACACCTATGTGGGATAACATATCAGCAGTTATTTTAAACAAGTGTTACAAGCTATAGCAAACAAATTTGATAATAAAGCAGGAAGGCGCTGGGGTCGCAGGTGTAGGCTCGGAGGGCTGCCTGTTGCCCATCATTGTTCTACTGTCTCCTTTTTTCAGCTGTACTACACAATCGGAAACTGCTTAGAAATTCCAGCCACCAATGGCTGCTTAAACATAGGTGGTTGAGAATGCTTCTTCCCACCTTCGCTATCAACAGCTACAATTCTTATTCTGCTACCTTATGTATAAATTGCTCCCCTTAACGCTAATATTGTAAGCTTGTTTGGGTAGGGAACACTTTACTTGTGTTTTATGTCATTGTACGTAAAGTGTTGGATTATGGTCCCCTAAATGTACAGCGCCGCATAATATGTCTGTACTTAAAAGCAATCACTTATTTATAAAGTGAAGATGTTAACCCTTTGTGGGCTCATGCATACAAGTGCTCAGCTCTTGTTGCCCCCTCGTCTGTGCTCTGGTCAGTGAATAGAAAGCTTTTAAGTGTGAAAAAGGTGTCATTGATCTGTGATGAGCTGAAGGACCACTCATATGGAAGAATTAGGGGAAGAACTGGTATTTCTTTCCATCACAGAGATATGTTTTAGGACAATGCAAATTGCAATAATTATCATCCTATATATAGATCTTCTAAAATTAACAGTTCTGCCATCTATTATATAAGCTGTTTTGTTCACCACTTAGTAAATGTTTATTTTGGCTGCTGGAATTGATATCAACAAATATTTTCATCAATGATGGTAATTGCACAGCAGGTGTAATTTAGGAACATGACTGATAGCTGGGAATTACCTTTTTGTTTGTTTTTCAGTACCCTTAGGTTTCAAAGTAGGGGTGTGTTATTCCTTATAAGTGAGATGCCATTAATACATGAGTGTCCATTTAAAAATAAAAAGTAAAACATTTATTACTGCTTTAATAAATTGTTATACTTGGCAACTTTTCAATGTTGGCCTCCGGGAGATTCGCTGAGGTGGGCATGTGGGTGGTGGGGCTCAGGAATTGTGTAATTTTTTGGCCCCCCCACCACTACGCAATGACGTAAACGTGTCATTTTACTGTGGGGGGGGCAGACCAAAATGACGCGATTCCGCTAGAATCGTGTCATGGTGGCTCCAGATCCTGCCCACTTCACTAGGAATTGGGCAAGTATGAATTATGTTATGGTATAATTCTTGATTACTTCGGTTTCCTTTGTCTCATGAAAGACAAAAAAAAATATTTCAAACAGCTGTGGTGTGAGTCTGTCTTTGGCTGAGGTAGGACCATGTGTATGTATGGTACTGGGTGTTATAGTGACCAGTGTAGTCATTAGCTGAGGTAAATTTAATGGCAGAAGTTGCAGATGATGCAAAGAAGCAGTCAGGCCCGGCGCTCCCATTAGGCAAGGTTAGGGAGTTGCCTAGGGCGCTGGGCTCTGGTGGACGCCACAGAAGTATTGTACTTTAATACTGTTGTACTTTAATACTGTGCGGCGACCGCTGAGCATACCTTCCGCGGCCGCCGCACAGCTTCAGATAGATCCACAGGGAGGGGGTGAGGGGCCATGGATCGTGACCGCTGACCTCCCCTCCAACAGCTGATGGGGCGGACCGTCCCTCCGACTCCTCTCCTCCACTCCCCCTCCCGTCACTGACTGTCGGGCGTGACATCATCATCGCGGCCCGACAGTGTCAGTGAGGGACGAAACCCAGAAGTGAGAAGCATCTTTATGGAGTCCCTTTTAAGGTAAGGAAAGAGAGGGGAGGGGAACATTTAGATCGGTGGGGGGGGGGGGATTTTGAAATTGTGCCTAGGGCGCCGAGGTCCCTAGCATCGGCCCTGGAAGCAGTAGGTAGGAGCAAACTTCAACCAAATTAAGGTAAATTGTAGAGTGTTTAACATGATCAAGTTAATCTTCCAACAGAGCAGAATTTATTGTGTATCTGTTTGTCTTGTGGATGTTTGTTACATGTCCCTGACTAGGTATGATATAGCTCTCTGAGTTGATGCATGAAAAATAACCCAACCTAGGTGACACTGCTTGTAATAAAAAGTAGTGTACCCATTCATTTTCTATTGCACAGTTGATGCTGCTGAGATTCAGTACATAAGACTTACAAATGACCTTTGGATGATTTAGTCTAGTAAACCGAAGAGAAAACAGTTTCTCAGCAATCTTCCTGTGCTTTATCACCATGCGGAACAAAGACGCGAGACAAATGTTTCCAGGAAACAAACATTTACGTTTTATAAAAGTCCATGTTTCAACGTGACTAACCCATATTTTCTCCAGTTAGTAGTTTAGTAAAAAGCTGTTTATTACCAAGCATAAAATATAAAACTAAAGATTTTATACCTCAATATTTCATAATAAATACTTTGGTAGAGAATTCAGTGAGGCTTTTTATGGGAGACATTTTCATTTCTAGATAACTATATATTGTACCTGTCGCCAACACATGGTGGAGTTGGCCATTTTGTAGACTGAGCAAATATTTGTCCTCTTAACAGGATCGCCGCTGACATTTCCAGTTCTCTCATGACGGCAATTTGTGCATTCGCACTGAGGCCCCTAATCTCTGGTCAGAGCGGGGACTTGGACCATAAGTGAGCAGACGCCTGTGCCAAAAGAAAAATATTTTTTTCAGCGTGGGCACACTGTCTGGGCAGGGGGGCATACGCTCCCCGGGCCAGACAATTAAATTGTATTTTGGGCCACCTGGTGGACAAGTGGTAATGTGGTGCAGGACCCCTGTGCAGTCCCTGCATGGGCTGTCCTATTGCATACTACTCAATGTGGCCGCATCATTCATTCATAGAATATAGTACTACAAGCTGTAGTACAACGTTCTGTGAATGGATGCACCCGCAGTGAGTAGTATGCAATGTGACAACCCATGCAGGGACTGCACAGGCTTCTTGAATTGCATCTCTTGTAAGGCAGTGGCTAGATCCCTCAGAGTGTAACATCACCAGGTCATGTGACTGCCGCAGTTACATGGTACACAGTTCAGAAGCTGCTGGAAGTCACTGGTGGAGGAAAAGGTAAGTAGAAGGGGTAATGTGATGGGGAGGGGGACATGTCTGTGTAAAGCATGTGGGCAGAGGGAGCAGCAGTGTGATGAAAGGACAGATATATCTATTATTTGTTGCTCTTATTGTCTTTATCTTATAGCTATATTGTGTGTGTGTGTGTGTGTGTGTGTATGTATGTGTGTGTGTATATATATATATATATATATATATATATATATATATATATATATATATATATATATATATATATATATATATATATATATATATAAATGTGTGTCTATCTATCTATATCTCAGCCAGGAATGTTATTTAAAAGAAAGAAACAAAAAAGTGCAGTAGGGAGAAGTTACACAAAAGTCAAATGCAATATAAAGTGAGGTTTGTTTGTTTTATTTTCATTATTTAAGATTTATCATTTATAATATTGCTCTGTTGATTCTGACAGGCCGTTTTCTTTCCACTTCTGGTCAACCTGCCTCTTCCTCCTGATTAAAGATCCAAGCCCTGCCATACAATGACGCAGTGATGCAATTCCACTCAATCTCTGTTCCACACGGTTAGCACGTCCTTCTTTTGGTGCATCCTGTTTTTGTTTGTCCCTATGATGGTTTTACTGAAGCGAAAGAGATAATACATTATAAACAGAAAAAATTCTGTGGAGCATAGCAACGTGCCAGTACATAGAGGGCCTGATTCATTAAGGAGCGTAAATGCCGATACGTGCTGTATTTTGTGTGAAATTGCTTTGCACGTTCCCAGTGATCGCAGCAGTGTCCAATTAATCTTTGAGCGCAAAGGACCCTTACTGCAGCCTCTGATTTCAGGGGCAGAACGGGGAGCGGACTGGGCATATGTATGTAGTCAATGCACAGGAAGGGCGTGCCAAACCACGAGTCAGGGCACACGCAGCATTTTTAAGAGGGGGTGTCCCCCCCCCCCCCCCCCCCCGGAAAAAAAATATAGAGAGCTGCTCCATTTCGGCGGCATTTTACTGTACAGCTGCGGCACTGTCAAGGACAGGTCTGCAGCGGTGCTGTATTGTAGTACAATACAGCACTGCCGTGGACGCTTCTTTGACAGCGCCGCGGCTGCTGTACAGTAAAGTGCTGCTATGTAGGGGCACTGTTTAGGCCCCGTTCTTCGTGGAGGGGAGGGGTTTCTGGAGAACCAGAAACCCCCCTTGCGTGCGCCCCTGCGAGTGTATGCATTGCCTCTGGATTCAAGCTTTAGGCATCTCAAACATGCGTGTTTTTCAGTGGTATCACGTGTACCAGCCGTTTTGCATGCCTCCGTGTATCAGGCCCAGGATGTTCACATATTGGTAAATACGTATTTTTACCTGCTTTGAAGCTTCATACAGATTCATAAAAAGGGGATTTTAGAAAAAACTACTCCTGAAACACAAAGTAAATGTAACCTATGTTTCATTATGTTGTCTTTTCACTTATCTATATAACTAAGAATCAGTGACACTGAAGTACTTTGTTACCAATATTTTATTCATGAGGACCTGCTGCATTCTCATGAATTGGCTCACAAAATGGCTGCCGCAGTTATGAGACGACATGTTCTCATGGCCTCAACTAACATAAGTTATCGTGTTTAAAGAGGACAGTAGGCGGAGGGTGTGAAGGCATTTTCTCTTTATGTGCTGGATCTTGAGTGACTTTTGTTATGCCTCTCTCTGTGTACTGCAATTTGTATTTAGGTCAGCACT
Source organism: Mixophyes fleayi (assembly GCF_038048845.1). Taxonomy (NCBI): domain Eukaryota; kingdom Metazoa; phylum Chordata; class Amphibia; order Anura; family Limnodynastidae; genus Mixophyes; species Mixophyes fleayi. The sequence continues at coordinate 295,320,293 of NC_134403.1, read as the reverse complement.
TAGTGCTTGCCAGCTGTCTGAATGGCAGAATTGTGTTTGCAAAGCTGAGGATTGTCTAGCTCTTCAATAATGTATCAAATGGAATCTGTCAAGCAAAATGGGATTGCATTGATTCGATGCATATTGATCCGATGCTCCAAGATGGTCAACTTTAAAATGAGCATTAATTTTATTAAAAGGAAGTAAACAACATGTAAAGGTGTATCAATTAAAATTATAATTACAAACAATGGCACTCAAAATAGCTAGCACATTACAGAACCTGTTTACCTCCTTCTATTTTTAGGAGGGTGTGTATCATCTACTATTAACTATAGGAGTAAGGGAATATTGCAACTATTTTTGTGTGCCACTATTGTACAGCTGAATATTATATTACATTGGTAGAATTGCACCTATCGGTTAGCTTTTCTGAATACAGTGCGCCTGAATGGTGCATAAGGCTTTTCAGTTTAAGTATAAAGCAAGTTCCGATCAGCTCCAAGTATGTGTGAAAAAATAACTAAATAAAAAATCAAGCTTTTTTTTTTTTTTTTTTTTTTTTTTGTAGAGGTGCTAAATCAGGGACACCCTGTAAATGCCTCCTTAACCCTTTGAATCATATTAGAATAACTTGCCTTTTATTTGAGCGCAATATTAACTTTCATCTCTGATAAAACAGTGACTGATACAGCTTTGCAGTAAGTACCTACAGAGGTTATCACTGGGATAAAATCTTAATAATGGAACCCGCTTACTTATTGAAAAGCATGCTTTATATCCTAGTTAATTTATATTTTGACTTCCTCTTACCATGTCTCTTTAAACAATCCCATGAGGAGCTATAATGAACATGAATAAATGAATCCCTAAATTGCGTCAGCTATTATATGTGGTTATAGAGTGCCCTAAAATGGCCCTAGTACTTTAGCACTTCCATATCGGGATTGCACTGTGCATCAGAGACTGACCAGCATTGCGTTCCAGGATTCACTAGCCGTGGCTTATTTCATCAGACAGATGTGTGTGCCTTTAGCAAATGGAGTTAATTTGTTTAATATTGGACAATTGCTATTTGGAAGCTGTTCAAGTATAACAAAGGTCCAGGAAAACCGAACTTAACTCTCTCATGCTTGTCCAAAACCGAAAGTCACCTGGATAAAAACTAAACCCCATAATGATTAGACGGTAATTAGCTTTGATCAGTCTAATGCAACATTAAGATAATAGAAGCAAATCTCTGCTTGTGATGGGTTATTGCATTTTTACTTCTACAGTATGTTAATAACATACGTATACATTGTTTTCTACAAAACATATTTGTTTGTCAGCTGCTTCTTACAGGTTGTTGTTGTTATTATTATTTATTATTACTGTTGTTGTGTTGCTTTTTACAATTTTTTTTTTTTTTTTTTTTTTTTTTTTAAACTATTTCACTGGCAGGGGTTTTATCATTATCATCAGCTATTTATATAGCGCTACTAACTCCGCAGCGCTGTACAGAGAACTTGCTCACATCAGACCCTGCCCCACTGGAGCTTACAGTCTAAATTTCCTAACACACACACACACACATACTAGGGTCAAATTGATAGCAGCCAGAGCACTCGGAGGAAACCCATGCAGATATGGGGAGGACATACAAAAACTCCACACAGCTAAGGTCATGGTTGGGAATCGTACTCATGACCCCATAGTATACCACAGTTGAATAAATATATCCTTTTGGATTTAGGGCATTCTACAGGGATAAATGGTTTAAATAAAAATACACTGTTGTGATTTTTCCCCTTCGCTACTATCTCAAACTCAATTCACAATCTACAAAATATACACATTTTATTTAGCTGTTGAAAAGCAGGTATTTTGATACCAGTGGATAAGGGGATATTTTTTATTTATTTTTTTTGCTAACTTTTACATAAACAAAATGAATACCTACATTGGTCCTTTGAAGCAGAAAAGCACCCAAGTAATATGAGAGGCTTGTATGATATAATGTGAAATTTCTCCTGCCATTATTCTATATGCAGCGCTCTGTTGCAGTTGAATTGAACAACTCACAATCTGATCTCACATGCTATGATCTGTTTGTTAAGCACCATTTTTGTCTAGTTGTCACAGATCTGATTGTTTGGATCGGAAAGGCACAATAAAAATGCAGTAATCCGTTTCACCAAACAACTGATCAATATTTTGTCCTTAGCCAAGTTATTTTACTGGCTTTCTGTGGTGTAAAATTACCGTTCACAATGTTTATGGGCAGCTTTACCGCCCAGCCCAACTGATGATATGCCCAGTCGGACTGCATTTGTATCTGAAGTGACTTTACATGGTGACTTCAAGTTAAGTTAGTGTAAAACAGATTATTTTTTAAGGTAGGATGATAGTTGCGCAAATATCCAACGGTTGATGGTTTGTGATATTATTTCAACAGTAAAGTAATTTCCTGATTAAATAACTTTGTTCTAGTAAAAATCTCCTCAGCTTTGGCAAGACGTGTATGTATGTTTGTTTATTTTTGTTGTCGGAAAATCATTTTGCAGCTCTGCACTCCAAGAAGGTAGATGAGAGAAGGTAAGTAATATATCAACCTAATTTCTCAAATTTTTAGCCCTTTTTCTCTTCAGTTCCATGTTGATTTAAACTCCGGCAATACTCGTCCAGTCCTTATTTTGCCTGTAACTGCTTTAAAAATAAAGTCCATTAGTGCATATAACTGTAGTCTTGCTAAGAGCCATTTGTGACATGGCTTAAGTGTTTTCAAGCGGATGCATGTTTATTTTCCTCTCTTGAAGCACACAGCTTGTGAACAAGAAAATGTACTCCATGCTGTGTGAAAACCTTAGATACCGTATAAAGTAAAAATGACAATCTGCCATAGTTGGAGTAAACTTTTTTATATGGTTGACGCAGGCACTTGCTCACTAGCAATGACTATTAAAAAGTGAATTTTCTGTTTTTTTGTAACAAAGATTAGACATTTATCTATAATTGTAAAACTAAATATGTGGTGGGCTGGAGAAGTAATTGGGTATAGTGGACCAGTGCTTAGGGTTGCCAGAAGCTGCATCTGATTTTTATAGCCACCTGTACCACTTAGGTTCACTTAATTTGATACCCCATTTACTCGGGGCATGATTGGGAACACCATCTACTCTTGGGTCCCTGGGAATGCTAAAGTTGGTTTATGTGGAAATATCTAAGTTACAAGTCCTCTACAAATGGATATTTGTTACTCTCTGTATGTAGCAGCTGGTCTACCATTTTGGTTGGTTTCCACCAGACTGGCCTGACATTGCAAGGTAGATTGATTGATTTTGAAAAACTGTAAAATAGTAATTCAGTGGTGACTGCAAGTGGTCATTGGTCAACCAGGAACCAGAAAAGTAACATTGGACATCTAGTTATTACACCTAACCTCTGGTATGTGTAAGTCGACACTTCTGGTGTGTTGCCAAATTGGCCACGAATGCAGTCATTGGGTGATCAGACCAAACAACCAAAAAATCTGTACAGTAAATCTTGTACTTTGGTTTATTTCAAATCTGGAGTCCTATACATTTTACCTTGAGACATACAAGGTCACATTTGCTGAAGTGTTGGATTTCAGGCTGTTACCTATGCAGTGGGAATTTATTGCTGGTATGGAAATGTGAAGTGATGTCCCAAGGCTTATTTAGCCTGAATAATGAAACAGAGATTCTAACTGCTATCAAACTATCTGGGGCTATGTTATTAATGAGTGACACTACACCACATCATCACCTTACTCCATGCTAGCTCTTATTACACCACATAACAAACAGAAACATGAATAACATCATCCATGGTCTACATTTCTGAGTTAAAGAAAATAACTATATAAATAAAATATTATATGTTCACAAATAAAATAAAAAAATTAGTATAAAGAAGAAAATTTGACATCTTACATTGTCCAGGGTGTAGAAAAGTCAATAAGATTCATTGATGTATTTATCTAGCAGGAAAAAAATCTGTACTAAATAGCCCTACTCTCCAGCACACTGATCATTACAAGTACACTACAATATGTGTGCCTCTCTCTATACTGTGTACAGATAAAGGAGCAATGTCTGTTAATTTTATGGCCAGTTGCTCTGCATATATACAACCTGCATTACATAATTCTATTAAAAATACTGTGTTTCCAATTCAAATTCCAACTTCAAATGGAATATAAATGTAAATGTAGTGTTTTCTTTTTGATGTTCATCCTCTGTGGCTTCCAGGGAGTCTACAGTAATTGATTTTCTTCAATATGATACTCTGTGTAATATTTTATTAATGTTCTATCTTCTCAGTAGAGAAAACATTGCTGTCTTGGTTAGTAATGTTGCCTTGTGGTGTAAAATCTTGTGGGTGTACAAGCTTTGTGTTTCTTATATAAGTATTTGTGATATTTTGTGTCTGGACTTCGATAATTTATATAGATGTTGTTTTAGAGGAATTAAAGAACAATTTACGATTGGACAGCAACTTTTACTAACATGCTACTACTGAGCAAAATAACATATGGAGGAAAATATGAAGTGCATATACTTAAATGGATCGCAGACCACAGTGTCTTTAACAGTGATCAGATTTGAAATTGTAGGCGGGCAGCTTGTGAATAGGCTTGGCCATGGCTAGCCGAGCTGCTAAAATATTGTGTGGCTCGTGCCCAATCATCTACAGCCTAGAGCCCACTCTCCCATGTTTTTCCTTCTTCTTGGAGTCTATTATTATTATTAAATATAACGATTTGCTGTTAGCATCATCTGGACTTTAAAGTACATTTAACTAAACCTATCCAGCCCACTGTTTTCTTCTTTCCATTTCTTCATCTCAGATGACTCTGGAATTTTATCTGCCAGACTGATGAGTAGATTAATATATAGCAGGCCCCCTAAGGGAATGTTGACAGTTCTCTGATCTGTCTGACGAGTTATTTCAGTTTAGTCATGTCTATTGCTTTTGCATTGCAAATCGCCTGTATAGCCACAGCCTTAATCCACACACATCAGCAGTTCAGTTACAGATATCCAGTGCCTTGGTGTTGGAAAGACATGGAACACACTGGAGTCTGGTACTCCGCATATTAAGTGTAAAATATATTATATATTAAAATGTTCTAGCATGTCTAACAGAATTGAAGCTTAAGAAAAAATTATGGTGCATTAGCGAATTAGGAGAGTGTGTTTCATTATGTGGCCTGTTCATGTTATCTCTAAGAAAAATGTCACTTTATTGATCCTTTATGCAGAAAACCGCACTCGGCAGTCTAGCAGGAAACCGCTGTGATAGTACAATGGATGGTCAACATGGGTCCTGTTTATCTGGCTTTGCAGAGCAAATAGCCAAAAAAAATATTGCAGATTGCTTGCACTGAGGTTGTGTCACCAGAATTTTGTTTTGCTGATATGACAGAAGTCTGTACTGTTCTTTGTATAGAAGTATATTGTGTTATATTTACAACTTCTGAGATTTGATCTAGTTTTTACTCAGGGCAAAATTGTTTTGGTTTTCCAACTACAGGTTGTTTGTATGACCTTTTAGAATTTAAAAACTGTATGTATAGTGTAAATGGGTAATAGAATGTTATCATGTCTTTTAATTCTTTGTTTTAGTTTTTAAGTATTGAAGAAACCAGTTGAATTTCAGCAAAATAGCTGGTGACAGCACCACTGATCCTGAGACCTATCCTTAACCCTTTTATTAAAAATAAAATATACAGACCTTTTTTTTTTTTGTTTTGTTTTTTTTTCTCTGTCATCCTGAAGTAATACAATCTGACTCCATTTATTTTGTCTGCCTTGTCTGTTATTGTTTTACGTATGTCCTGTTTTTATGTATGTCCTTGTCTTCCCTACTGTATGGCGCTGTGGAGCACAGTGGCGCCTTACAAGTCTACGATAATAATAATAATTTTGTAAATTAAAAAGGCCAAGTAATTTTTGCAAACCATATTTAATTGAGGGGTAAATGGCTCCCCCTCCCCCAAACATAATAAATAAATAAAAATAATCCAAATAAGATCAGGATAATCTGCATTGTCTAGGCTGTAGAATTATCCATTAGGTTTGTTACATGTACCCCTGTGTGTGTTGGTCAGGGGATATTTTAGCACTGTCTTCTGTTACAACACAGCAACATGTTCATTAGCATATTAAAATATCATTAACAAAACCTTGTTGGGCCAGGCAAAATAAAAGGGAATTGTATGGAAATGACCACCCTCTTTTGATGCCCACTGTCAATTTATGTCCCAGCGTGATTTAACCCTTGAAATACTACAACCTTTTGTTCAAAATGATAAAATGTGTCTGTGCCCACCTTTGTCACCTGATTTCATGCCCTAACACATGTTGAGCCAGGATAAATACCATTGCTGTCTGTGTGTTGAATCCTCTTGTCTTTTTACTGGGTCTAGAAGTCCAAAGACATCTCTTGGGGCAAAAAGAAATAAATAAAAGAATGGTCTGCACTCCCCAGCTTTTCCTTTCATTCAGACATTACAGAGCTTATCCCAAAAGCACACTTCCTGTAAGGCTGTCATCTGCACTTTCCCTAATGCTATTAGTGGATCAAATTCTTTATTTTCTTTCGCCACTAATGTTCTACAAGACTGCTTCCACCATGTAACACTTACAGGTGGGAGTCGGGCCCACCCATATGTGTGTGGGGGGGTGACAATATGACATTGATATTATGACAAATCAGTCCGTGTTAGAGAAGGGAGGTGGCCTGGCAAATGGTTGCCAACAATCTGACTATGGCGTACCTCCCAAATGTCCCCATTAAGACAGGTCAGTGCCAATTTAAGGGCTTTGTCCCACCCGTGGACAGCTTTGATCCATGGTAAGAATATTGGGAGAGCAGCAGTGAACGGGTGCTCCCCCCCAGCAGTGAACGGGTGCCGTGCTCACCTGCCACTTGTGTGCATGGCATTGAAAGGGTTTTTGAAGGTGACTGTAGGCAGGGCTGCCACTAGAAATTTGCAGGTACCAGTACAAATGTAACAGACAGGGTCCCACTCCTTCTTTCTCTCACCCCACTCTCATTTTTAAATAATTCTCTAAACAACATTTGCCCCCCTCCCCCATTCTCTACAGTCATCCCTCAACCTTGCTTCCATCTGACCACCACAGCAGTAGTTTACTTACCTCTCTGCGTCTTCTTGCTGTCTCCTTTCGGCTCCTCTCTATTGAAAGCGCGGTGACCTTATTAATTACATGACGTCAATGATACTGCCTCTCTTCTTGGGAGCCGGGCATCTGGGGGGCTGAGACTGAAGCAAATGGCGGCAGCTCTGGGGCCCCAACATCTTTGTAGTGGCGGCAGACATGCTGCTTACAAGGGGGCCCGCTCCCACAACTTTAATTGCGCACATGTATCTCTCCCCACACCACCTCTCATCTCAGGAGCAGCTGCCGCCTAGAAAAGGCACCCGCCACCTCCCTTAATTCACTGTGGAGGCCCTTTCCACTAATAAATTTGTCTGGGCCCAGGGCTGGTGGGGCCCCACTCTGCTGTTGGGCCACCTACTGCTGGTTTCCCTGTACCCCCTGATGGCGGCCCTGACTGTAGGTGGTCCAGCATTCAAAAGCATGTTTGCCCACTCCTCTTCACATGTACACTTTGCGTTGCGTACATTATTTGATGTTCTGTATGATACAATTCTAATGTTCATACATCTAGTTGTTGTTATTTTTATTACTATTATTTTACTAAGATAAAATAATATAGGAACTATGAGATTTTGCTGTCTCACTCCCTATGTGGGCCGTAAACCTTCAGATTCCTTCTCATTACTTTAAGATTTAAAATAACAAAGAAACAAACCTTACGATTCTCCAGAGGAGGGCGAGCTGGGGTCCCGTCAGTTTATTTTGTGTTAAAAAGTATAAATGATTATATTTTTCTTTCCATAAGTGATTTCGCTGACTCTCTTTTACATTTAAAAGCTTCTCATCTGGATCCACTTTTTTAATTGTCTAGTCACTGTATGTAAGGAGAACATCTCCAAAACAATAATTATCTTCAATTGGATACAAAGCAGTTTGTCAGCTATACCTGGCTGCCACTACACTAGAGCACTGTCAGCCTCTGTAGAAATCTGGGCAGATTTCCAGGTCCCTAACACACGCTCCTCTTGTCTCAGTAGTGCCCTTTTCCCATTAAATTGTAAGTTCTCTCCTGAGCAGGGACATCCCTACGTTTTGTTTAATTGTCTGCATTTATTATATCTATCTTGTGTATCCCCGTTTTATATATGCCCTGTTTTCCCCACCGCCGATGCCACTGTCACCTTGCAAATCAACAACAATAAAAAGATACTTTGTTATTCTGCTCAGATCTCTTTTTACTGCCTATGTGCATGTACTAAAGGGGTTTTTCACTTTTCAAAACCAAAGACCACTCAAGATCAGCACTAATAATATTTTTTTTTTAAAATCTATTTGTATCCAGTACCTCTTTCACTTAATGTCTTAGCTTCAGCCATGAAATGTGGTGCCTGGAAGACAAGTAACCTCAGCAGCCAATGTAGGTCTATAGACCACATCACATATCCGTGAATGCTTAGCCAGGTGGCAGGTACACGGCTGAGCTCTGCCAGCTGGGCACTACCACACATACCCTAGTAATGCTTATTCACCGAGACAGCGCTTAGAGAAACGCACTGTGCTGAAAAGGATGATACTGCACACGTGGTACATGATATGGCAGGGAGGAAATGGCTCTATCTGTGGACAATACTGGGTAAACATGGACACATCCTTAGGCAACCCTATTTTAAGCAAACGTGTCCAGGGTATACTGGGATATTTTCCTACACATGGCAGACTTCTGACTGCTTTAACAACTTTTGCTGAAATCTGGTAATAAAAGAAGACTATAGTGTCTAAGCAGCTATATTGTAAATGGAATGTGATACATTACAAGCTCTGGCAAGGTATGGAAGCTTTTACATATGATGTAAAACAAATACAGTACAATTAGACCTATTTAAAAAGTGGAGTTCCACTTTCAATTCTATTCATCATTTACTATACCTAAAATCGCCTACCTCATTCTTCTTAAAGGCCATGAAAAGTCTTTTCTCAATTGAAATCTTAAAGCCTCAGTTTTCAACTTTCCCACGTTCTGGAAGAAATTATAAACGGCAGTAAATCTGGATGATATTTGCAAAGTACATTCCTACTAACTTTAATGGTTCAATAACAGTGATATTCATTTTTTGTCTTGAAACATTTGCGGAAACACTGCTGTCAGCCTCAGGGCCTGATTAAGGGTTCTGGCCGCCCTAGGCTAATATGGCCGCAGCGCCCCCCCCCCCCCCCTCCTCCGAATATATAGGTGTATAGGAACACTCCTGAATATGAATGTTCAGGTGTATTCTCCAACATTCAAATTTAGACAGATTGTGCCATTGTCTCTTACCTGTTCTTGCTCTTCTCTCTTGCAACTTTGTTATCCTCTCGCTGGCTTCTGGAAAGTTGGCGTCCTGTTTTGAAAATGCAAAAATGTATTATAATGCAAACCCTGAATGATTAGGCCCTTTAGTTAAAACAAAACACTCCATTGTGGCCAGCTAAAAGTACCCCATTGGACAGGCATATATAAGCAATATCTGAATATTTGTTGTCAATCAAATACAAACCTCTACCAGCCCCATCTCACTAATATTTAGTATTCTAGTGATTGCTGAGACCACCCATGTGACCACCACACAATCATGAGATTCTGCCCCCCAAAGCTGCTCTATTTTTTAAATACCCCCTGCAGCCATTTTCCTTAACCACAACCCCCCCCCCCACAGCCATTTTCCTTAACCCCTGCTGCAGCCATTTTCTTTACCTCCCACCCTGCATCCATCCCCCTTGCAGCTATTTTCCTTACCTCCACTCTGCTAGCTAGCTATCCCCCCCCCGTCACATCAAAACTCCCCCAGTCACATATATCAGCCCCCCTCCTCTGCCCTCCTTCATACATATCAACCTCTCTCCCTCCCAATAGATTTTCATGGCAGCCCCCCCCCTCCCACCCTATAGATATGCAGGGTAGTCCCCCCCCCTCCCTATAGATATGCAGGGTAGTCCCCCCCCCCTCCCTATAGATATGCAGGGTAGTCCCCCCCCCCCTCCCTATAGATATGCAGGGTAGTTCCCCCCCCCTCCCTATAGATATGCAGGGTAGTTCCCCCCCCCCTCTCTATAGATATGCAGGGTAGTTCCCCCCCTCCCTATAGATATGCAGGGTAGTTCCCCCCCTCCCTATAGATATGCAGGGTAGTTCCCCCCCCCCTTCCTATAGATATGCAGGGCAGTTGCCCCTCCCTATAGATATGCAGGGCAGTTCCCCCCCTCCTTATAGATATGCAGGGCAGTTCCCCCCCCCCCCTCCCTATAGATATGCATTGCAGTTCCCCCCTTCAATTACCTGTAGTTGTGCCAGCGTCGCTCCTCTCCTCAGATCAGCAGATAGGAAGTGAAGACGTCCTGCTTCCTGTCTGCTGCACAGCAACAGGCAGCCTGGCGATTGGCTGTGTGTTGCTAACCACTGACCACCATTGCTTTTGATTGTCGAGCCCTCCACCCCCCCGCGGCGACCCCCCCCCTCCCCCACCCCGAAAAAAAAATGTATGAAGGAAAAAAAAATGTAAAAAAAAAAATATTTTTTTTTTTTTTTTTTTTTTTTAAAAAAAAATACCCACAGGGCAGCGCCCCCCGGGACCCAGCGCCCCAGGCTGCAGCCTGGTCAGCCTAGTGGTTGATCAGGCCCTGGTCAGCCTGAAAAGGGGTTCCTTTGTGCTCTAACAAAGACAGCATAATTTTATGGACAGTGGCTGGCGATCAAGACAATTGACCTGACCCCCGCCGTGAAATCACGGACATAGAATGGAGGAGTTATTGCATTTTGATTCGGCGTGCTCAGTCACCTGATTGAGACGAATTACTCAATATGTGCTCCATACTCGGATATTTTACAAGAAGTCAAAGAACAGTCTATGAAGAAAAAGAGACTTGTAAACACGCGCATCAACTTTTTTTATAGGCTTTACTAGCATTAAAATAGTGCACGTTTCCTTGACCTACTAAATAAAAGAAACGTGGTTACTCATTGATGAAGCTTACATGATTCTGTCATGTTATATAGTAAAATAATTCAGAACATAGTGCTGTATGATTGACACATCATATGGTCATTAGTCTGCAGAATCATCTCTGCTCTGAGAGTCTGCATTTATCATTAATGTGACAAGTACTCAGCGGATCATGTTCCCTTCCGCACATTCACAAGACATAGAGATCAGATGTGAGTGTTTTGGGAGTGCCAAAAATAGATTTTAATTGAAGTGATTTTCTTTTTTTCCTGTGCGCCTTTGCCCCAGGTGCATAAACTGTATTTAGAATAGAGTTTCCATAAGGTTTGCTTCTGCAACAGACCAACATATTTGTATATCAAAATAATAATGTACAGAAAACTAGTTGCTTACTTCTTCTCTCTTTTTTTTTTTTTTTTTTAGTTTTCCGATTTTCTTGGTTATCACTCTTGGCAGTGCAGAAGCCAGTCCGAGTGATTGGCTCCGCTGAAATGCAGTAGACACACTCTAACCAGCATGATCAGGCATTATTATTATTATTATTATTATTATTATTATTGCAGTGTTGTTACAGTGCTCTGCAGCATCGGACAATGGGGAAAACTGCATACAAAAAAACAGGGACATACAGGTTAGATAGGATTATGATAACCAAGCGACTATTGACATTTGCTTTGACAATATCTAAGGGCAGAGATAGAGAATGAAAATTTTACTTCGTAATAAAGCTTCAGTTAAAAGTTAGGACACTTTGTTTTTCCATTATGTGTTACACAAGTGAGACATTAGTTTAACTCCATTAATTGGTAAGAATGTTAATGAGAAGTCTAAAAAAAAAAATGCCTTCCCAATTATGGCATAGCTTTGGTACCCACTCATTGTATATACTAACAGAATAATAATAGAAAAAAAAACACATTACAGCCCGACAATTTGTATGTGTACTTCCTTTCAAAATTGCAGTGGGTTGGTCCTCTGCCAACACTGTGGTTTTGCAGATTGATAACCTGGCACCAGTTTTCAGAAATACTTGGTCCATTTTAAAATATTATTTTATTGGTAACTTTTATTGCAATTAAATTAAGTTTTCATACTATAAAATACTATAAGTTAAGAGATCTTGAGGTTTCCTGCTTCAGAACACTCTGTCTCTGAGTACATGGGGTTTGAGGCGTACATGCTTTGATCCCATGTATTGTTAAATTGCCTCTTGCAGTAATTGAGAATCACTTGATTGTTGCCAGTCCTACAGGCATATTCACATTGGAGCTGATGCAGTGTGGGGCCTATACCAGTTTGCCTAGTGTATCTTCGCTCTGTGCATGCCCAGAATGTAGGTACAGGCATATGTGCCTATGCAGACTTGTAAGATTCTGGCACTTGAGCTTGCTTGTGCCTGGAGAGGTGGGATGGGTGCGTTTTAACGTTGTCCAAGTGCAGTAAAAGCATGTTTATGCAAATGTGGCTCATGCAGACCTGCCAAAACACACACATAAGTCTGTTAGGTGTCTTCTCTTTTTATACCAGCTGTAGGGCAGATGGAAATACTCACTGATGATGCTGACTTGTTATAAACCATGCGCAGATGCTGGTGATGCGTAGGCGGATGCATCTCACGATGTGTACAGTATAGCGCTACATATGGGTGGAGACAAGAAGTTGTCTATTTAAAAAAAGAATAGAGGGTCCTCATGGTCTAGCTTTCTGCTCCAGAACACTCTGTCTCGGAGTACATGAGGTTTGGGTTATGCTTTAGACAATTTTTGAATTGAAGTTCAATATTTTTATAACCATAATATATTTGATATAAATATTCTGCTGGTGGGAAAGCCACTAATTAGTACGTTATTGCTGCTGTTTAATTGTATGGGGGAGATTCAATTCCCCGCCACGGGCTGTGCACAATTACTGTTACTATGGTAATTGCTGTGGATTATTACCGCTACTACGGTAATTTCAACGCTGATTTTTGGTCACAGCTCCCTGAGCCGCGAGCAAAAATCTGTTTTAAAATTACCGTAGTAACAGTAATAATACGCGCCCTGCATTGTTGTTTAGAATTGAATCTCCCCCTATATATCTGTCTTGAGCATTTAGTTTAGGCTTTCTTTGTGCTGAGTCTATCCGATTTCAGAAAACAATGATTTAGCAGGCAACGCCACTTGGGAAAAGACAATATTGATTAGAGATGGTCACTGACCCCCGTGTTTTGGTTTTGGATTCGGTTTTGGATCTGGATTACCGTCGTGTTTTGGTTTTGGTTTTGCAAAACCGCCATTGCGTGTTTTGGTTTTGGTTTTGTTTGGTTTTGTTTTGCTATTTTTTGGGAAAATCCATGTTTTTGGGCCTAAATTAACCCAATTTAGTGCTCCAACTGTTTTAGAGACAAGTAATCTAATTGTTGAGGTAATAAATCATCCAAAAAAACAGTTTAATTCTTCGTTGGTAGGCCTATTCTACACACAAAACAGATTGTCTTCCTCTCCATCTATGCATATTGGCAATGCAGCCATCGTCTTTGAATGTATATTACACCCTACACTTATAGTTAAATATGTAAAGAAATGGAAAAAGCCAGTTTGGTTTCTGTCTCTCAAGGCCCCCCTCCACTTGTATAAAATACCAAAAAATTCAGCCATTATAGACTGTACAATATTAATTGACATGTAGAAAGCCAGTTTGGTTTCTGTCTCTCTAGGCCCCCCTCCACTTGTATAAAATACTAAAAAATTCAGCCATTATAGACTGTACAATATTAATTGAAATGGAGAAAGACAGTTTGGGGTCACTCTGTCTCTCTAGGCCCCCCTCCACTTGTATAAAATACCAAAAAATTCAGCCATTATAGACTGTACAATATTAATTGACATGGAAAAAGCCAGTTTGGTTTCTGTCTCTCTAGGCCCCCCTCCACTTGTATAAAATACCCAAAAATTCAGCCATTATAGACTGTACAATATTATGAAAAATGGACAAAGCCAGTTTAGGGTCACTCTGTCTATGACACCCTACCCTTAAGGATAAATTGCCCTAACAGCAGCCTTTCAAGATGGTATGTGATATGGAAATGCCACAAGTCCCTTTCCTCTTTGGGGGTAGATTGCACCCTACACTTACATAGAAAGTTTTAAAAAGATGTTATCGGCATCATCTTCAGCTTAATCCTCACCCTCATCAGTGTGTACGTCATCATCACAGACTATCAATTCATCGCCGCTTGAATCCGCCATTAGAGAACAGTCAGTGCTTGGATGTCTTGGATGGTGAAGGCCTTCCTCGTGGAAGATGTAGTTCATTTTTATAAACATCATTTTCTCCACATTTTTGGGAAGTAACCTTCTACGGCGATCACTGACTAAGTTCCCTGCTGTGCTGAACACTCGTTCAGAGTACACACTGGAGGGTGGGCAGCTTAGGTATTGCAAAGCAAGTTTGTACATGGGTTTCCAAATGGCCTGCTTTTCTTCCCAGTAAGGAAAGGGACTGTCTGACATTTCCATATCAACTACCTCTTGAAAGTAATCCTCCACCATCCTTTGCATGTTTATACTCATATTGGATGGAGTTATGGGCAAAGTGACCAATTTTTTTGAAAAATCCTTCAAACCAGCCCAGATGTTAAATTGTTCTGGTCTGCCCCCTGTGTCTTCCCTGCTTCTTTTTTGGAAATTTAATTTTTTACGAGCAACAGCTTGAGAAAGTGAAGGAGGACACGTCGTCAAGCCGAGGCCCAGTTCAGCGGCCAACTTGCTGAGCAATAGCTCCTTGCAAAAGTTCACATCTCGCTCATTTACAAGTAAAGACTCAATGTAGGTTTTAAACCTTGGATCAAGCACAGTGGCCAAAACGTACTGATCCGAGTTCAAGATCTTAATAACTCGAGGATCATTGTGAAGCGAATTAAGTACTTGATCGACAAGGCCAACATACTTTGCTGAATTGCTTGCTTTCAGCTCCTCCTTCATTTTCTCAAGCTGCTTTTCCAATAGTCTAATTAAAGGAATGACTTGGCTCAAACTAGCAGAGTCTGCACTGACCTCACATGTCACAACTTTAAATGGTTTCAGCACCTTCCACAGCACTGAAAGGATTCCCCACTGTGCAAGAGTGAAATACATCCCCCCTCCTTTCCCAATGTCATGACTTGTGCAATATGCTTGGATGGCTTTGCGCTGTTCCTCCATCCTCTGAAGCATGTACAGGGTGGAATTCCACCGAGTTACCACTACTTGCTTAAGTTGGTGGCAGGGCAAGTTAAACTGCTCTTGGAGCTGCTGTAATCTCCTACATGCTGTGGCTGAATGCCTGAAATGGCCTGAAATTTTACGGGCCACCGAAAGCATCTCCTGCACCTCACGGTTATTTCGTAGGAAGCTCTGCACCACCAAGTTGATGGTGTGAGCAAAACAGGGAATATGTTGGAAATCACCCAGCTGTAATGCTCGCACTATATTGTTGGCGTTATCTGAAATGACATACCCTGGGGAGAGTCCGAGTGGTATAAGCCATGCATCAATCACATCTCTCAGTTTGCGTAACAAATTGTCAGCCGTATGCCTGTTAGTGAAGCCGGTGATACAAAGAGTGGCCTGCCTGTGACAAATGTTACGTAGTGGTGTACATGCTGCTGCTGTTCCTGCTGGTGAAGGTGAATGACCAACCCAGTGGGCTGTCAGTCATATAGTCTTTGGTTTGGCCACTTCCACTTGTCCACATATCTGTGGTTAAGTGAACAGTGGGCAGAATGGCATTTTTCAGCGCAATCTCTACATTTTTACACACTTTTTGGTATAGTTGTGGAATAGCTTTACGGGAGAAATGGTGTCACGATGGAATTCTGTAACGCGGACACAAAACCTCAATTAACTGTGAAAAACCAGCTGCGTTTATTGTGGAGATTGGACGCAGATCTAACACTAACATTGCAGCCATGGCGTCTGTGATTCGCTTGGCGACTGGGTGACTGCTGTCATATTTGCTTCCCCTCACAAATGATTGTTTCACAGTTAATTGCTGAAATGTAGGACTGCTCATTTTATTAACCTGCCTCTGGGATGACGATTCACCCCCAGCAGCAGCAACAGCAGCAGCAGGACTAACGCTTTCTTCAGAGGAATCAATAATAGTGCCGGAGTCATCCAGCCTTAAGTGGGATGCCGGGCTAACTCCGAGCGCTACTGAGGATATTGATGAGGATGGTGTGGTGGGTGTATTTTGTAGCCGTCGGTATGTCGGTGAGCGGAGGGTCTTAGCTGATGAGGGAGTGCTTGTATTCTTTTGGGAAGAACTTTCAGCTTTTCCCAACACTTTGCCATGAACTCTCGTTAAATGGCGTAACATAGACGAGGTTCCAAGATGGTTAAGGTCCCTCCCTCGACTGACTGTGGCTTCACATACACTACAAATGGCTATACAATTGTTGTCTGGATTTGGGTAGAAATAATTCCACACATAAGAAGTGGATTTTTTTGTTTTATGCCCAGGCATGACAATGGCCTTTTTCTTGTCACGTGCCAGAACTGCTGCCACTGGTGCAGGACTTACACAAACAACCTCATCCTCATCAACATCCTCATTAGCGCCCTCGTCGCCTACACAAATCTCCCCCTCATCCTCTTCTAATTCCAAAGTGGCATCCTCAATTTGGGTATCACCGGCTACACTCGGGCTATTAAGGCACACATCAGCAGAATGCTCACGATTAGACATCCCACTGTTGGATGGACTCTCCACAGGGATTGTTGTCATTTGTGAATCCGAGCAAATATTCTCCTGTAATGCCTCACTGTTATCTTGCAGCTCGGCTTTGACGCGTAACAGTAGTTGTGCACCAATTGTAGGCTGGGTAACTTTTTGGGATCTGCCACTAATAGCCAAAGGTGAAGGCCTCATTCTCTCTTTGCCACTGCGTGTGTAGAATGGCATGCTTGCAATTTTTTTTTTATCGTCACTTAACTTTTGCTCAGTTACACTTCTTTTTCGCTTCAATATAGTAAATTTTTTTTTGGTTTTTGTTTTTTGCACTAATTTGAAAACACTCTGTTGTTTGACATCGCCTTGGCCAGATGACATACTGGGAACACTAACATCAGGACTGGTGACAGAACCTGGTTGCTCATTCAGATCATATGTGGACTGCTTTGAATCCATTCTGAGCGCAAACCACTGGGGAGTGCTAAAAATTATTTGGTAGATACTGCTGACAGATATGACTTTCGACAGCCAGAAATATTAATGCACAATTAGGGAGGACACCCCAAAAGCACTGAGGAGTGCTAAAAATTATTTAGTAGATACTGCTGACAGATATGACTTTTGACAGCCAGAAATATTAATGCACAATTAGGGAGGACACCCCAAAAGCACTGAGGAGTGCTAAAAATTATTTAGTAGATACTGCTGACAGATATGACTTTCGACAGCCAGAAATATTAATGCACAATTAGGGAGGACACCCCAAAAGCACTGAGGAGTGCTAAAAATTATTTAGTAGATACTGCTGACAGATATGACTTTCGACAGCCAGAAATATTAATGCACAATTAGGGAGGACACCCCAAAAGCACTGAGGAGTGCTAAAAATTATTTGGTAGATACTGCTGACAGATATGACTTTTGACAGCCAGAAATATTAATGCACAATTAGGGAGGACACCCCAAAAGCACTGAGGAGTGCTAAAAATTATTTAGTAGATACTGCTGACAGATATGACTTTTGACAGCCAGAAATATTTATGCACAATTATGGGGGACACCCCAAAAGCGCTGGGGAGTGCCAAATATGAAGAAAAAATAATAAACCTCTATCCTCCTCTCTGCACTAGCGATTTTGGTTAGAGTAATTGCAAGAACAATATTGTATTCTCTGTCCCTGCTCTAATTAGCCTATGACTACACCCTGCTCTCTCCCTCTGTCAAATGGCGATGGATTGCTGTGGAGGCGTGTATTTATAAAGTTGAAGTATCGCGAGAACCGAGCCCCGAGATCCGACGACGTGACAATGACGTTCGGCCTCGATTTGGATTCGGAATGGGCGGGAGAGTACCGAGCTGCTCAGCTCGGTACTCGG
The DNA here is from genome assembly GCF_038048845.1 of Mixophyes fleayi. Lineage (NCBI taxonomy): Eukaryota > Metazoa > Chordata > Amphibia > Anura > Limnodynastidae > Mixophyes > Mixophyes fleayi. Next base: position 295,302,137 of record NC_134403.1, on the reverse strand, counting down.
ATACCCAAAGTTCGGGTGGGTTCGGTTCTCGGAGAACCGGACCCGCCGATCTCTAATATTGATATATCATTTTTGTGTATGACAATCTAAATATTGGCCCCTGTCCAAAATAAACCGCCAGAAGACAGGTGAATACAATTTTATTCTTTTGAATCCAATTTTTTTTGCCAAGCATTAATGTGCGATTCAGAATCTTTTGCTTGTAGCAGACAACAGCCTGTCTAATATATGTCCAGTTGTTTCCAAAATAGAACATGTTCACTGGAAATTGCTCTTTCTATGCAAGTTCTCACTGTTTTGCGAAATTTCCGATTTTAGCCTACAATTCGTGTGTATGTAAAAGCAATTGTTCAGGAAGGATTTTTTTAAGCTGCATTTGAAATAAAGTCTGAAAACTTTTGCATATTGTATTTCATCTTCATTTCTTGCTCTTCTAAGATGTCTTTTGTCATGAAGTGGGACAGGATAAGCAATCCGATAGGTCACAGCAGCAGCAGATAAATGTGTTTAATTATTGTCAGGCAGTGACTTGTCCATGATATGAGCATGGTAATGGAGCCATGACTAGAGGGCAGATTCAATTTAGCATAAGGTAACAAGATGTGTCTCCAAAACAATCCGCGGAGACACATCACATCAGAGTTTTTTCAGAAATTTACGCATAATTTTTCCTCACGTCCTGTAGAGTGCACAGAAAAATGAGCAGAGATTTCTTACTATAATGGTCGGCAATATGCGCATCTGAACATTGAGGCTATGTTACATTCCACCTTGTGCCAAATTGAATCTGCCCCTAAGGGTTCAGCAGTGAAAGGCACATGGTTCCCCAACAGCAGACCAGGGATGGTAGACTCCTGATGGTTTCAAACACACTTCTGTTTAAAAGAAAGTTCATACATGCAAATTGTTTATATGATGTTTAATGGGCCTGGAAATTGGATGTATAGGTCATTCCCTTTTTTTTTTTTTCTTCAGAAGATGTTGTATTGGTTTCTTTACAACCCAAGGCTGGAATCGAGAAGGTGGCAAAATGCAGTAAAAATCTATGTTTATTTACATAGAATATAGATAAAGATTCAGCTTTTATTGAGCGTGGTACACCTGGATGTACATCCCCTAACAAAATATTGTTACCATGCTTTGGTTTCGAATTGGCTTACCAGTAGAAAACAGTAGCAGAATGCATGTGTGCAGATTGAAATAAACCTTAGGCCAGTTCCCAAAGAGTGCGCCGCGGCTCACAGGGGTGCCGTGGCCAGGGGATAAAACAAAACTGACGAATCCGGTGGCGCCCGGAATCCAGCATCCTCCTCCCTCCTCGCTTCTCTCGTGACGTTTTCTGTCCTGACCTAAATATTTATTACGTTATTTTGACCCAACTACTTACAAAACAGGACTGCTCTGTAATTATTTTGGAGGGGTGCCTTGAAAAAATTATGGAGACTCTACGGGTGCTGTGAACTGCAAAAGTTTGGGAACCACTGCCCTAGGCAATAAAATACTTATGCTTTATAGTGGGATAGGGAAAGGTGAGGAGGGAAAGAGGAAGTAGGAAAGCAGGAGAATGAGGAAACCGGGGACATCCTTTTCGATGGATTGTAGAACATGTGCCTGTAACTAAATGACAGCTAAGCTAGGTGGGCAAGGTGCAGGACTCAATTATTCAAAAGGGCAAACAATGGGTTATCTTTGAATTCCGTTCAGTCGAATCACAGAGCACAATATTCGCAGAACTTGTCTGCAGACTATAAAATCAAGTCGGCCATGGACATCTAAGTGGGGACCTCTAGTAAACCGGTATCACAGCCTTTGCAGCACAATTGAGACATTTCAAAATGTATCTTTTGTACTGAGAAATGGGCATTTCAGTTACATTAAGCAGCCAAAAATTTGGACGATTTGGGACCTCAACCCCGGTTATTACCTTGGACTGAAGTAACACTGCCTCTCGGAAAGGGTGCAGTGCTGCACACTCCCAACAAATGTGCAGTGGTGTGCAAGGTGCCAAATTACGCCTCCATCGTAAATCTGTGAGGCCGAGGTACATCTTGGCCAACAGACTCTGACACCAGTACCACCTGGATAGGACTTTGTATTGAGTTTCTGTAACTCTGACACTGACCGAGCTAATATGGGTTGTTTGAAAAATTGTATGCCAATTTTGGTCAGGGATGTCCGTTCTCAGGTCACATTCCTAATCTCCAGTGAAGTTTGGTAGAGAGCCAAAGGAGTGCTCAATCAAAGTTTTATACATGTATTATTATTATTATTATTATTGGCTACAAAATTTCTGCAGCACCGTACAGAGACAGACATAAGACCATACAGGGTAGATACAGTACCGAACATTAAAATAAATACTACCAGGACTTCAAACACTCCAAACATAGCTTGTATAGTGATGTAGGAGCAGAAGAATAAGTAGAGAAAAAGGAGGGAAGAGGACCCTGCTCATAAGAGCTTACATCCTAGAGGGAGAGTAAACAGACATAAGGCACAAAGGAAGTTAGAGGAGGGGATAAAGTACAAGAGAGGGGGGAGAGAAAGGGTAAGGTAATCAAGTGTGGTAATTATGAGTGCCCGTTTGAAGGAGCCAAATTAGGGGACAGTCTGATGGATCAAGGGAGGTCATTCCAATGAAGAGGGGCAGCCCGGGAGAAGTGTGATGAGGTGATCTGGGTGGAGGAGAGGCGACGGTCATTGGCCGACCGCAAGGAACGGGATGGAGTGTGAGTGGAGAGGACGTTAGAAATGTAAGGGGTAGTGGAGTGGTTGAGGGCCTTATAGGTGAGTGTGTGGAGTTTTGAAAAGGATTCTGTAGAGGAAGGGGAGCCAGTGAAGGGCGAGGCAGAATAGGAGCGGCGGGAGAGAAGGATGAGAGTATGCTTTGTATATTGGGCTGTGTAGACATGGTCCCAAATCTGATGGACTCGCACCCTGCCATCTTATGGACTCTTTTAGGGCCTCCCCACCCCTTGGCTCTCTAATTTCTCCCAATTGCTAGAGACTGCCCTGGAAACTCTGTGACAACATTGCAACTACATTACTGGCAAGGTTCTCTGGTTCTCTTCACTGGTTTACTTACTAACTTTTTCAGTAAGTAGTCTCTTTGTACTCTAACACTACTGTATTAATACCGCATAGTAGTATTGCACTAAGTAGTGTTTTATTTAGAATAAATGTATGCATTTGTGGAACAAACGCTCAAGTGTGATTACTGCTGTGATTGACGTGAGAGTTGGTCTTCTAGAAGGCCAGATTCTGGGTCTCGGTAAGCAACTGGCAATACTAAAGCAGTGGCTGATCCACAGATCACCACGCTGCCCCTCATTCACTCTAGTGCAGACGGGCTACCTGTGGCTTCACACTACCTTACATGTGCCTTACATTGCCAACTTCCTCTTCAGTGCCAAGACACCTTCTACTGCCACTGGATCTGAGGTCAAGACTGTGTTTCTTTACTGTGACTGTCACCATTTTGTGCTTAGATAGGTTAACCCAGGGGAGAGGCTGTAATTAATTATAAAGAGATTGTAATCCTACTTTGAAAAGCACCAAAACTGAAGTTTAAAATTTATTGGAGGTCATTCCATGTTGATATTACTGATTTGATTTCAGAGCAATACTTCAGAAGTTTCTCCAGGAGCTGTTACTGACACTTTCGTGTATCTGACTCCTATATTAAGATTCAGTCAACTCTCATCTGTCCAAGAGTTCAAAAAACGTATTAATTTCACCCAAAACTCATATGGTATATATGATCCGGAGTAAATATTTAACACAAACAATCCCCCCTGTAGTATACTCTTGGTTTGTTTATGTAGTTATATGAACCTCAGACTATGGCTAGCCATATAAACAATTAGTGCTGACTTCAAAACCACACCGAAACATTGGCACCTTTTTTTTAAACTTGATGTGGTCATGGAGACCGCAGAATACTGTTTCCGAATAGGCGCCTGCATTATGTAGAAAGGCTCCTGTATGGCCAGAAAATCGGTGCAATTTATTGCTTATGGAAAACATGAAAGTTTAATTATTAGCTGATGTTTCCTGTCTCTTTAGTATGAGATCTGGAAACCTGATTTTTCAGGGGTATGAGTAAGACCTGTTTTCCATATTTATAAAGAGGTCTATTTTTAAGCATATCTATCTGATATATATACAGTACAACTATAATGCTAGATTTTTTTTCAGGATATCTCAGCAGCTTTCAAAGGTTATTCTAATAACTTCTGGATTATGTTACAAGCCTTTCAAAACACAGTAACATAAAGAAACAAGACACTGCCTCCTTATCTGTATTCTGTATGTTATTAGCATCCAAAAATAAGTGACATTTCAGGGCATTGAGCAGTGGCTCCCAAACTATGTGCCACGGCTCCCAGGGGTGCCGCGGTAATCTCACAGGGGTGCCACTGCCAGGGCCGGTGGTAAGCAAGGAGGAAGACTACTTGGTAATAATTTTGTCTTAGAGGTGCCTTTAAAAAATTGTAGAGCCCTAAGGGTGCCTTGAACTGAGAAAGTTTGGGATCCACTGGCATAGAGAATAGGACAGTACAACCAGTTGAATGATGTCCTTACGGTTTGCAGAAAAATCTGAAGGCCGATGCTGGCCGTACATGCAATGATATTGGCAGTATAAAAACGATGGCTTGCCCAAGAGTGGTGTGACTGAAATGGATTGGATCATTTTAGGGCCTGGCCTGAAAATTCAGTGAGCAAAAAATCTTTTTCTTAGCTGTAATACAAATCATTATCTCCTTTTCAAAATCTCTCTGGAGGTTCTTAACAAATAAAAGATTGCTGCTCCAGTTTAACAGAATGTCATGTGGAGGCAGAAGGGGGAGGAGCAAGGGGGGTTAGATTACACACAGTAGAAAGAGAGCTCAGAGAGGTGTTCCAAAGCCTCTGTGCTCATTACATCATGTGCCATGGGATTGCAGTTGCCATGGAAGTGCATGACACTGTGCAGAATTCTAAATCGTTAATAGCAGTGTGAAGAAAGAATACAAGGAAAAGGTAAATACCAACATTCCTTTTATATCCTTCCACAACTATTTTATGATTAAAAAAAACAAAAGAAAACTAATATTTGAATCCACTGACTGCTACCTGTACAGACAACTTAGGAAGAATACCACAAGTTATTAAATTAAGTTTGGGGGAACTGCCTACACAAACCAGGGAATTGTAGCCAAAAGCCTGTTGAATACAGATTTAGCAAGAAAGCCCTCAACGCAAACAGTAAGCTTTCTAGAGAAATAGAAAATTCCAGACTAAAAAAGATTATTAAAAATAAAAACTAATTTTTTCATGGGCTTTGCTGCTTTAACTACTAGACGCAAATCCATTTCAATATCATTGTTTCAATTTGTTTAGACAGATGATTTAGTTTTATCAGTTATTTGGAATAGGGTGTACAGAGTGCTCATATTAAATGCTGCATGGACTACGACCATATATGCCGACTAGCAGTCAATAGGTACATTGAAGAGTAATTTTAAGGTGCAGAGGAAAAATGCTGTTCTGTCATCAATTGTACCTAGTGCTAGGGGAAAGCACATGAAGTTCCCGTGCTGGTCGCCCTCCATTGGAACAAGCTCCCTCGGTCTATCAGAACATCCCCCAATCTGTGCAGCGTTAAAAACCCCACCTTTTTGTTAAAAGCCTATCAGTCATCAGCTTAACTACCCACCTTGTCGGGTACCTATAAATACAAGTTAATAAAAAAAAAAGTTGTAAGCTAGCAGAGTCTGTAAAAGTAAAAAAAATTGTAGTTGTCAATGGGGATGAGCTATATAAAATACTGACTATAAAGACAGCACCTGATCAATGGGACCTAAAGTGCATCCTGTCCATTTTTAAGTAATGCATATGGTAATTTCACTGTAAAGTGGCTAGTTTTCTCAGTAACTTTGCATCTTAAGATTCAACGCAATCTGTACCACCATTGGCTACAATTTGTGCAGCAAAAGAACAAGCAAACTAGGGAACAATCGTTCCTAATTGAAGTGCCCTCTATATATGTTTGTGGATATGTAAGTCTGTTAATAAAGTTGTTTTGAGATTCAAATGAAAGCAGATTGGTTCACGGACCTCTACAACACAACCACATATGCATAATATTTTATTAATTGCTCTGACTGGAGACCTTCACTGCCTTTTCCCCTCCCCCTAACTAAAGACAAAACCTAAGCTGGCCCGCTGCAGCCTAACCTTAATTTTTCCACCTTGACAGCTTAACACTAGTCTTCCACAACCATGGCCACAACAGTGCAAGGGCAGCCGTCACCATCCTCTCCTCCATGGTAGCCATGAGAGGAGCTCTATTATAATTATAGAGCGGAGTAAAGCAGAGAGACCATAAGTAAAGATGTAAGTAAATGTTTCTGTACTGTTTCTTTGAAAGTTCAAACTCGCTAGGGGTCATTTACTAACTTTGCATTTAGGTGCAACATTTTCACAGTCCTACTCTGGTTTTCATTGTGGTATTTTTTCATTGGAATCTCTATAAATAACTGTTAGCTTAGGTTAGTCATTTTTAATGGAAACCCGCAAGCCTGACATAGGAAAATGTCCATCAGAAGGTCAAACCAGTCAGCAGGGGTAATGAACAACTGGGCCGCATTAGTATTATCGCTCTTTATTTCTGGTGAGCTGTAATTCAGCAGAAAAGTACTTTACCGCTTTCCTGCACAATAGTTGAAAGAATGTAAGCTAGCAGTGCTACACACAATGCTTTGTAGAGGTAGATTTGTAGGTGGTCATTTCATATTTTCTTTTCATACAAGAAATATACTTTACAGAACAGTTGTAAAGGGCAAAGTGCACAAAAATGATTTTGCCATGGTGAGTGTAGTGGAATCTCCTTACTGCTTATCAGCTATCGGAGTTTGTAGCGGACACTATTTCCCTTCATTTCTTTTACCGTTCAGTACACATTTCTGTGTTTTTAAATTCATAGGTCATTCAATATTTTAATAAATCATTCAAGTTTAGTAGCATGTGAGAACAATTACACTGAAAAAAAAAAAAGTCCAAACTCCTCCTTACCATCAGTGCTACCTGTCAGTAAGCTCATTGATGACTAGTAGGTAATGTTGTTTGGTGGTTCTTTGATTGCCCCTATATTATGACTGTATATGTAGCATTTAGGGCATTTTAGAGTAGTGTTTACATTGAAAATAACCCCTCCCCCTCTTGGTATTATTTTCATGTTGTGATCATTGGTGAGGTAGGACCAAGGCCGTAACTAGGGCTGTGCGACAGGGGAGACCGCCCAGGGCGCAACGCTGAAGGGGGGCGCAATTTAGGAATATTTTATGTTAATTTGGTTAAAATTGAAGGCTAGGGGGGCGGCATTTGTGTTTTTCGCCCCAGGCGCTAGAATTCTAAGTTACGGCTCTGGATAGGACCAATCACAAACCAAAAGAAAGAGATTGCAGCATTTTATTATTATTATTATTATTATTTATAGGGCGCCACTAGGTGTCCGTAGCGCCGTACAGGGACAAACAAAATTACAATACAAGGAGAGACAGCACAGTACAGTAAACAATAAGCACAGTAACTCCGTGAGCTCAAAGCACAGCAGGGGAGGGGAGAGGGGAAGGTCTGCATACGACAGAGCCCAAGAGGGAGGGCACGGATTATAGGGAGACCCCCAGGGGGGGAGAGGAGGGAGCGGGAGGGGACAGGGGAAAGAGGGTCCTCGAGGAGGACGGCAAGGTTGCTGGAGAGCAGAGTTAACAGTGGTGGTGAGACAGGAGGAGAGGTGACCCTGCTCAAAGGAGCGTACAATCTAAGGGGTGAGGTAGACAGACAGAGAGACACGGGGGAGAGAGGGAGGAATGGAGGATAGGGGAAGGGGAAGAGGCAGAAGAAAAGGTAGGTAATTAAGTGGGAGACTGGAAGGCTTTACCAAAAAGGTGGGTTTTTAAAGCCCGTTTGAAACTGTACAGATTAGGGGAAGTCCTGATGGAGGGAGGGAGCTTGTTCCAGTGGAGAGGGGCAGCGCGGGCGAAGTCTTGGATACGCGCATGGGAGGAGGTGATAAGGGGGGAAGAGAGGCGACGGTCATTGGCAGATCGGAGAGGGCGGGAAGGAGCATGAATAGAGAGGAGGGTGGAGATGTAGGGTGCAGTGGAGTTGGCAAGGGGTCAGCATGTGATTGTACTCTGGCTCACTGCCTTCGCCGCCTTTTGAAGTCTGTGAGCTTTATTATTTATACAATGCCATTGGCTCCTGGCGTTATTTAAGCCATCGTATAGTGAATGGACAAGATTCAGCATTCCTTTTGGATAAGAAACAGATAATTTTAATGTATAATTCTATGCATAGAAGGGACTATCATTACAGTCATGAGAAATATATACTTATACTTTTTTTTTTCTTACCTCCATAATAAGTAACTTTTTGATAAGTCTGTGAAGTGACTTCAGACTTCATATGTTAAAGAGAACAAAGAAAATTTGGTAACTAATCACTAAAGACTGTTAAGAATACAGTCTCTATATCTATATTATGTGTCTTAAATGAATAAAACAAATCTGACACATTTCATTGGTACAAATAAATTTAATACCTGTTGTAAAAGATTATAACAACAAACTATTGATATAAGCAATAACCGAATAATAAGATTTAACGTGTATGGAGTATACACTTACATTCTATTAATAATATATCAGCTTGCTTAAAGTCATATAAAGAACCTCAGTCCTATAAATCTTGTGGTTTGCGAGTAACAATTATGCCAATACATAGGAAAATAGGTGTTTGATACATGAGGTGAAGTGCCACATAGTGCTTATTGGTCCAGCCAGATAGCAATGACAGTGCTTGGTGGGGCCATGATCCAGTCACACATCAGTGTTTGTTTTTGGGGTCAGAAGACTATTTGAGTATAGAATGAGAATAAATGTAAGTTTGAGTGAACTGTTTAGAGGTGTGGTAATCATGTAGAATAGCCTAGGAAGAAAGAGTGTGGATTGTCAACTTTAACCGTCACAACTTGGATGTATAATTTCAAACCTTCCCTATACCCTGTCTTATCTAACATTACCACTTAACATAAATAACGACACAGAGACTGAATACGTGGCAAAATTAGGTCACAATTTATACAAATGAAATTGGTGGTGGAGAAAATGCACTGCGGGACAGCTAACAACTGATGCTGAAATCACATAACCAACCGGGCTACTCCCCAACTGCTTGGCCGGCGCTAAATCTGGCGGCAGGTGACCACTCCCCCTCTCGACTCACAATAACCTGCTTTTAAGCAGGCTAAGGGATCCCTCACACAAAAAGGACCAAGAGTCACTTTGACCTCACGTCAATGCCCCCTTCGAGGTAATCGGTGATAGCGCCATATTCATCAGCCGCTGCCCACACCCTTCCTACCAACTGTGCCTTCTCTGAGACGCGAGAAAAAGCATTGGCAAAAACATAATGAGGCAAGGAAATCCAATGGTGGGTGGGCGGGATCTCGTGAAGCTGACTGAACTGGATTCCTTCCTTGGGGATATATATATGAGGTGCCCAACCCTCCCACTTTTACCTCTATTGGTCGGCCTGGCCCAGGGATAATTTAACCCTCAATGGTAAGTGCAAGCTACTGAAAAAACACACAAGTATCTGCTTAAGTGCATTCGTCTTTAGGGACTCATTTTTCAGAGTGTCTGAAGAAGTTTTAAGCACTTGGAACACTTGAAGGTTTGGCGGCTAGAGGAAAATCTTGTACGAGGTTGGAATTTCCAGTGAATGCAGCCCCAAAAAAGTACTGAAATCGGGAGTGAGAGCAGGAAATGAGTGTGGATAATAGCAGAGGTCGAGTAGGGAGATATTTTGAAACTAATGAAGAGATGTATTTTGGTGAAGTTTTGTGTATGGGCTTGTATTTTAGGGTGCAAACACACTGCAGAATTGAAACAACACTATTCCATCGTTCAACAAGATTTTCAGTTCAGTTTGAAAATCTCGATCAACTATTTCATGTGCTTTAGAACTATAATCGTTCATCGCTCCAGGGTACACACTATTGTGATAATGGGGCAATCAGTCATTTTTCGTCTGATTGGCCCGATAATTGGCTGTACCCAGCCTAAGTCAAAGTATTTTATGTTAAATTTTGTAAAATACAGGCAAGCAGTTTAGGACTGACAGAGCAGAGCAGCAGTAGGAGGTTTTGTGAGGAAATTGAGCGTAGCTGCTGCATTCAAAATAGAGAATGACTCTCAGTCAGTGTTTTTAATGTCCCGACTGCATGGAGGTGCAGCAGCCGACGGCTTCATATTTGTGAAATTGCTGGCTGCTGCTCCTCTATATTGGTAATGGTCTGGGAGTGTGGTACTATGCTATGATGTCACAGCCCAGTGCCATATAACCAGAGCATGTCGCCTCCACTTCCATTTCTTAGGGTGTCCACAGACCTTCTCAGATTTGCTGCTGGCACTGCATATCTTCCCTGTGGTGTTGATTAGGCTACTTTGTGTGGAGGAAATCATGTGAAATGGAAGTTTCAGCCTTATTGTCTACTTTATGACTTCCTAAGCTTCAACCTCAGCCTCAGCTTTTAATCAGTAAGTTGTGAGCCTCCGGTGAAGTTTGGTTGTGCAAAAATTGGAGAATAGGAGCTGGAGCTAAGTGACATAAAGCAGGAAGGAGCTGAGTGCCAGAGAGGAAGGCTCAGCGGGCCTCACTCCTCCACTCAGCTTGTGCAGTATTCTGCTCCTACACAAATGCTGCCTATGCGAGAGATGTAGGCACACTTGCACAAATTGGATTGCATGATCGGATCAAAGTTGGCTTTGCACTGCAACCTCCTGTGTATGCATCGCATCCCAGGTGATGCTTTAGAATGGCTGGCACCTATGTTCTTGAAACTTGCACACTCAGTGACCACAGCACTCTGGAAATCTCTTATTGTGCTGGATAGAGACTACTAACAGTTAATTTACGGTACACAATGTTTACCGTTATAAAAAGCTCAAGGTCAATGGCCGTGTGCCATATTTGTATCTACACTGGTCACAAAGCTGACATGATATGAATGAGGAGAATGATTGGCATGTGTTGATGCTAATATGTTGACTGAATGCTGACATTTGTAACAAGTAAGTGTTATTCCACGCACCAAGGCAGCTTCAAGTAGTGTGTTAACATTTGAACCTTGATGTTAGTTCTGTTGTGTACTGTGGATGGTATTGGAAAGAAGTATCTACATTCCTCACTCTACACTTCTCTACATACTGATAATTGTTTGTCTATTCTGAAGATTTGCCAGATGCCTACTCCTGTACCCAGAAGCTAAATTAAGTGGAAGGAAATAGTATATTTAGATGGCTACTACATTTACGTTAACAAGCTTAACAACCATAATTATAATTGCCTTTTCTCCCGACAAACAAAATAATATAAAGGTCCATTAATTACGGGTTTTTTTCTAATGGAATAATATTTATTAGAAGAAAACGAGTGAACTTCTGTTGTATATTTCTTAATAATCTCTATTTACTGAAGGTTAAACAGAGTTAAACACCGCACAACATACTAAAACAGCAAAACACGGGTAGCATAATGCATAATGAGCCTTTATAATAGACAATCCATTCTCTAAATTATAGTTGAACCGGAACATATTTCTTAAAGGTGAGTGAAATTTAATTGCAATCCGTTTTCACAACAGTACAGATTGGTCTTCACCATACTGCATTGTAAGTGTATAAAGCTGGCAGGAGGACTGTAAATTTGCTGTAAGTCTGGGAACACTTCTGGCCATATTCCGCTGGTGAAATATGCAAAATTTCAGAGTATATTTTTTTGAGTTTTTTTTGATCAACTCTATTATTTCTACCTATTGTTTTTCTTTTCTCTCCTTCCTTTTTAGTATTTGTAATTGTATTGATGTTATGTGTCGGAACATAAGTATGGATTTTACATTTGTATAATAACTGGATGAAATCCATTGATTTTTTTTTGTAATTGGGTCATTTATCAAAAGCAGAGCATTGGTTAAAGTAAATTTCTAGGAAATGGAACTCTGTTGCTAAAAACAAAATAAAACATATATAAAACGCCTTTGTCAGTGGTCCCACTATAAATGGCTCCTTCTTGGGTAACTTATACTTATTGCTAACCTTGAGGTGAGCAGCCCTTCATCAAAATTTTGGACTAATGAGCAATGCACATTATTATACAACTCAGACCTTAAAAGCATGGCCCCTGATCCTCCATGACTTCTCCCTTCCTTATGAGACCAGGAGAAACCATGGAAGTGATGTCCTCTAGAGGGATTGAGGGCTTCAAAAATCTAAATTTTGCAGTGCAAAACTTTGAAAAAGAGTTTAGAATGGGAATCCTCAGAATGAAAGACTTTTTTTTTAAAAAAAAAAAAAATATGTGGAAACACAGGATTCTTAACCTGATTTCACAAATTAGCATCTTGCGGTGCTTACCAATTGTAGAACTCCTCTTGCATTCGGCCGATTGTCCTTGTGTAGTCACCAATTGCCAACTATATGAAGTCCGTCTCCTTTCATCCTGACCCACCTACCTCCTTTTCGGAGAGAAACTGACAGCTTCCTATTAAAAGAAATAACCAATTTAAAAGAAACTGCAAGAGGTCTGGCAAGCTAAGTTAGCAGCTTTACGCTATAATTCTGGTAATACAATCTGTGGTATTGCTGGTGATATCAAGCAGTTGGACCAACATTGCAGATTGTGTGGCTCCAAAGTGACTGTGATACTTGATAATGTTACCATTTAATTTGATATGGTTATAATGGGACATGTTGGTAAATTTGGCAATTTGCATTAACTAGGTTCCGAATAGATAGATCTTGTCCAATTTGGCCACCCAAATCTTGGCCAAATTGTACAGCAATACTGTCACTCGGCTTTAGTTCCAAGTACCAGGATTACAGTTCATGAGCCTGCTACAGATTGAGATGTAAAAAAAAAAATTAATAATTTGCGATCGGAAAAGTTGAGCGCAAAAAATGTGTATTTACACCCGTATTCAGAGTTGGAGATGCGTCCAGACCTGAATGAGTATCATATGCATAGGCTTTACTACAGACACCACTTGAAAGTATGTAATAAACTTTTAATTTTCTATGTTGCAGATGCAAATGCTATGGAGCATCATATAATCTCGATTTAACCTAATAAGCCGTAACAACTTTCCGTGTTGCAGTCTAAAAAAAAATGTTTTTAATTTATTTACTGCTAAAACATACTTGTAAAATTCTAATCTATGGCCGAGTGACTACTAAAGTTTCAATGTGCGTCTGTGAATCATTTGCCAGCAGTTCTTTACAAGCAGTTCACTAGTTTTAGTAACCGTTGTCGTCCTCATCCACTGCTTAGGCCTGCTGCTGCTGACCACCTGCAAGTACAATAACTTTTTCTGTTGTATCTGCGTCTTTTTCCCAGTCTCAATCAGTATGCAGCTCGAGAACACTCCCTTACTGTGCATACATTAGAACACCCTTTCCCTCTCCATAATGCCTCTACAGTCATAAGTGCAAAATGTCATGGATCTGCATAGAATTGGAGAAAAAAATGTACAGCAATGGAAGTGCTGCTACATGTAGTCAGCTAGGGGTGAATCCGTGCCCTTCATTGCTTATATATTGGGCTTTGTGGCATGAATATTCTAGGCAGAAACTCGTTATACAATCAAATTATATGTTTCTACTGAGTTGTGTTTTCAAACAACACTGTGAGGATGGGTTGGGACAACTGCTCCCTTTACTTTAACCTTTGCATACCCACAAGCAAACAAGCTAAATAACCACTAAACCCTCAAATCAACATTTTTAAATATGAAGTGCCTAGCTCAGTGTTAAAGAATCAGAATACATCAATTAAAATGCGCCCTTCCGAAAGAGTTCTCCACTGACCCCCACTCTCCTGGTTGGGCACAGCTTTATTCAGATGCCCAGCTGGAAGAACTGTTTCTCCACCAAGAGCAATCTCCATGTGCATTTGAAACTGTGCTTTACATTGACAAAGTGTGTAAATGCAACTTGAAGATACGATTAAAAATATAGGTTGAGATCTGATCTCTGCCAATTCACAGCTTGTGCAAAATCCAAGTCCTTTTGCTCTTTGAAAATGCAAAAAAGAAACCTCTGCAAAGAGAAACCTTGTTTCTGAACTGCTCCGTAAAACTGTGCTGGTGGGTGCACCTGCTCCACACTTTGTAAGCAGTGCTCTTGATTTGCTTCACATTGACCAGGTTTGACAGAAATCGAGGAGCACTTGATCAAATTGAGGTGGCCTGCACAACTATAATGCATCTCATGATAGTGGACTAGATCCAGATCAGATTCTAGTTATCATTTATTTAGATTCTAGCTGCATTTTGTAGAATGTACTGATTGGTTGCTATAGGCAACATCTGCACTTTTCGAACCCGCAGTTTAGTAAATATACCCCCTTGTGTTAGAGTATCTTTCCTTTAAGCTGTTTTGCTTGCCTGAATTGTAATAAAATATAGACCGTAGCTGCACAAAAGCTCTTGTGGGCTGTCGCCTTTGACTTTCCACTTAGCCAAGATATTGGCATTTTTACAGTTCATTAAATTCACAGCCCTATTTTAACCCCTGACCTTGTAAATGCTTTTAGGAAATGGACAATCCAACAACTTTAATTGTTTGCCATTGATTTGTGAACAAAATGTTTAAGATACAGGAAGCGGAGGATCATATTCTCCATGTGTTTGCATATATTAAGGTGTAAAGTGCATGTTCATTTTGCCAGTCAATATTCAAAGCCAATTATTAGTGTTAATCTTGGCATTCATGTTGTACATTAGCTATTAAAGCTAAATTATGCAGTACTAAAGGAATACATCTGAATACCAAATTTACAATTTGCTTCTTGCATTTAGCTTTAGAAATGTGAAATATTTAGATTGCTAACTGATGACTACGCAATTGTAATAAAATCAGAAAATTAATACTTGTGTGCAGCATTTTTGGGTGTGTGGTGCACTTTAGTTTTTACAAAAAGCTGTGTAAAAGCAGCACATAGTAGAAGTGGACAGTATTTGAGATCTACTGCATATCTATTGTATTTGATTCAAATATGAAAGCAAGATTTTGGATAATGAGGCATTTATTAAGCACAGGCTTGATACAGATTGTATTTAAGCATACATATATAAATAAATATTAAACTCTCAACAAAAATCGATGTCTAAAGTCATATGGTAAAGAAAGTGTCCCGGTAATCAGAATTCTCTATCAGTTACACACCTATGTGTCATATCTTGTGTAGACATAACAATGATATCAACACTTATCATTTTTGTTGCGATCTCTATTCTCCTTTTGCCGATCTCTATGGCCTACTTGGAAGCAGCAGTTGCTGCCACAACTCCTGCGAAGATGGGGAATAAGTGTCCTGGCTCTGTGCCCAGCACCTAGCATGATGCCAAATGAAAAAATCAGTCACACAGTTATTTGAACTGGCAGATGACCACAGGAGTGCCTTTGTAGCTGTTAGCAGTCGCAGCGGTGCACGCGGCTGCCGCAACTCTGTAGGGGCTTCTCGTGACGTCCCGGCCATCTCCATGATGACCAAGGCGTCCCTTCCAGTTCCTGCGTCGCGGTTGCCTGGGCAACAACCTGGACGCATCAAGATCCCTCCCGCGGCTCCCGGCCAGCTGTCACACAGCCGGGCGCATGCGCGCAGGTCAGTTTTTCAGTCAGCCGTTTAGGGCTGATTAGGGGGCAGATCAGAGAGGTCTCCATTCCCTGTTACTGGCTGCATGCCAGTAATTAATTAAGCAGCACCTTGCTGGGCCTTGGTCTGATTGGTCCCTTGCAGTATTTAAGGCAGTGAGGACTGAGCCTCCCTGACGGTTATAGCGTCCTGTCTCCAGTACTGCTGCCTGCTCCTGTTCTATTTGTTTGGTGTGGAACCTGTGATTTGATTACTCGTGTATGACCTTTTGCCTGTCCCTGGATCTTGAACCTGTGCCTGTGACCTTGCTTGACCTTGATGAATGTCTTGACATTTCTACAGTGACTGGCTCACCTTTCTTGTTTACACCTTTCAGTGTCCCTCCTCATTCCAGCTGTACCATACCACAGGTAGCTGCAGAGAAATGTCATTCACCAATGACTGCTTTAATATTGATGGCTGGTAGTGCTTCTGTTTATATAAGCTTACAGTAGCCACACACACATTCTCCAACTCCAGCTACAATTTGTAATCCAGTCCCTCATGTACCAATTGTTCCCCACACCTTTTGTTTCGATTGCAATACACCTATGTATTTGGACAGGGCCATGTTTACAATCTACTTCATGTACTTGTAGGACTTGCAACTCTAATTAATATGAAATATAAATAAAACAAATACTGAAATAAAAATTTCAAAAAAAGCTTTGGATGTCATTCATTCCTACCAATTGACTTGATAGAGTGGCATTACCATATGCTTGCGGTAGTAGACTGCAATGAAAACTAAAAATATAGCTATAAGGGAAACTACAGGGGGTTGAAATGAGATAAATTGATGTATACATACTCATGATTGATACTCTTAGGTTCTAAAGTTCCAAATGTATGATTTATAAAGCTCATAACTACTTGAGAATTCACTGCATCATTTTGGGCCCACCCAGCAAATTAACGTCATTGTGTCATTTCATCATGGGGGTTTGGGTCAAAATGACGAGAATCGTGTCATCAAGGTCCCCTCCTGCAGGATGCGGGAATATAGCATACATACCTGGAATTTGGGAGTCTCATGGATTTTTTGCAGATGTAGACTAAAGCTACTTTTTACATTATATGCATAGTCTGTTACTACCATTCAACATCCTGGGCACCCTGTTTATCATCCAAAAGTTACTGATTAATGAAAAAGCCACAGATAATGAAGCTAGAAGGGACAGGTAATTCATTATTCCCACAACATATTGTGGATTTATGCTGTGAGATGCAATCAATAGCAAGGTTAGTAGTTTTTCTAATTTTAATTTTCCCAGTTTACCCCAAGGGCATATCAAAGCATAAATCAAGTAAGGTGACTCACAGATGTAGACTCCACAATCCAAAACTGGTAGTTTCTCCATTCTGTTTCCCCTCTGTGTGCAGTCTGTGCAGAATGTACTGGAGCAGATTGTGTTGACACATTGGTATACACTGCAGTACAAGAGGCCATACGCTGATTTAGAGGAAGCTTAGAAAGATGCAGTGGATATAAGAAGTCTACACACCCTTATTGAAGTTGTTTGTGATGTAAAGCCTAAGATGAAGATAAATCATGTCGGACCACCTTTTTAATGTGACATTGCAAGTGAAAAACAAATATACATTTCTTAGGAAATTAGCTGTGAAAATAAAAACACTACAATACCATGGTTGATTAAGTATGCACACCCCTAAACCAATACTTTTATTATAGCAGTGAGTTATTAAATAAGTCTTATCAAATTCGCACCCTGGATTTTACAATTCTATTCGACTCTTAACTGCAAATAATTTCAAGATCCATCAAATTGCAAGGAAATCTCCTGTACACAACCCTCTTTAGGTCATTCCATAGGTTTTCAATAGGATTGAGGTTTGGGCTCTGACTAGACCTTTCCAAGACTTTGATCTTCTTTTTCTGAAGCCATTCCTTGGTTGACATGGAGGTGTGCTTTGGATCATTATCACGTTGGAAGGTTTAACTCATCTTCAGATTTCTGACAGAGGCCAGCAGGTTTCATGCTAAAATATCTTGATGTTTGGAGCTATTTATTATGCCCTCTAGCCTGACTAGCTGAAGACTGCATGCTTAAAAGGTACTTGACTTGCTATTTAAAGAAAAAACAGCTATGATGGATGCTGCTTTAAGTAGGGTTGGGAGATTGGATGGATACAATACGAAGACAGAACCTTCAGGCCCTAGAGTGACTAGCACAGTATTACACATGAGTGGTTTGATGTTTCAAACTTAATGTACAAGAAGCTGAAATGCTAGGACAGATTGCTTCTTTTTAAAACAAAGGTAAATGTTCCACCTGCCTTTTTACTATGTCTAGCAGAGACTTTACACTTCTCTAAATTGAAACTGTCCTTATGTATTTAGTTTTCACTGGTTATTGCGGTGCTATTATATGGTGCTTTCCATTTTTTGTTTCTTCAAACTAAATTAGATACAAAATTATACAAAAGTAGGCGCGATACGGTCATATTCAATTAGCTGTGGAGTACCCCCAGAAAGCACTCTGCAGAGATGTATCATCGTAAACCCCCCCATCCCCCCATAGAGGTGCAAGGAGAAATCCGTGATGTTGAAGTAGTAGTACCTTGAATGTACTAATGTAGAAGTAGTACCTGCAAATGTGTGTAGCTGCGATGGAGGAACATTGCAGTTATTTGAATATGCCCCATAATGTCTTGGTGCCTTTTTTCATAGCACAAGCTTTGTTTTTCATCAAAATGAGCAGCATTTTTGGATGATTAACGGTTGTATGGTATTTTGCACAGAGAACATTTATTTATTTATTTGTAACTGCATTTACTAATACAAGTGGCGGTTGCTATATATATTTTTTTTTACTTTTGTCAGAGTAAAATAAACATTTGAACCCATAGACACCAATAATGGGAAATGTCTTGCACAAGACGTTATCCTTATTTTACCAATCAGAGTGGCCGGGCAGCACATTCTGCCTTGTCTCTGCCGACAGACACATGAATGTATTGTGCAGCCGGATCCGCCGGTGCTATAAGTTCCACTACATGCGAAGTGACAAATACTTTGCGGAATGGAATTTCACATAATGGTGAAGCAATAGCACAATTCGAAGATTGTGTCTTCAGAACTTTGCACTTATGTATATTTTTGTGGTGGAGTAGGCTGTCTCCCATGAGTGAGAACCTCGCTTCTCTCTGCCACCAAACTCCTCTCTGCCAACTCGCTCATCTCTACTCTGCCAACATGGATATTTTATCAGTACAAACTGATCAAAAAAATCAGTGAGCTATAATTAGCTCATTTTACAGCCTATATTTTTAGGTGTGATATGTCACATTATTTATGGAAATTGTGGATTAAGAAACTGATTTGATTAATTTGCAGAGGTTACCTCTGGCTAGGTTACTTACAGTATGTTTATGTTGCTGGGCAAGTCTTTAAGCACTTCCTCTCTAGTTCTTTTGCTCATGGGTTATTGGATCTTACTTAGTGATTTTTCAGAATTATTGATCTTTTTTTCTGGCATTCATGCAAGCATGATTAAAATGTATTAGCTGGTAAACAGAGAACACATTGCAAATGAGGCATGTGATTTAAAGATGTGTATATATAGCATTGAAAAAAGTGATTATTTTGATTAATAGCTTTCCTAGCGCTTTTCTTTTTCTGTGCACTTTTGCCATTTTTTTTCATGATGTCCTTCACTTGGAATACATGCTGATTATCACTTTTAGAATTGATATGTGGGAAATATCAGAAGTTGAGACATCTTGTTTAGTAAACATCTGTAAAACACTCCCATTATCAAACACCCACATGTCACATCCACTCCAGCCTTCTCTTGTTGCAGCAAACAACCATAATTACAGAACTCAGGAGCTCTTTCAAAGCATGTAGGCATATAATCAGTTTATTACCACATACACAAGGTACACGTGGAAGCCATTGCTATAATTACAGTAGATGTTCTTTAATTACTCAGGCCCATACAATGTTTTGTCTTCAGATATTTTAACTGAGCAAAACCAGTACTAATATATGGATGGATGGATGTGTATGTATGTATGTATGTGTGTGTGTATATATATATATATATATATATATATATATATATATATATATATATATATATATATATATATATATATATATATATATATATATATATATATATATATATATATGTGTGTGTGTGTGCAAATAAATGCAACCAATGAAGACCTGGACGCAGATGCATCTGTTAGGAAACGTATCTGTTGCGGGTGCTCTAGCCCTGGTGTAAGTTAAAAAACGATAATTATGAGGATCAGCTGAGTTGCATAATGTAGAATGTCTGTTTTTCCAGACACCTTTTACACCTGCTTTTTAGGCTCAAATTGTATCCAATTCTACATAAGGCCCATAATGCTCGCGTTGTTTTTTGTTTTTTTTTTACATTCACATATACACTGTAGTGTTAAAATGAATTTCAAATACAGGAGTTGAAAAATGTTTTTAACAGTGTACCATGAGCAAGCCATTTTTTTATATATATTTTTTTTTCCTCATAGTAGTCACTGATTTCTGAACGTGGTAACACTTGGGACCAGTTGTGGAGGTAACAGGAGGATGCAGATGTGGGCTAGAAGCTTGGGCGGAAGTATGGCGAGACCCTACTTCTCTGGTGCCTGGTCTAATAGTGACAATGTCACTAGCTGTAATATTACCCTCTTAGCTAAAATATCAGATATAAACATTAATGTGTGTGTGTGTGTGTGTATATATTGTGTGTGTTGTAACAGTAATCAAATTCTCTTATGCTGTTTACCTTCCGATAATTGACCTTTTTTCAATTGTAGATTCTATCTTGTATATGTAGTATTACATGGATGCTATATTCCAATAAAAACACACATTTCAAGCTACTGTCACAAGTTTATTATTCACACTGTCCTGATGGCTACACTGGAAATGGAAAACCTTGTTCCCCAGTGTTTCTCTGAGTGTACATTGTCTATGTATTCTGACAGAAAAAAAGACTCCTACCTTTGGACAAAAGACACTATCAGGACATAGCTTGCTATGCACTAAGACAATTGTGATAAGCTGCCAAGCATACAGCCTAAATAAACATATATCTGGAAATCAGCCAGTGCTGACATATCTGATAAACTGCAGTGTCTCTACACAGTACATGCAAGTCATAATTCTAGAGCTGGGTTATGGGCACTTCATGAACCATCCAGCCCTAGCACTGATGATTGATGGATAAAGGCTATATTGTAGACAGCAATGGTTACATGACTGAAGCCTGATGCAAACATTCATTTGGATGCCCTCTTTCTTTTAGCACTGACATAAAGACTTGATTTTCGTGAAGCTGACAGTGAAATGCTGCTCTGTAAATAACACAATAGGCCTTATTGTGGTTTTAGTAGACAGTTGTTTAAGTGATGAATCATACATTATGTGGGCACCCCAACATCACACCCAAATTTGTTTTTTTGAAGATCTTGGGGTATATTTACCAAACTGTGGGTTTGAAAAAGTAGAGATGCTGCCTATAGCAACCAATTAGATTCTAGTTGGCATTTATTTAATACATTCCACAAAATGACAGCTAGAATCTGATTGGTTGCTATAGGCAACATCTCCACTTTTTCAAACCAACAGTTTAGTAAACACACCCCCGCGTTTTTAAACCATGGACGTTAATATGACGTTGCCCCATGGCTACGGACCTTCACATCCCTTCAGTAACGAGCATAAGATAGGTCGGGCACTGATGTTGGGGGATAAGGCCTGGCTTACAGCTTGTGTCCAATTCATCCCAAAGGCATTCGATGGGGTTGAGGTCAGGGCTCTGTGTAGGCTATTTAAGTTCATCCATACCAAGCTCGGGAAACCATTTTTTTTATTTTTATTTTTATTTTGTGCACGGGGCATTGTCATACTGACACAGGAAAGGGCCTTTCCCAAACTGTTACCACACAATTCTCTAGAATGAAATTTTATGCTGTAGTATTAAGTCTTAACGGCAACTAAGGTTCTCGGGCCAAATCATGATAAACAGCCCCGTGCCATTATTCCTCCTCCACCAAACTTTACAGTTGGCAGAAGACCCTTCGGTAGGAAGCATTCTCCTGACATCTGTCTAACTCAGATTCATCCAGACTGCCAGATGGTGAAGCGTGATCAGTAACTCCAGAGAACGTTTCTACTGTCCCAGAGTCCAATGTGCTTTAAACTATTCCCGGTGACATTTGGCTTTGTGCATGGTAATCTGAGGCTTGTGTGCATCTGCTCAGCCATGGAAACCCAATCCACGAAGATACCGACAAATAGTGTTTGGGCTGATGTTTCTTCCAGAGGCAGTTTGGAACTCTGTAATGAGTGTTGCAGCTGAGACCAGGCTTTTTTTACGCGCTACGTGCACCAGCACTTGATGACCACATTGTGCGGCCTACCACTTCCCTGCTGAGCTGCTGTTGCTCCTAGATGTTTCCACTTCACAAATACAATTAACTTGGAGATTACATGCCTGTATGCTTGGTTTTATGCACTTATCAGCAATGTTTGTGGCTGTAATGTCTAAAAAGACTACTTGAAATATTTTTTTTTGTTTTCTTTTAAGTCCTAGAGCCATAGGTTGCTTACACACTGTGCTTCCTGGTTCCCCCAACAAACCTGTCATTGGTTTGTTATTTTCGTTTTAAGGTTTTTAGAAATGTATAACAAGGATCTGGGAATTTGTATGTTTTTTTTCCTATTTTGGAACTTTTATAAAATGTTTTTAAAGTTGTTTCACTATACATAACTTAACAAATCCTATTGATAAACCCATCAAATATGATGGTGTATACGTCCACCTGCTGGGGAGTGCAACTGCTACACTGTAGAACTGCCTTGATGGAGTCCCACGTGCTGTTGTTTTTCTGTGAAAGCTTGCCCCAAATGCTTAGTCACTGCTTTTGGATCAATATAGTCTATAAATATAGTATAAACTTTAAAAAAGCTAATTAAAACAAAGTATTTGTAAATCACTATAAAATCACTATAAAAATGTTGTCACTTTCAGTTATCATCATCCATCATTTATTTATATAGCGCCAACATATTCCGTAGCGCTTTACAATTGGGGACAAACATAGTAAACTAATAAACAAACAGGGTAAAACAGACAAAGAGGAGAGAAGGCTCTGCTCGCAAGCTTACAATCTATTGGACAATGGGAGTTTGACACATAAGGTTAAGTCTACATTTGCAGTCGGCCCTGCCAGACTGCAAAGGTAAAAGTGACTCATAAGCTAAATGATCCCGTCACACAACAATGGTGATCAAGGGGTAATTGTATAACAGGGGATAATAGGGTAATGTACTGAGTTTAGAGGGTGGTTGGGGAATATTATAAGCTTGTCTGAAGAGATGGGTTTTCAGAGAACGCTTGAAAGCTTGTAGACTAGAGGAGAGTCTTATTGTGCGAGGGATAGAATTCCATAGAGTAGGTGCAGCCCGGAAAAAGTCCTGTAATCGGGAATGGGAGGATTTAATGAGTGTGGATGAGAGACGCAGAACTGAGTTGCTGAGTTGGGAGATATTTTGTGACAAGAGAGGAGATATATGTTGGTGCAGCTTGTTGATGGCCTTGTAGGTTAATAAGAGTATTTTATATTGGATTCGGTAGAAAACGGGCAACCAGTGTAGAGACATACAGAGTGATTCAACAGAGGAATAACGATTTGCAAGGAAAATCAATCTTGCCGCAGTGTGCAAAATAGATTGTAGGGGCTTTTGTCTGTTTTTGGGAAGGCCAGTAAGGAGGGAATTGCAATAGTCAATGCGGGAGATTATAACTGCATGAATTAAGGTTTTTGCAGTGTCTTGTGTGAGATATGTGCGAATTCTGGAAATGTTTTTTAGATGTATGTAACATGATTTAGATATAGAGTCAATGTGGGGAACAAAGGATAGGTTTGAGTCAAGGATTACACCTAGGCAGCGAGATTGTGGGGTGGGATTTATGGTCATGTTATCAACAGAGATAGAAATGTCAGGTATGCTCTTGTGGGTGGGAATATTATTAACTCTGTTTTAGAAAGATTACGTTTGAGTTGGCGAGAGGACATCCAAGATGAAATAGCAGAAAGACAGTCCGTTACACGGGACAACACAGATGTCGAGAGATCAGGAAAGGATAGATAAATTTGGGTATCATCCGCATAGAGATGATACTGAAATCCAAAGGAACTTATTAGATTTCCAAGAGAAGCGGTATAGATAGAGAACAGCAGAGGACCTAGCATGTGATTTAGACCTCTCCTCTTTAAAATACGTTTTGTTTTGGGTTTTTTTTCGGTTTAGTTTCATTACCAACTCATAAAAGGACCATTAAAGGAAAAAATACATATTTATGTAGGAGTGCTCTCTCAGCCAGGAGACTGATAATTGCTCCTGCTGTATCTCGCATACCTCCTAACACCACTATATTCTAACCAAGAACTTGTACTGGAGCAGCCCACAGAGCATAGCCCTGATGATGCGTATGTACATAGATTGTATAAGTTCAGCTACTCAACTTTCTCTGTTTTCAAAATGTTGTCAACTATACAGGCAGCTGCGTAAGTGCTGGCTAAATTACTGTAGCTACGTTTTGTATGTTATGGATTGTTTTCATTGCAGATATTTTTCTTGATAATACCGATTTGATGTTTTCAGTTTACAATCCTAGGAATTTAATTTAATATGGCCATTCATTTAGCAAAAGAAGTCCCTTCCCGTCCTTGTTGGCGATGAGTGGATCACAGTGTTTCTAGGTTAAATTTTATACACACAGCCACCTACAGCTTGGTCTGTGGTAATCGAGTCAGGCATAGTTGATGGGTGGCTGGAAGTTTGGATTTCCTACTGAAAAAGCCAATTTGTAGACCACATTACAATTGCGGTTTGTAAAAGAAAAATGTCTACATACTTTGTCTGTGTAATACAATCCTTTTCATATATTTTGGAGGTGTCCCCATGACCACAAGATAATTCTTGGTCTCTGTCCTAAAGGCATTCTGGTTTTGATTTTCAAGCACGTGTCTAATACCAGACTTTTAAATTAAAACTGCTTTGTAAACAATTTCCAGCTTTGTAGTAGAGTATTCTGTTTTGGATGAAAAATGTATTCTATGTATAAAAGATTCTGATCACATTAGATGCTATAAAACATACAAGTATACTTTATTGTAGGTCCAGAATGTGTCCTATGTGCATGTCGGCTGCTTCATTATTATTATTCATGTTGTTACATTTTTTTTCTTTCAATTTACATTTGTATCAATTGATTTCATATGAAAAGTAGTACTTAAATATTTCTATTATGTGAGCTTCTCTAGACAAGCATATATAGTTTAATGGGCCGATTCAATTCTTCACAAAGTCCTAGTCATGCGTTCGGGGCCTGATCAGTGTGGAGTTTGTATGTTCTCTCCGTGTTTGCGTGGGCATCTGCACATTGCATTAGTCTCCTGTAGTTCCTTGTGTTGATTTGAATTCCCCTCTATAAGTATTTTTATTTTATTCTGATATTCTAATGTATATTAATCTCATTTATTAAACCAGACACACACACTAAGACCAGTTTAGTAAGAGGTCAATTAGTCTACCAGTGTGATTTTTGTACCATGGAAGGGAACCTGATCACATACGAACTCCACACAGATAATACCTGGTCATGTTCAAAGTCGGAATGGAAGAAACGCTGTATATATTTATGTTGCTATTTGAGTGTATTGAATGTCATTGGACCTGCTTGTGAGAGAAAGCATTTACTTGGGCTTCAAATTCACAATAAAGAACTAAAGTGCCCTTCTATAGAAGAGAGCCCAAGGGCTGCATCCTGCTTAATTGTTGATTTTGTTTCTTACAACCTCTAACACTTGTTGATCTTACAGTAAAATGCCTGCTGATATATTATTGCAAATAGGTGTTTATTTGTTTGATTTAATGTAGTGTATTGTTTTAACTTATTACTAAGATTGTGGCCATTTTGAAGCTTAGAGGACTGTCTATACATTCCCACAGACGTTGGGATCCTTGACCAGTGACATAGGCAGGAACGTGTAATTGTGATAACTAAAAAGCAATTCTCTTTCATGAAAAGTCCTTCAGAAGGACATCATGTATAGTCTATTGAGATGGTGTCTCGGACATAGTGATCTTTAGCTTTCTAGTGCCCTGCCTTTCAGGAAGTTGTTCTTTTGCAATATGACATCACAAATTCTATTACTTTAAATGTTGTTCATGTAGGACACTTAATTGCAGAAACAGATGCTTTGAAACAACATTCTGTCCTTTTGTGCTTTATAATTGGCTTGATATTTTTGTATAATTTTTCCAGAGTCAGCAGTCTGTCTCAATCTGTGATCCATTATCAAAATAGTTGCCTTAATGAAAAGATATGAGGCTTGATTTTGTTAGTATTTAATTTTATGCTTAAAGTTCACAGTTACTAATTCAACATTCCCAAAGTAACTTATAAGGAAAACACAACAAACAGCAGAGTAATATTCCTGGCTTTTGTCAGCTTTCTAGGACTCCAAATTGCTAAGGGCTTACAATGGCAATCCGCACACGGTTGGTAATAGCAGGCAGCATCAGGCCCTAGAGTCTACCTGCTTTTGGTAGGCCCACTCTGACTACTTGGATCTAGTAGAAATTGAACTCTTGCTTGCTGTGCAGCTGTCCACAATTCAGCCTGACATAAACCTTTATCCCCAGATATACCCATGCTCTAGGGGCAGGTCTACTCAGTTAGGGACTCTTGTTTTTGACCTGCTATTCACTAAAATTTCTTGGAGATGGTCTGAATGATTCAGAGACCTAGAGAAGAGATTCCCCCTCTGGACCTCAGAGTATGTTGATGGCTCTAGTGTGGTTGAGATGTGGGTATGGGGACTATTAGACCTCTAGTATAGAGACAAAGGGCCAGCATACGGTAATACTTGCATGTGTGTGTTTTTAACCCTTTGGTGAATTTTGTGCTTTAGTTCTATTGTCCTGTTGAAAGCCTAGAGAAGGGAACATATAAAACTTTGAAAGGGATTGGTGAACAGGATGAACGTACATAGGAAATCTGATGGAGGAACACGCTTTGGAGGAACTGAACACTAAACATGGCAATCCATTTCTGGCTTTATGTCTTGGGCAAAAATGGTTCCATGTGGCCTTGCCCTTTATTGACCTGGCCCAGGCTAGCATTTAGAACATAGATAATTTTTTGGGTATGCAGTCACGTAAATGTTTGAGGATGCTGTGACATGGACCAAGTTACTTATGTTTGTATTTATTTGATTTCTTTCTTTTCTTGTAGTGTGTGTGTGTGTGTGTGGTGTAGTGTTTTGTTTTTAATATTTAAATTGTTGCAAAATCGACATCTGAGTAATGGTCTATCCCAGTGTTTCCCAAATCCAGTCCTCAGGGCCCCTAACAGTGCAGGCTTTCCAGGTCACAAGTGAAATAATTCATATCACCTGTGGATATTTTAAAATGTGGCAGTAATGGATACATTTGTCCTCCAGCAAGGAGATATGGAAAACATGCATTGCTATTGTTCCCTGAGGGCTGGATTTGGGAAATGCTGGCATATTCAATATGATCACATAAACGACTGATTGATCAATGTCTGATTTGGCCACAGCTTCCGGAACACATGGGGCTGTTTGTGCGGAAGATGATCACTAATGGTGGTCGTCTCCAACAGTGATTTCGATCTGATAATTACTGGGCATTATGGTCGGTTCTGGGCCTCGCATGGGGCTATATCGGGCAATTTGTATAATATCGAAGAGGTTGTGGCTTGCTTAGACTCGGCTCTATGTTTATTTCTGCACTCATAAATGAGATTTGTTTTTGTAGTTTTTTTTTTTTAATGCATTGTAAATAGTAGTAGAAAAATAGCGATTTGTATGGTGCAAACAAGAGTTTCTTTTAATCTTTTGATATATTTTCTATTTTACCTTTTTTAGTTTTTTATTCAGTAGGGTCTCTGCTATACATCTTTCCCAGGAAGCATTGACAGTACTAATATTTACATTATCCCCCCTTTCTCTTGTGTTTGTGTCTTCATCCTTCTGGCATGTAGCACGTGAGTCCATGTGACTCAGTGGTTTGCTTACATAAACGTAAACCACAACAGACACTGTTTCTATGTTAGCACGGCTGGTAATTATTGTTTAATGGGTACAGTGTGTATGCTCCGTATGCTTCATTAGGTCTGTAATTATAAAGCAGTGAAAAAAGACATTTCTAGGTAATATTGCATAACACTTTTTTTCCAGCAGCAGCACGGATAACTGCATGCAAATAACATATTATATTAAAGTCAGAGCTATGGCAGAAATGTATATCTCCCAACTAGAGATGAGCAAAGTGTTCACTCTGTTCTGCAGAATATAAGCCTATTTCCACATGTAGTCAAAAACAATTGTACTGTTCTGCAGCAAAATTTGTCCATAAGTGGTCTGTGCGGAATAAAATGGTTAAAGGTTAATAACATAGCCATAGACCTTTCTTGGTCTTAACCTTAACCCTTATGTGCTATAATAAAAAACACCACACTGACTTGTTGGCAAATAAAAACGTCTTTATTTAAATTACCACCACTATTATGCTATACCAGAGCTATTATGGTGGCGGGAGAACACTGTACTCAGCCTTGTCTATATATAAAAGCACCCTAGTATCTGCACGTTAATGGGACAACCATCCTCGGGCATTCCGGAACCCACACCCTTCTGGGCTAATCATAATGCACCACAAGCCAGCCCCGAAGAGCTGTACTTGCACCAAACCTAAGCCGATTCTTCAAAGGGAACAGGTTCCAAACGCCTGACTACCATGAATGTGAGCTTCACCTACCTTACTTATCCTGTACAGTATTCTTCTGCCATGACAAAAGTTGAACTAGCCTTAGTGCTTCAATCCGTGGATTGCTCACGCTCACCAAGCGACTCCAGAAATACTTCCGGGAGTGAACCAGCACACCCGTACCCTACCACGACCCATGCTCCCGGTTGGCCAAACCTACCTCTGGGGCTGAACTAGCACCCTGTGCCAGCCATACCACGAGCATGTGCACCAAGGGGCTCAACATTTCTCTGTGCCTGTAGTGACACTCGTGTTTTAGATAACCAGGCCCTCGCGGAAATTGTTTACCAAGATTTGGTAATCACCCGTCTCACTACACGGTACTTATATCAGCAGGAAAGAATACACCTCCACCAGGAAGCGAATACCGGGTCCAGGAATCGGGAATGGGAGGGAGGGATGCTTTCCCTGGAACAAAGAGAGCTCACTAACTCCTTCCCGCTCTTTTAATCCATTCCTTTTGCTCCTGTCCCCTATGACACTTTTCCGGACATCCCCACACCTTCCTGCTTTGTTAACCCTTAGTGATCCAAATATTTATACATACAAACTTCAGTTTTTATTTTTCTCAGGCTTAATCCCTCAGTTCTGTTTACCTTTATCATTTTTATTCCATCTGGACTTCTCCCTTATTATGTCCCAACCACACAATAGAGCAGAATGAATTGACACAATTGTCACAGCTCTATTCATAGAATATAGTAAAATGCAATTTACAAATTCAGTACAGAATGTGCAAAGCAAAATTTTGTATTGCGAAACTTTGTTCCTCTGCAGAACAGCCTCTTCTGAAGCAAATGCTCTACATTTTCAACTTCACGTATCTCTGCTATCTTCACTAAACTCTCTTTTTTATTTGTATGAATAACTCTTCTATTGTCTCCAAAGCATATACATTGATTCCTGATTTCACTATAATAGCATCAATTTGGTGCATTTCTGTACACTTTTAGTGTGTTGTTGTATTTATAAGTTTGTGCAGTAAATTGTGACTTGTGTTAGTATTTACATAAGAGGCTGCACAAGCTGAGAATTTTGGGTTACATTTTGCCATTTGAAATGTTAAGCGGCATGGGAGTGACTGGTAACTTGTTGCTTGTTCTTTCTGCTCTTGTAGTGTTTCAGTGTTCGTTATTTTGGCTCAGTGCTTAGCACTTCTGCCTTACAGCACTGGGGTCATGAGTTTGATTCCCGACCATGACCTTAACTGTGTGGAGTTTGTATGCTCTCGTATTTGCGTGGGTTTCCTCCGGGTGCTCCGGTTTCCTCCCACACTCCAAAAACATACTAGTAGGTTAATTGGCTGCTGACATAATTAACCCTAGTCTGTGTGTGAGACTTGATTAACAGCTATATAAGTGAAAGTCTGGCCCTTTTCACAGAGGTGTGCCGTTCTAGTCATACAATCCTTGAATTCCACTTTTACTTCACACCATGTCAGTAAATTTGCATTTTGCAAAATTTAATCTATGAATAGAAGTGGGGCAACAATGGTCAGTTGATTCTGCTGTATGGCATGGTTGGGTTAGGTCGGGAACATCTGTGGCCACATTCTTCCTGCTGAAAATGTATCCGAATGAGGTTAATATTTAGCAGTTATGAAAGTTTTGCTCATCTGTACCATCTGTTGTTCTTCAGATCATTCTCATGCATGTTGAATGTGATAAAAAAAAAAGTAATGTGAAATTCTTTCCTCGAAATTCACCCCTGTGACTTGTACCATTTAATATAAATATTCTACTATATAGCTTACATTTCAGAAAAGCTGAACTTGCCATTTCTAATAATTTACATGGGCCCATTGCTAAATTCCTGATTTTTCTTTAAAATGAGCCTAATCATCCAAGTATATAGGTGTTTGTTTCTTTAACATTCATTTGTCTAATTTACTTTTAATATTTGAATGTCTTACAGATTACTGGCGTTATTCTTCTAGCTGTTGGAGTATGGGGTAAGCTAACACTAGGAACATATATTTCTCTCATTGCTGAAAACTCCACTAATGCCCCCTATGTGCTCATTGGAACTGGAACTACAATCATCGTCTTCGGACTCTTTGGATGTTTTGCCACGTGTCGTGGTAGCCCATGGATGCTGAAACTGGTAAGAAAAATGTATTTGTTGAACTTCCTGTTATGAAGTTTTGTGTATTTTTTTCTGCACTGTTTGATATCTCTCCCATGGAGCAGGACCAGCAGAAATGTGTTGATATCCATATCTTATCACTAGTGCACATGACACAAAGATAAATGATTTATCACTGAAATTGAAACCCTGCCAGGCATTGTTTCGACAGCATATTACGTGCAAGATAAAGAAGTGGAGAATCACTTTTCAACTTTAGACAACTAAAAGATATCCTCCCTCCCGGGATGATAATATACAGCATGGTTTGCCAGAAATTGAGATTGGAATAGCTACCTAAATAAGACTTATAGGTGTCTGTAAGTCAACTCCATGAGTAGTTCATTAAAGGACATGTCCAGCCTAATCAGTTTTTGAAATTTGTTACGTTGCCTCCTTTTACATTTTGTTAGCATTGTTGTAAGTAAAGCAACATATTCTACTACATCTATTACAAGTGAAGCACTAGTGGTGGCATCATTGCTATGTATAATGTACAAGCCATTTTCAGAGCACTAGTTTTCAGGTGTAGCAACAGAGTCACTGGGACTTCACAGGTAACAGATAAGTTGTATTATTTCACAAACAATCATGAAAATATCACAATCCACTTTGATGACCTCTTCAATGATTCCTAACACTATTCTTGTTGGGTTCGCCAGCCCCGTGCGGCACTATATGCAGCCTTTCTCACGGCCTGATTATGTCTTAGTCAGATAAGCTATGTTTAGTTAGATTCAAAATGTACGTGTTATGTGTTTCTAGAGTCAATAAAAATAGTTTATCGAGGAAAAAAATAAAAGAATATTTCACAATAGTATTTTTATAGTAATAGTCACATTTATCAAATATTTTTAATAAGTGAGTCTGACATTAACTGTACAAGCAGGTAAATAAGAAGATCAATTACATTATCTTGTTATCTCTTGAGGGTGCATATTTACACTCCAAAAAGAAAAAGGACTGACATGCTTTCCTCATCATGTAGAGTGTGAGAACAATTAACTGTGTTAATCCTGAAACTTTTTCAAAGAATGAGTTACTCAGTGGTTAAAGGCAAAACCCATAAAACAATAACACTGAGAGACCTGCTGGAGGTGCTCAAGTATCCCTTTCAGTTCCTGGCGACCTTGGCACCAAAAATACAAATAAAAAATGCAAGAATATTCTGAATTGTGTAGGGAAACTGTGCATGAACAATTCTGTAAGCAACATAGTTTAAAATTATATGCAGTGTCTAAAAATAGCATATAATGCCACCCCCAATACCACCACATTAGAAAAGATAAACTCTCTTAGCAAATACCAAAAATACTGTAATTTCTCACTCTTCACTTCTACTAGTCTCATCAGTACATCGAATTCACAGTAAAAAAACAAAAAACGTATATGCTTAAGTGCTTATTCCAGCACTATCCAGTCACACATATCTGACTCACAATCCTACCTGACCATTTTCACATGTGACTGTTCTTTCTAGAATATCTCAGGGGGTAACCAGGTTTTGTGATGGTAAAGTAGCCATTATTCACCTGACTAAACCAGATCTCAGAGGGAGGCAGAATGCAATGAATAAAACTCCGCTCCTACCACACAAATCAGAATCTTATAATAGTACTATTTATGCTTATATGGTGATAAAACGTATACACACTTTTTAGAAGACATTTCTATGCCTAAGCATACAATCTAAATGTTTTAATTTTGAGTACTGCTTTTATTCAAATTAATCATGGCTATTCTTTATGATACTATACTAACATATGTTATTTGCTATACTATATGTGTTCTTTCACAGGTCAACTAGTGACTACAAGGGAATAGTGGAAGTTTGTAACAATGTGCTTGTGCTAAAGACACTCTCACACACTAGTCCTAAGGGATTTATTGCCAACTTTAGGAAAAGGGAGTAAATGAGGAATAAAACATATTTTGTTATCAGAATTTCAACATTAAACACTAGCCCCAAAGTTCTTAATTTTAAACCAGCTAGTCAACAGGAACAGTACTTGCCAGTTCAGCACTTCATTTAGGCAGAAAAATCCCGATTTAATGGGACTGTCCAGACATCCAAATAGTTAGGACTTTTGTCCCTATTGCTGGGGAAAAATGGCTGCTTGTCCATGCTGTTAACCCCCTAGCGTTTAATGAATGCCTCTGTGACCCAAGCAAGGGAATACCTTCCCCTAAAACATAAATAGGCACATTATAATGCTATGGCCTTTTTATGGTTTTCACTGATGGGAGTAAAATGTGTAATCTGCAATAATAGGTTGTGCAGTTTGTGAATCAACCCCGGTGGCTGATAGCTACTCTATGCAAATGTGAGTTTAAATTATGAAGAGCTCAGTTTGTTGCACATAATTGTTCCCAGCAAAGACTGGATAGACTTCTGGCCCAGGATAATAGTTATAGGCCATACTTGAAATGCTGTTTGCAATTTAGTACAGAAAGTCACACTCCAACATCCAGCATATACTGGTATCTGTTGAGAGATTGCAAGCAAGACGGATTCCCAAGGGTTAAGTAGTCAGGGACAAAGCAGGAAGTCTGACGCACAGAATAGTGCATATCTGGTCAGTAACAATACTCAGGATCGAAGCCAATGTGTTAGAGCTCAGAAAGGAGTTCAAAGTGTTAGTCAGCACAGTGGGGAAGTAAATGCACAGAATTTAGTATGCACAAGAACAGGGAATTCGTTGGTTTCGTGGTCAGGCTAACCAATGTGGTCATAAGACACAACAAGTGCAATATACTGCTATAAGGACATGATAATATAGAATCCCAGTGAAAATAGGGACTGAGGCGCGTCAATGATGACCCAAAACCTGAATCCTTTCAAGCACCCTCCTTGTGTATTGCCCCTTGTTTGGCATCCACGGCTAATTGCTCAGCAGTGCTGGCCGCCGTCGGCACTCTGGACTCACAGCACCTACTTCTCGTGCATCCCAACCTGGAAATCATCACAGAGAAGACATGGGAGTTATACTTGGCTGGATTCTATGTTTGTAGAACACAGTTTAAAGGGCATAAGAAAGTTTGGGCTGACAGGCAGAAGCAGGGACAACCAAGGCAGTGGTTTGTGACATTATTTCCACAATTTTCCTGTAAAAGGGTAGAGCCGCCAGCATATCATGTTACATTTGCATTATTTATTTATTTTAATCTTCTTATTAACATTTTGCAATAATAATAATAATAATAATAATAAAAAAAAACAAAAAACTGAACTAAATAAAACCCAACCAAACTACTATTACGTACTAACCCAAGGTACTTGGTATTAATTACATAGCAAACACAGATTATACAATATTTCTACAATATGTAACAAAATGTAACTGATTCATACATATATAAGGACAATAAAGGGTAGGCATATAAACTTACATATTGAGCCATCAGTCAGGTAGATACAGGAGTAAATAAAACTAGAAAACACAGACAGGTAGGAAAAACAATTGATCATCTAATGGCATGTGTGTTTGTATATATATATATATATAGATATATATAGATACAGGACTGGGCGCATCATCTAAGTGGTCTTACAACGACTGCACAGGAGATACCTGGAGGTAATCCATGTTGAGCCGATTCTAAAATAATTCTGCATACAGTTCTTGCTATTAAAGGTGTATATCTCATGCCCCATAGCATCATTCACCAAGGAAATCCATTTCTGGAAACTATGGTTGTCACTAGCTATCCAATGTCTTTGGCTTGGACCGCTAGACTAAATGCATATTGAGATGAAGATTCTCTTTTCCATTCTTTCCCATAATATCCTGTTACTGTGATGGGATTTGTACTGAGGATCTTTTGGTTATGCTTTGCCTTAGGACAAATTTTGCCAAATCTTCCGATCAGAATGTCAGTATATTCTAAATGGGTTTCTTCTTTTCCCCCGTTTGCTTTTGGTCCTAGAACTCCCAGGAGTAATCTTTTTATAATCTGCCAGCACAGTGTGAGCAATTCCTTCCTTTCCTTTCAGCACTGATAGGCCAATTAATTTGTGCACTTTTTGTCAGTATATTGTGTGGGGGCTAGCTGTGATATTGTCATTAATGAATGGCTTCCAGCATCACTCAAAGTGACAAGATTACAGCAAAATTCTAAAAATATAGTTAGGTGGTACGAGGCTTTCATACACTTCAAAGTCTACACTGATCGTGTTCACTTAAACGGAAGGGGGGGGGGGGGGGGGTTAAGAGATTTCCAGTGATACTGATAGTTATATTTGGTCTGTGGTCATGAACAATTTTCTAGTTCTTACAACAGACTTAAGCTGCACATTAAAATCTGATTTGATATTTATATATTCACACTGTTTTTGTACAGTTTAACAACATTTTTCGAGAGGATTGACATCAATTTCACAAATCAGACTTTGAAGATTCTCTGCTGTTCATAATTTTGGGACACTACCTATTATTATTATTATTATCATTTATTATTATTATTATTATTATTATTATTATTTTATTTTGTCTTTTATAAGTAAATTCTTTATTTTTAAATACACTTAGAAATTATATTAATTTACTTAATATAGTATTATACTATCCCATGCAAAATATTTGAATAAAAAATATAAACGTTATCAAAGATCTATGATGATTACCATTATAGATTGATAGATTCTACTGTTTTAGTACTATATACTACTTACTCAAGAGTGAGGGGTAAATGTATCAAGCTGAGAGTTTTCCGGCGGGTTTGAAAAGTGGAGATGTTGCCTATAGCAACCAATCAGATTCTAGCTATCATTTTGTAGAATGCACTAAATAAATGATAGCTAGAATCTGATTGGTTTTTCAAACCCGCCGGAAAACTCTCAGCTTGATACATTTACCCCTGAGTGTGTGTTAGAGCAGAGCCTGGTGTCTGTCGAAGTACTGCATACATAACAAGCAAAATGGTACTCTGCAATTGTGTAATACTAACAAACAGGAACATTGTCACGGTCTTAAAAAACAAAACAAAAACGAAGTTATGTAGTTTTGCTGCCTACAGCACTGGATGAATGCCAATCCCTGTACTATTCCATCCAAAACATAGAAAATAATAAGTGACCCTACAATGAAAACAGTTGGGATATTTACACATTTATAAATATATTTGTAGATTTCCAATATGCTTAATCACTTTGCAATGCTTTGCTGTGTAATGTACATATATAATAGTGCCATATTTCACAAGCCACAGCTTATCCTAATTTATGTGTCTTTCAGTATGCAATGTTTTTATCCTTGGTGTTCTTGGCGGAACTGATTGCCGGAATATCAGGTTTTGTTTTTCGTCACGAGGTAAGTGATTATAATCGCTATTAATGTGTGTGTGTGTGTGTGTGTGTGTGTGTGTGTGTGTGTGTGTGTGTGTTATGTACAGCCTGTGTTATGTATATATAATATAATATTTTTGTACTTCGTTGAGTACCCAGTCCTCTCAATTAAATAACCTGGCTGCATTTATGTTTTATTATATTATATTTTAATGGTTAATGTTTAACTTCTTTTTGGAAGAATCATGATTTCTTTAACTAGGTCATAAAGGAATAGCACAATATAATATATTTGATAATCTGAAATGAAGCCACCGTTTAGTATTAAAATTTGATTCTAATACTATCTTTTGTAGACCTCGTACCGAAGGGATTTTTTTTTTAATTGAAATGAGAGTATATCTTTAAAAAAAAATGTGAGTGGGCAATATTTTTCCAGCGTGCATAGCAGTATATATTCCGTGGATTCTAAAGCTTCTTACTCCATTTCATCATTACATGACTGAACTGCTAATGCATTTTTTGACATGAGCCTATAAAGGATACAAAATTAATACATGATAAAGGTAACCTGATAGCTTTTACAATGTTACATTTAAGCTTTAAATTACAGGATATTGTTGGTGATGAATAGATAAAATTTACATCAGAAATAGCAAATGTATAGTTAACCAATTTATTTTTATGTTGCACACTATAAGGTTGCACAAATGTTTACAATAAACATAGAGTATTTTAGAAAACATGAAATGAGTGCTTGAAGCCGAGCTGACATGACCTATTTCCAAAGTAGAATATAGTAGCCAAAGTTACAGCAATTAGAAAATCATTTGGCAGAAACTAGAGCAGAACATGATCACACTATGGAATTGGGTTATGCAGACAGGTCAACCTGAGGGAATGGGGAAGCTTTGGTCTGGGCAAAAGGTAATTTGTCTTTAATCTAGTGACGTATTTATGAATACGTGAAACCATTGAAGAGCATGGCTTATTAATTCTGGTTGTGAAAGGATTTTTAGTATCTTGTGAAGCTTGCGTTATATGGCAGTCATATCAAAGATTTAATTATTCTTGCAGAAACAAAGTCCTAGACCCATTCCTCGTGATTGTGGTAACATATAATTTGTGGCACAGTTTTACAAAGCCAAGAGTTCACATTACAAAGCTGCTCTGTCTGCTCCATACAGTAAGAGAGCCACAGAGTAATGTTATTAAAACAAACCAGCAGTGTCTGATTATACTAGATTGACAACATGCCATATTCGTCTTTGCTGTGTTGCTCCATCTAGTGGAGGAGTAGGTCATA
Organism: Mixophyes fleayi; assembly: GCF_038048845.1. Taxonomy (NCBI): domain Eukaryota; kingdom Metazoa; phylum Chordata; class Amphibia; order Anura; family Limnodynastidae; genus Mixophyes; species Mixophyes fleayi. The sequence goes on along the minus strand of NC_134403.1, from coordinate 295,264,823 downwards.
TCTACAATATTTGCTTGTTCTCTGTCATTCTTTTCAACATTTGCCACTTTTTTGGTGTGTTAATTTAGGTCTGCTTTGTATTGCATACTACGTACTTTTATTCTTTCCTTGATGTGGCAGAAAAGTAAGAAATAAACCTAATGCTTACATAAAAAACAATCTGTAGGATATTTTATGTCTATGGTCTTCACTTTTTGAAGATTACATTTTAATCTCTGTTCAATTTAGATAAAGGACACTTTTCTCAGGACGTACACTGAAGCTATCCAGAACTACAATGGCAACGATGAAAGGAGTCGCGCAGTTGACGATGTTCAAAAAAGTGTAAGTTGGAATCTATATGTAACACGTTTTCTTTAAATAATATTTTGTGTCAGGGCTACTTTATGATCGACAGTACACATAGCTGCCAAAGCAGTAACAATGAATACAATTTTGACATCTGGATATCTGTACAGCATCAGAATTGTTGCAGATTGTTTCATTCATTGTCCGAACAAAAGCAGCCATTGTTGTCGTTTTTTTTTTTTGTTTTTTTTTTCACATTTGCATGTAATCTTGTAATCATGGAGTGTTTAAAGGCATATAATACTTAATAGCAAGAACTATATCAGTCATGACGGTGAATATGCTCATTAAAGTCATGCAAAATAGTGGGTTTGCTTATATTTGTCGTGGGACTAATATGATAATGAACATGTACAAACCTCATATTTTCAATTACATTAACTTACAAACTGGAATTGTGAATATAGTGTTGCCACACATCCCAGCGTACAGAACAGGAGAAGGGGTACTATGCATTTGTCAATAGACAAAGAAAGTAAGTGCGGTGAGTGAAAGAGCCCTTTCGAGTCTTGTTTATAAACATTCAGGTGCAACATGTGCATTGAACCACAGCAACCAGTCTGCAATTAGCTGGTATCTGTGCGTTACAAGTTAAAGAATGAAAGCAAGTGTCTGGTTTCTGTGACGTGTTGGTATAAGGGCCCTGCATTATCCCACAGAAATACAAAAAAAGCACAATAATCTCACATTTCCTTCCCTACACAAAACACACAAAGAGAGACACATCTGAAGTAGGTGTCTTGAATGTACGGTCATTGTTCATTTTTCTCTCTCCCCACAGTTGAGTTGTTGTGGAGTGCAGAGCTATACCAACTGGACTAGCAGCATTTATTTCCATGAACATGGGATCCCACCAAGCTGCTGCTCCAACATGAGTGATTGCAGTCCATCAGATATGCGCAACATGACTATTGCTCCAACTAAAGTGTATCAGAGGGTGAGTGCTATGAAACATGCTACAGATGTGTTATATCATCAGAAGGTTTTATCCCAAAAAAAATCCTGGAGACCAGCACTCCTTATATTAAATATTTATTGCCCTCATTTACAAATATAAAATCTCAAATAAGCAGCTGATTAAAGATAGATATGCTCATCCTGAAGAATGATGTAAACAAATTTGCCCATGACAGTGATTGTCAAAAGTGCCCTATGGTCGTTTCTCAAGGGTTGCCAAACCCATAACGATCTAAAAAAGACGCTTAAATAGGCATAATGGTGCCAAACAGAGACATAACACCCCCTCAAACATAGCTAACACCTTAAATTAATAAACAAAATAAACCCGATCAGATAAAATACCCAGTGTATAACCTAAATAAATCCTATATTAAACAAAACGCTTACGATAATGATCATGAACTAAACAACTATAAACTCTGCAATTATCGAGCAGTGTCACTTCCTATTCATACTGGTTAGCATGTAACCAGCAACCAGTCATGGAATCGGTGAAAACTCTGATCACGTGATCGGAAAAAAAGCAAGTCTTGGATGATAAGACTTTATGCAATTTCCAATACCTGACACCCACTGTTGATGAAAAAAGTGTTTGTGCAGTCACTCCTGGATAGATTATCAGTCACCTTTAAAGTATACACTTACTATGTGTGTTTGTGCATGTTTACAAGACAGTGGTGTTGAATCTTGTACTGATTTGCTGAGTTGTCATTTATTTATTATTATTACTATTATTATACAGTATTTTATATAGCGCCAACATATTACTCAGCACTAATAATATGTTTAAAGTAGAGATGCTCACTGACCCTTGTGTTTTGATTTTGGTTTCGGATCTGGATTAACTTCGTACTTTAGTTTTGGCAAAACCTCCCTCGTGTTTTGGTTTTGGACCTAGTTTTTTTTAAGAAAAAATTGCTAAAATATTTTTGGGGGTTTCTACATTATTATTGACCTCAATAACCACTAATTTTACAGTCATTGCCAGTCAATATTGAGCACCTCACAGGTCGCAGTATTTTCATACACTTTCGGACAAAGACTGCAGCGAGCACAAACTCATGGCAGTTCACAGGAAACATTGATTCATAGCAGTGGCAGAAAAAAAAAGAAAAGTGTTGCAAGATGGAATTGTGCTTAGGTCCTCCCACCCACCCTTATGTAAGATATTGAAAAGGACATGTACGGTTTAACAAACCAAGCATTTCAAGGACTGCCACTTTTGTGGCTGAAGTGCTTAGTTTGTTCAGGCCCCCACAATACAAGCTACCAATAGCTTAGCTGCCTTAAGCCCAACCAGAGGCAGGATGATAAATATGTCCAGTTTAAAGAACAGCTAAGACACCTGAGAAAACAAATGGGTGTGTCACCGGCCCCTGCAGATGAAGAATTGTATGATGAAGACGAGGAGATCGCCGACACCCAGAGCACACGGGCGGTACAGTGAAACTGAGAATGGCTCATTAAATCGGTTATGGTTCCTTTGATCGCTCTGCCTGTTACTTGGATAACTGGGGTAATTCTACAGTTAATACATGGCGACGAGCGCTGACCCCCCCGGAATGCGTGTATTTATCAGGCGAAAACCAATCCAGGGTGTCCTGGCGGGTTGGAGATGGTGAACCCAGTGAAAAAGAAAGTATGTGGTCAGAGAAGCAATTGAAAGGATGATTGAAAACAAACTTCATCCTAACACATTATTAAGTCAACCCCGCAGGAAACCACCATTACAGAATTCTCTGTAACATAAATGTCAAAAACAAAAATTTAAAAAAAGAGCTTTTACTTTTTTAATGAAAAAATCACATCTTTAATAAATGTGAAACTTGTAGAAGAACATAAATAAGCATTCCAGCATCAACTAGCTTCCTTTTCTCAGCTAGATCCCTGCACCTGCAATCTACATTGTCATCATCCTCACCCTCATCAGTGTGTACATCATCATCACTCAATACTAATTAATCCCGGCTGGAATCCACCATTATATAAGTCTCTGTACTTTGATCTAAATGCCAGTCCTCGTGGAAATTGTAGTTCATTTTACGACAGAGCGATGACGATTTTTGGGAAATTCTTTTAGACCAGACCAATTGTCAAAATGTTCTGTTGAATCATCTGCATCATCCTTGGGTCTCTTAGAAAAGCTTAGTTGTTTCCTAGCAGCAGTAGCCGGAGAAACTGAAGGAGGGGACGCTGTTGTGTATGTACCACTTCAGCTGTAAACTTGCTCACCAGGAGCTCATTGCTTCTCTTTTGATCTGGGACAGTGGGAAATAAAGAGAAAACATAACTCTTAAACCTAGGAACAAGCATAGTCGCCAAAATGTGGTGATACGATGTCCAGAAGTTGCTAACTCTTCAATCCTCACAAAGCGAGTAAAGTACTTCATCTACAAGTGCAACATACTTAGCGCAACTTCTTTTTTTCTTCTCCTTTTTCAAGTTTTCAAGGTGCTTTTCCAAAAGTCTAATTAAGGGAATCGCTTTGCTCAAGCTATTAGTGTCTGAACTCAGTTCACAGGTGACTACTTTGAATCGTTTCAGCACCTTGCACAACACAGATTGTGTTCTCCACTGTGCTGGACTAAAATACATTCCCCCTCCTTTCCCAATGTAATGGCTTGTGGAGTAAGTGTGGATGGCTTTTCGCTGTTCCTCCATCCTCACAAGCATATAAAGTGTGGAATTCCACATTGTTACCACCTCTTGCTCCAGTTGGTGGCAGGGCAAAATAAATTGTTCTTGCAGCTGCTGCAATTTCCTACATGCTGTTGCAGAATGCGGAGAATGTCCGATGATAACCTGTTTGAAAAACTAAGGGATGTCATTGCAACATGGCTTATCCCGCTTGGACTATCCTGAGGATATGTCATTTGTGATAACGCCACCTATATGTGACAGCATTCTGTCACATTCCCTGTTTTTCTCATACAGTCAACTTGGTAATACCAAGCTTTTTTTTATAACTCAAATTTTATTCAATCAATCTGGGTGACAACCAGCATACGAAGAGATGGCAGAGACATAATACAAAAAGGCAATCACTGTCATAGTATATGTTAGTAATTGCTGTTCATAGCAACATGTGGCACAAAACTGGAAAACTGTAAGGATGGGTGGAAAGGGGTGGGTGGGCGGGAGGGAAGGGGGGGGGGGGTCGTCTGTGCTAGTAAGCTAATACCGGTCGGTGTCTCAGACCTCAGAAGGAGTAACTTTATCTGAAGGATTATTATGAACAGAAGCATCTAGTACAATACCAAGCTTTTAATGACAGTGACATGCAGGATGTTGCTGTCTGTGTCCAGAAATAATTTGGTATTCTGCAACAGCATGTAGGAGATTGCAGCTGCTGCATGAAGAATCAAATTTGAGGGGGAATGTACTGTAGTCCAGCACAGTGGAGAATACTTTCCGTGTAGTGCAAGGTGCTGAACCCACTCTCAGTAGTCACCTGTGAAGTGAGTGCAGACACTGTTCGCTTAAGTCAAGTGATTCCCCTAATTTGACTTTTGGAAAAGCAGCTAGAGAAATTGAATGAGGAGATGAAACTAAGCAATACCGCTAACTATGTAGGACTTATACATCAAGTACTTTATTCACTTTGCCATGATCGAAGAGTTATCAACATATTGAAATCAGATCACTACATTTTGGCAATTGTGCATGATTCTAGGTTAAGAGCTCTTGTCTTTCTTTCCAGCTGACCCAGATCTCAAGAGATGTAATGAGCTCCTGGTCAGCAAGCTGACAGCTCAAGTGGTACATGACACGGCGACTCATCCTCCCTCAGTTTCTATTGCAATTGCTGCTAGGAAAAAACTTAGTTTTCCCAAGACACCCAGAGGTGATGCAGATGAGTCAGCACAACATTCAGCAAAACATTTTGACATTTGTCCTGGTCTAAAAGAATTTCACAAAAATCATGACAGCTCTGTTGTAAAATTAACTACAACTTCCACGGGGAAGGCCATTACCGGCAATTACATCAAAGTACAGAGACTTCTGTAATGATGGATTCCAGCAGGGATGAATTAGTATTGTGTGAGGAGAATGTACACACTGATGAGGGTGAGGATGATGACAGTGTAGACTGCAGGTGCTGGGATCTAGCTGAGAGAAGGGATTTCGCTGATGCTGGTATGCTTGTTAATATTTTGGGTAGAATGGCATGTTGGCAATTTTATGTTTTTTGACAGTAAACTTTCACCTTTTATTAGAGAGGTTTGTTTTTTTTCTTTGAAAGATAAAAGCTTTTTTTTTCTTTTACATTTTTGTTTCCCTGACTTAAAACTACTGTGCACTTGAACATAGACTAGCACATGATGTAGAGGGATTAATATCATCATGACTGAGACTGGAGAGTGTTTCTGTATGAGCAATAGCACAGAGGAATGTGACTGGAGAGTGACAAGGACGCTGCCACCCATCCTGTTTCTGTGTGAGCTATGTCATAGTACAATGTCACTGGAGACTGCCACCCCTCCTCTTCCTCTTCATAAATGATGCTACCCAACTGCACTGGAGAGTGCCAACAACCCTGCTACCCCTTCTGTGTCTCTGGAGGGCGGTACTTATAGAATCCAAAACTCGCGAGATCCATCAACACAACAGTGACGTTTTGCCTCGTTTTCACTTCCAAGAGCGCACAAAAGCACTGAGCCGGCTCGGCTTGGTACTCGGATCTGCGAAGTTCGAGTGGGCTCGGTTCTCGGAGAACCGAGCCCAAGCATCTCTAGTTTAAAGCCATTTTGTAGACTTAGCCCTGTAAACTAGATACATCATCTAACCAGGTAAGCATACACCACACAGTGGTATCTTATGAGGCGATGTCTGGTGGCTTGCAGGGAAGGGGCAGCATAGAAGCGCTTCATGTTCCTGTCATCTTGCTGGCAGCGCAATCACTGCCTAATCAAGCATCAGAACTCCAGCACTGTCTTGGGTAAAAGCAATGTAAGCTTGACCACACACCTGAGGAGTGAAAGTGAAACTCGCTTTCTCTATCACATTTGGACAAACCCTGCAATCTAGGTGCAGCTCCACATGCACACCTGGGGCTAGATTTACTAAGCTGCGGGTTTGAAAAAGTGGGGATGTTGCCTATATTAACCAATCAGATTCTAGCTTTCATTTATTTAGTGCTTTCTACAAAATGACAGCTAGAATCTGATTGGTTGCTATAGGCAACATCCCCACTTTTTCAAACCCGCAGCTTAGTAAATCTAGCCCCTGGTGTTCTTCCCTCTCTTGACCATTACCATAATAACCACTCGCCGTTCTCACTGACATTATATGGCTGCTTTCCAGTAATGGTGGGGTTCTTGCAGAGAGAAGGGTTGGGACAGTATGCCACTAAAGCTTTATTCATGTAGTGGATGTTCTGAAGCAGCAGTGTTGGACAACACCTTTAAAATAATTGATACAAAGTAGTGTAAAATCCAATATAACCTAGATAATTCAATATTCCTGCCATTCTAATCTCTATTCACCCCAAGCAGATTGGCAGGAGTCCATATTACTATGATAGTGAGCACTCAGCACACCAATCTATTATTTCTTGCCTGAATCCTATTGGGAAACTATGAGGTTCATAGTTTGCCATGAATTTGTACATACATTGCCAAAAGTTGGGATGGACTGTTTAATCATGCTGTACTATACAGATAGTTATGTAAGGAATTGAATCAATTTGTACCAGACAGTACATGTATAAAGTGTATTATATGATATCTTTTTAATGTGGTTTTAACACATCTTTTTAACACTGACAGGTTTGTAATGATAATCTGGGGCCTGATTCATTAAGGATCTTAAATGAAGAGGTATCTTATTTAAGTATCCTGGATAAAACCATGTTACAATGCAAAGGGTGCAAACTAGTTTTCTGTTTTGCACATAAGTTAAATACTGACTGTTTTTTCATGTAACTCACAAATATCAACTTTTAAATTTCAGTGTACAAATAAGCTATCAAGTATTTGTGTGCTACATGAAAAAACAGTCAGTATTTAACTTATGTGCAAAACAGAAAAATAATTTTCACCAATTTTCACCCCTTGCATTGTAACATGGTTTTGTCCAGGAGACTTAAATAAAAAACTTCTTAATTTAAGTTCCTTAATGAATCAGGCCCCTGAACTGTTGAGCCTTAATTCACTTTCCGATCTGTTCAACGTGCTTTCATATAAAGTTGATGCTTAATTCTCGTTTTTTCAGGGATGCTATGAACTGGTCACCGACTTCATGGAAACTAACATGGGGATCATTGCTGGGGTGGCTTTCGGAATTGCATTCTCACAGGTAGGGGACGGTTGTTAAATCTGCTATTTTTCCACTCTTCACAAAGTTTCTTTACTGTGTTTGAACAGAAATGACCTTGGATGAATGAATGAAATGTTTAATCAAACTCCTTTAACTTAAATTACTTTACCTTATTCAGCCCAAGGTGTTTGAATAGGTAACATGTGAGAAAATTGGGAGAACACCATTGTGTGTCAGTTGAAATGGGACATGGTATAATGTTTTTTGTTTTCCTGTAAACTGAACTCCATGAAAAGGCTGGATGCTAAACAATATGGTTATTGCTTAATAACGGCTAAATGCACAATTCGGGAATTCTGCTTTACTACTGCTAATAACAAAATAATATCCTTTTGTTTGTAATTTATCCTATGAAAACTAATTTAAATATATTGAATTCAGTACAAGTTATTTTTACATTTCATGTAAACTGGAGTTGGGTTGTCAACTCTGCATATCCTAAGAAAACATTACCCTGGCAGCATGCCAGTCACACATGCTTTATCTTCTAGATTACACACAGGCTGATTTATGAACTGCAAAGTGCAGACCTGCAGTGCTTCCTTAGGCGTAGCGTCAACTTATTACATTTCAGGGCACTTTTGCATCCTTGAAAGTGTCTCGCAAATCCAGTTATTGCCTGTGTGCAAATCCACCTGAAAATGCATGTGTCAAAGATCGTGAAACCTACTAACTCCTTAGAACCACCCCATTTAATAATTTAGACTTTCATTTTTTTTTCTCCCCAAATACTACTATGTTTAACATTATTTTATGGCTAAAATTAATCATATAAATGAGGGAACATCGATTGCCTTTATTACATGTGTTACTTGTGAGTTTTTAAGGCTTTTTATTTCATTGGTCAAACGACGATCCTGCAAAAGTGCATCTGGACTGCAAGCTTCAGCCCATTAAAAGTATAGGATGAGACCTGATCTCCAGAACCTCAGAGATTGTGAAAAAATTGTGGCTTTTTTTGTAGGAGGTGACGGAGGAGTAGTGCATTCTCCATCAAAGTTGAGAAAACCCATCTAACTTTGCTCTCTCCACACCTTTTTAGTTTAAATCGTCTTGTCTTCACAACAGTAGCTTATGCGCCTGACCTGTGCAGAGCAAGAAGCTCCCCTCTACGTTCTCCTGTAAAACCAGTGCAATTGGAAAAAAAAGTAGAAGCGGGGCGTCACAAATCAGTATTTGAATTGCAGTTTTCTACATGTGTGTTCATTATTGAAACTGAAAACTGTTAATTATTTATATTGCACAGTTCACATATGGAGACATAGGGGATCATTTAGCAGTGGATGTATATGCACTTCATTTGAATTGGATGCATCTTCTGAAGTCGTAGTACTTATGCCAGACACACAAATGTGTATGTGCCTGCAGCGTAGAATATTTAGCAGTTAAGCACATGATAGTCATCATGCAGAAGTAGCAATATTTGTTTTTAGCACAGTATTATGTTGTGTACACTTAATACATTATTATGTTGTGTACAAATAGATTCATGCTGTCAGATATAGAGAACATAATGCCTTATTAATAAAAGGGCACCTGCACATCCATCATTTTATCCCATATGGAAATTATGGAAAGGCAAACAGACAGCCACAACTTGATAAAATTATAGCTTTGACACTAATGTTTATAGTGTTGTTGGCTGGAGAGGCCCATCAGCAAATAAGAGTCAGAAAGAGCTACATAGTACTGCTAATAATCATCATCACGTATACTTGCACCAGCACCTGCAAGACATAAGCCTTCTGGAAGATGTATCTACGGATGTGTCCACTTGAAAAAACACGCCCTTACTGTACTCGGCCTATGCTTGTCTGCCCCTTCCCTCCCCCGTACAGCTTTTCCAGGCGTAAGGAGATGTAAGTCGCAGATGTGCAGACAGCTTCATATGCACTTGTAGTTACGCATTTTTAGTGCACATGTGCAGTCCGAAAATGTGTGTCTTACTAAAAAATAAAACAAAAACAGCAGTATGTTTACCTCAATATGAGCCCCATAAGGTGTGATGAGCTTGCAAGCATGGTTACAGATCCAAATGCAGTAAATAAATATCAAAGCCATAGAGAAAAACATGGGGCAGAAGAGTTTTGTAGAAATTATATTCTTATAGACAAGAACACCTACAGCATTTCTTCATCATTTTCACCTGTTCGGCTTTATTTATCTATAATACAAACCACTCCGATATGTGAGGACAGTCAAGTACATGTCATCTGCTGAAATGGGATCTAAATGGAGCATGACCCCTGAAACGCTGTGGATGTGCTGCTTTGCATCACCTCCTTCACTGTAATTAAGTGGGAGTGGGGTGGTTTTAGGCACAAATGGTGGGATCAGTTTGCCATCTACCTGGCACTGTATCTCGTTCTTCTAAAAGTATTGTGCACCATCTGTATACGATATCAATGAATTGCACAGGTTTACACTACCAGAGCCATACAAATACTATCTAATTTATTCTCTGAATAAAAATCTATTAATTTCTCACTATATACTTTATTTCTTCTTATGTGAAGGTAGTATGAGAAGACATGGTGACAGACATGTTTGTCTTTAATTTGATTAACTTTAATTAAGGTGGTTGCTAGTTTTCAATTCCCAACCATGGCCTTATCTGTGTGGAGTTTGTATGTTCTCCCCGTGTTTGCGTGCGTTTCCTCCGGGTGCTCCAGCTTCCTCACTCCAAAAACATACTAGTAGGTTAATTGGTCTCTCCCTCTCCCCCTCTCTCTCTCCCAAAGGGACAAAGGGGGACAGAGACTCGGAGTCAAAATCCCGGGTAGACCGCGTTCATACTGAACACAGGTCTACCCAGGGTCTTCATGGCAACATCACAAGCGGAGCTCTGATTGGCTCCTCTTGTGTGTTTTTGTTTTTTGGTGTTTGTTTTTTTTTTACTTTTACATTGTGTCTGGTGAGACCCGGGATGAAAAATCAGGTTGATTTTCGCAAAAAATGGAAATGCTTTGTTCTAACTAGAAGCGTTGTAAAACTTGTTACAAGTTCTTAGTGCAGGCTTCCCAGGGGCAGACCCGGGAATTACCCCACCAAAAAACCCGGGTCTAATTCCCAGGTCTGAGGACCCGGGAATTAGATCTGGGACCATTCATACTGCACCTCGAACCTGGTCCTCTGGCCTTGCCCTGGCAAAAACCTGGGTTTTTGGTGCAGTACGAATGGAGTATAACAGTGTCTTTACACAAATGCCTTCATTATAGTCCACCATTGAGTCAAATTGTCCAGGGTCCAAACCTTCAATATTCAATCTCCGTTGTGCAATTTGTACCGTGAGAACAGATAGCTCATCTTTTCCAGGATATGAGGTTTTCTCATGTTCTCAAACATCCATTCCATTCTTCTAAATCATTGTATTATTCTTTGTCTCTTGAAAAATTGGGTCCAAAAATGACCTACTGTTTTGGCAATGTAGCGCATTATATATTCACAGGATGTCTTTGTTGCTTGAAAATAGTTAAAATGCATCTTTCACCTACACACAGTGGAGGGAGCATTTTGTATCCATATTTTTTACAATGCAGCCCATCAATTCACTGGATTGATGTGGCACTTCATGTTCAGTATTCATCAAATGGGACAAATAACTATTAACCCTAATTTTTATAATGCCAACATTGTTTGTAGCACTTTCACAAAATATATGCAGTCAGTCACATTTTCTTTAGCACACACACACTTACTATAATATTGGCCTACCAGTATGCTTTTGGATTGTGGGAGGAATCCTGAGCACGTGGTAAAGCTTCATGCAAACACGGGAAAAACAAAATGATGATACATACTAATATTCAAGAGGCACTGGTTCCTCACAAGTTTAAAGACTACATTCTCATAAATATTGGCTCTGCACACAAAATGGCTGCCTCCACTGTGATTAGGAAACCGTTGCTCTTATTATTTCCTTTAAGAGAAACTGTTTCCTTCTTACAGGGTAGGCATCATTTTGATGCCGTTCAGAGTCATTAAATAGTTGCATTTCCATTAATCCAATATTTTATGGGTAAGATCCATTTTCAGTGTTTTTTTTAATCATATTGAAATGTGCAAATTGATTTTCACAAAAAATTGAAATGCTTTGTTCTAACTAGAAGCGTTGTAAAACTTGTTACAAGTTCTGTTGCCAATTCTCACAAGGCAACAGCGGTGTCTGACCAGAAGTCTTCAACCTTTTAAAGCTGAACAGATTTTCTCAGTGCCTTTACAACATTCAGTGCAGTGTATATATTTCCACAGTATAGTGATTGCATTTTATACTGCACTATACAATTACAATGGTAGTTGGGTACAAGTAAAATGTTAAACTGGATGAATGTAAGGATAATTGGCTCTTGTGACTGGTCATATCACTGTCACAGATTCACTTGTGTTATGATCATTTTGACATGGGAAGACCACAGTGCGGAGGTTCTTGCTGTTGAATGGTGTCATAGTCATCTTGTCCTGTACTGACACTTCTGTCTTTGCCGAAGGCATTATCAAATATTTTTTTTGAAGCGAGTGGGTTGTTAACATGCGGAGTCCTGTACTTTATTGTTATCTTCACAATTTGGACTATTAAGTCCATATATTAAATTTTCTAGGGATGAAAATCTCTACTTTTATATTGCCAACATATAATATGGGACATGTAAGACTTGTGTAACCTGTGTGCCTTACCTAACCCTACCTCAACAACTTGAGTCATTACAATAAGGATAAGGTGGTTTATCAATGGTTATATATAGTATATTTGGTATAGTTTTATCTTATGAAATTTGTAAATATTTTATCATATATAAATCTTAAACCCTTAATCATTTAAAAAATAAAATAAAAATAAACAGCAGATGCACTTTTGCTTATGTCATATCCCATAGCCATTCAGATAAGATACCGAGTTCTAAACACAGTTGGAAACACTACAAAATATATGACAAGTAGTACTACCTAGCATAGATGCTGATGTATTGATTTTTGGAACTTTTGAGACAGTGGAAGAAATGTTTGTTTGGTTTTTTTTTTGATTGTTTTTTTTAATACCCATTTTTAATTTTTAGCATACAAGTTATGACCATTTCGTGGAGACATCCATCACAGAAAAGGAATGTAATAATGACTTGTCAATAGCATAGTGCAAAATAAATAAATATATATATATATATATATATATATATATATATATATATATATATATATATATATATATATATATATATATATATTTTGCACTATGCTATTGACAAGTCAGTATCAGAGTCTAAACTAAGGAGAGACGGAGAGACTACTGAGAGATATGTACATTTTAACTCTGTCTTCAAGTGCCACCAAGAGACTTTGTTTTGAGGATTTTCTTAATCATTGTCCCCTATGTCTGACACCATGAAATGTGAAACATGACTCTTTTGAAGCAGTTGAACAAAGGTTTGTGAAAGATTATAAGCTGTATCAAGCAGGGCCCCCTCTCCTCCTGTCTTATCCACCTGTGTGTCCTTATATCATGTCTCTTGCATGTTCTATAAGATGCTTACCTATTCTGTGTTATGAACATTATTATGCTTCATTTCTTGCTACTCCTACATTTCTGCTTCCTGACGGTCCTGAATTGTTGCCTTGTCCTGTTCTCTGCCTGTTGGTCCACAATGCCTTTTAACTAAACTTTATTTCCCAACTGCGCAGCACTGCACAATTGTGTGGCACTCTATAAATGTAAGTTAATAATAATAAAACCGATTTCAGTATGCTGTGGTGTGTCAGCTGTTCACATACAATGCCAAGCTTACCCAATGCTCTGACGTAAACTGTTTCGTAGTTCAACAGCAGCTACGAAGGTACAGTCGCCAACACCTACCCCACAGATTGATTGAGACTTTTCAGCGCTCTGCTGGATCTTTAGAGGCGGTGTTTTTTTATCAACTATAATCAAAAACCCAATTTATAGCACAAGGCAGGGAGAAATTGCAGGATGTCATGCGGCTAAGGATTAATGATAAATCTGAAGTGCTACACCCAGCCCACTTTTATACCAACATCGTGTCTACTAGCTGTGCTATGCTGTGCTGAGCGCTCTGATTACTCCACAGGGGGTGAAAGAAACAAAGAAAATATATTGACTCGAAGTGGGAAATATGTTTTGGCTGTGCAGCCAGCATTGATCACTGGACAGGCAGAGGACAGAATGAACGACCTGTGGTGTCCACATTATCTGTCGCTAGAATGGAAAGCGACCTTTGTTCTACACTGTAATTGTGTAACAGACTTCAGACACCGCTGTGACAGTTATTTATGGATGAAATTCTCTATTAGCCTCCATTGTCTTGCCACATCACTCCTGTCGCTACATTTCACGGAGCTGAATCACAACATACAATTAACCCGAAGGCTACGCGGCATCAATGTCCTCAAATTTCTGTATTAAAATTCTGTACTATGTCCTGAGTTGCACAATACTTGTATTATGATTCACAGTAATACTGCATAAGGTCTCTGTGGCCAACAATATTTCAGCATTTATGAAGGGGCTGTTAATATTGAGAGAGTAAAACTTTTATTATCTTGAAAAAAATCCTGCAAACATATGTATTTTAAACTGGTTTCAAAATATTTGAAAATATTAACCAAGATAAGAAGCAGCCATTTTGCAATATTGCCAATCTCATTTAAGGTATGAGTAAGTGTTGCCTTGTTTTGAGTGTCTCGTGCTATATAATAGCTACAGTGTTAGGGCTACACTTCCCTAAGGAAATCCTCAAAGCTTCGCCTATGGCATGGAAATTTGCAGGGGGTTACAGGGGTCCAAAGTCTCCCAGTCTAAACCAGACTTATAGATAAAAATATGAACAGAAACGGATTAATTGAAATGTTTTGAACTTCACAAGCACTTGCTGTGATCTGCACGTTTTTCCAGAATACAGTGATGGCCAAAAGTTTTGAGAATTACACAAATATTATTTTTCACAAAGTCTGCTGCCTCAGTTTTTTATGATTGCAATTTGCATATACTCTAGAACAGTGTTTCTTAACTCCAGTACTCAGGACCCCCTAGAAGTACATGTTTTCCATATCTCCTTGCTGGAACACAGATATATTCATTACTGACTGAAACAGTGTAGCAGGTGGTATACTTATTTCACTGGCCACCTGGCAATCCTGCACTGTTAGTGGGTCCTGAGGACTGGAGTTGAGAAACACTGCTCTAGAATGTCATGAAGAGTGATCAGATGAATTGCAGTTAACTTCAAAGTCCCTCTTTGCCATCACAATGAACAACATTTCCACTGCATTTCAGCCCTCCACAAAAGGACCAGCTGACATCAGGTCAGTTATTCTATCGTTAACACAGGTGAGAGTGTTGATGAGGACAAGGCTGGAGATCACTCTGTCATGCTGATTGAGTTAGAATAACAGATGGAAGCTTTAAAAGGAGGGTGGTGCTTGAAATCATTGTTCTTTCTCTGTTAATCATGGTTATCCATTTGAATCTAGGGGGTAAATGTATCAAGCTGAGCGTTTTATGGCGGGTTTGAAAAGTGGAGATGTTGCCTACAGCAACCAATCAGATTCTAGCTATCATTTTGTAGAAGGTACTAAATAAATGATAGCTAGAATCTGATTGGTTTTTCAAACTCGTTAGAAACCTCAGCTTGATACATTTACCCCTAGCTGTAAGTACATTCTGGCTATACGTTACTTGCAATATGTTAATAGACAGAACACGCACCTGCATATGGGCAGTATAAAGAAAATATTCCATAAAATAAACAATCTTTAATACTATAAACATTAATAAAACATGTTTTTAAAAAATATTTTTCTCTTTTTTATTATAATTTACGTTAAATGCATAAATCAGGATGTTAATGTCTACTGTACATACATTGCATGTTTATAGTCTTACATGCATACAAATGTTAGACGCAGACATACATGTAGTTTTTAATACAAAGACATTGCCGTGACAGTCATCATTATCAGTTGGCACTTTAACCTTTCCTGTAGCTAGAGCAAGTGATACGGACTGTATCATACGGTAAAAAAAATACTTATGAGAAGCACAGGACAGGACTTCAGTTGGCTGCATCTGTATCGGAACTCCATAGATGCACCCTTACTGTACATTGCCTACGTTCGTCCACCCTCATTCCGCCCATCAAGTTGTAGGCAGGCATGCATCTGCATTCATTGGCATAAGGTCCATTTGAGTATGCGCAGAGCTATTTCACGCAATATATGGCACACAAAGGGACTTACGTCTGAACATGAATCAGGCCCATAGTGTTTATCTTTTTAATGGGCAGTTTATTCCATATGAAAAGGCCTCTTTTGACATTCACAGTACTTATTTTAAAAAAATAATGCCATACCCTGACAGGTATCAATATATCTCACATATAATATACACATGATGTGTAGCTGCCAGCAATCTACTGACTGTTGTCAGCAATTTTAGGCTTTGAAAGGCTCACAGTAGTGTCCTTCAGTTGGCTTACTGATTAAAGCTTTAACACTTACCTTATGCACATTCTTGTTTCAAATTGATGAAAAGGGTTTCACCTCATACAATCCTATACTGCTTTCTGGACAGAAACAAAGATTAAACACAAGTTTGTACAGACACCACTAAACAATGTACTTGTAATAAGCATATGGTTGACTTAATTATGTTAACATGAACTAACTACCTTCGGTATAAATAACAAGTCACCTCTCCAGTCACGGTCATAAGTGGTCTTGTGATAACCCATAATTGGCATTCGAGCTAGATTTAGAGCCTGTAAGGATGTTCGGGAAGTAGACCAGAGGACTCTTGGGAAAAAAACCCCAAAGCTTACACTCTCGTAATGTACCTAAAAGAGTAAATGACTTTCACTGATTCACACTCTACGGCGTATGTGATAATGGTTCTTTAGACCTAATTTTAGTCGACTTTGTTGGAAGACTGCAACTTTCATTGCCTAATGTAATGCAAGAACAATTACGGCAGTTACTTGCTATTAATTTACAAGGTCAATGAGTATAATGTACCCAAGTATGAATGCAATAACATCATTGACCTTTCTCACCTAGTAATCTAGCAGCTGGCTGTGCTGCACTATAGAACTCTGTGCATGTTAATTTCCCAGTACTTTCCATTATATTGAATTTCACTATTTTGTGTATGGTCATTATATCATGTTATTAGTCAGCAGCCATAGAACTGTATTACTGTTTACAGTATACTGCAACAAATATGGAAGTCTATCTGTATTGCAGCCAGCAATTACCATAATGGTCATATTGTGTTGTTTTTTTCTTTCTTTTCTTTATTTAAAATAAATAAATAAATTGAAAATCACAGCGGAAAAGGGTTATATGTAATTTTGCCTTCATTGTCTTGTATGTAGTATGATCTGAATATAGTGGGTTACGCTTATTTATGAAGTACAGTATTCTAGGCACATTAAGAACCATTATTGTACTCGAACACCTGAAAATAAAAAATACATTTGCAAAACTTCATAATTATGACCTAAATATCGACTGCTACTAATAATTATTATTATCTTTCATTTATAAGGCACCACAAGGCTTCAGCAATGCATAGGGGGTAGAACATACAACAACATGACATAAGTACATACAGGTGAGAACAATGGGTACAGATAAGCAGAATAATGCATGGATACAATTATCAGAACAAATCACAAGACATACAAAAATAATTTTGCATGAGACACAACAGGGACAGAGAGTGGGGAGACATGAGGCATAATACTGAAATGAGACATAGGGTAGAGGACCCTGCCCATGAGAGCTTACATACTGAAGGGCTGGGATAATGAGACAAAAGGAGCAAATGAGACAGTAGACATACTGGGGTTCACTATGGTGCAGAGGCCTACAAGATACTGAGGTAATGATGAAGAGAGGCCTAGATGAGATGCACAGAGGCACTATTGTGACTCCTTACTATATTAAAGCATTGTATGCACTGTGCAAAGCATACTCTGGTTAAATATATAATTGGATTATTGTATAGTTTGGACACCTATATAGGAGGACGAGATCAAGCCTTCGCATTTCTGCAGAGTGGCTTGATGACTGCCTGCCATCGGGAGGGGACTGCACACACAGACATATTGGTCAACTTGCAAAGCATTTTTCCAGCATGGCCGATAATAATCTCATTGAAATCAACTGGAATGTTACCAGGCATCCAGCTAATTTTGGGGCACGACATGGGGCAAAATTGGTTGCAGTATTGCAGAGTCTGTTCATCTTAAGCTCCTCACATGTGACTTTGTAATTAAACTTCTAAGCTCATATCCAGTTTAAGCGTACTACCTGCCCTTATTTAAATTAACTAACGTCCTCTCTGTCTGTGGCTCACCCTTATCAATATGCAATATAATTTTAATCTCCTATGAGCAGCAATTCACATTTGCATTAACCTACAGATTTCCTGCTATGATCCAGAGTAATTACCAACAGAAGCCTAATGTACTACTTATCCTGCAATCAACCACCTATATTAACCATTATGCAGCTCCTAAAAATTAAATTTCCTATGTTAACCCCTAAATTTACCCACATACATAATAATCTTATGAATTTTAATCAAAAGCCCTGTTCAAAGAATTTTGAAATTATATGAACTGTACAAACACCAAATGATGTGCATATGATAAACTTGATAGGGTGAACCAACACAGAACTGAGTGCACTTAATTTGGATTGTTCCATTTACCCACCCATAACCAATACAATTGTTACAAAAGTATTTGGTAACTTTAATTTTTTTTTTTAGAAAATCTAAAAACATTGTTTATTGTACAGTAGAGTGAAACTTGCATGATCGGTTTGCCTTGCAAGAACAAAATTGTGGGTGGATGGGCATCAAAAGTCTGCAAGCAACTTCAAAGCTAAAGTTTAAACTGGTTTTCACCTGAATTTGAAGGTGCTACCCAGTGTCGCACTTCATTTTTGTGAATATAGTCATGTGACCATTCATTGCACTGCTCCCAATCAGAAGCTGCCTCACACAGTGCCCTCCAAGAGGGAAAATAAATGGCGCCTTGGTGTGTGGCAGTGACCAGTGTTCTGTGACTGGTGAGTCACCCTTGCCCTGTGGGATGTATATTGTACACAAAGGCAATGCGCAGACTCTGTCTGTTCTCATTCAGTTTGGGGTACTTAACGTGGATGTCACTGGTCAGTGGTGTCCATTCCCCTAGAGTGCTTCAACAGGAGTGGCTGCTGAAACGACTGTGGAGATGTACCTCATTTTATTCTTATAGTTGCGCAGCACTAAATGGTGTACAACACTTCAGATCAAGGCTCATCTTCTGGTACTTGTATTATATACCGTGTATATGTTTAGATATTTTAATAATACTATCAAGCTGAAGGCTAAATATACAATATGTTATACCCACATAATAAAATATACTGTAAAACAAGAGGCTATAGATGTTCAGTAGAATATATGACTGAAAAGCTTAGAAGGTAAACTATAGTGAAAAAGCAATGTACATTTATAACAGCTGTATGTAAAAGTTTCATAGAAGCCCTTTTAAGTTCAGCTGTCCATGGGTTACAGGTATTCACTCTTCTCACATGAAGCTGTATTCCTTTAGCTATTATTTGATATTGTTGTAAAGCAAAGCACCAATTTCATAGATGAGGTGTATATAGGAAGAATAGATGAGATTTAAAATGGATACATGATTGTAGCCTAATGTATTTATTCTGCTCCTTTGTCTTACAGCTGATTGGAATGCTACTGGCGTGTTGTCTTTCCCGGTTTATCACTGCAAATCAGTACGAGATGGTGTAAGATGGTAAATGTCGTTTTTTTTTCTTTTTTTGTGCCAAGAAGATACTTGCTTCCACCTTCACTTACAAGCTTTAAATTGCATTTGCTTTTAAATTACTTAAGCAAATTCTGTGATTTAAAACTAATCAATTCATCTGGTAATAACATCTCCTTATTTATGTGTATACGAGGCCTGAATATACAAATCACACAATTCATTTATTAATGGTAGATCATCTCTAGTGTGGGAGATAAGCTAAGTGAATGTGATTTTCTCAATTTAGTGTTAGGTGCCATATAGTAGAGTATTATAACTATGTTGGTTTATTTAATACATTAGATTTCTATTGAAAAATGTTTGTTTAAAATCCAAAGGGAATGTTGTAATTACCTTTTCTACTAGCAAAACATAGTTTGTCTTTTTATTAGCATACATAAATATTTCTATGTTCTTTCTTTTGCTCCTACAACGCCACTCCATGGCCTTTACGACTTGCAGACAACAACTCGGCTAGTATGTTCTACAGCCATTGTGCCATGCACCCTAAAACTGACAAACGTAATTGACAAGATTAACATTTGAGAAGTTAGTCTGATTTGTAAACCTCATGACATGATCTTCCACCTAGAGCACATAACTTGCTCACATAAAGAGGTCACAGCTCCAGCTTATACTGATTGCAAGAAGCAAACCCTTTTTCTGCACATTGTAGGCGTATAAGTATGAGTATACACAAGCACTCGATAAATCATCAACAAAATCTTAAAGAACCTATAAGTTATTTCATTAACCATATACCATGACCATTATTTGTTCATTTTTTGGTGTACTATTAAACAGAATGTGGTAAGTCATTGTGCGAAGTCCACTTAAGTTGGAGAAGTCAGATGTACAAATCTCAGGATATTCTGACCTGCCAATGCCACAGATTGGCTGAGCCGAAGAGGCCATGTGTTGTAGACGTTTACACGTGTCAGTGCTTGTTCGATTTTATTTTTTAATGTTTAAGAAAAGAGGGCGGGTATGACTTTATACTTTTTTGGGGGTAAGTTGATGATCTTTGTGTTTCCTATCCTCTAGGGACCACCAGTTTCTCTATCAGGAGCTGACAGAATCAAGAAGGAATTTACAGAATGTTAGAGCACACAACGCATCCACCAAGCACTCCGTGTTCCCATTTTGTAGTGTAACCATCCGTTCCAGTAAAGTTGTGTCATGAAGAGTAGCCTATATAGTGTCTATCTGCACACTTCCTTCTGGGAAGGCTTTTCGTATGATGGCACTCTGTGTGTTCTTTAGTCATACTGTAGTTGTAATGTTACTATGATAATCCATTAACTGCCTCGACCTGGCTGTGCATGCAGTAGCTGATACAAACAATGGGACAATGACGTCCTTAACAATGGTTTATTAAATGCCCCACACGTTTATATAAACCAGTACATGAAAAACAGATATAGCCTATCTAATCTTTTTATATATATATTTATTTACAAGGCATACTTATTTTTTTTATTTTGCCATATACCACATAAAGATACCACATTAATTAAAATAAATCTGTGATATGATAATACTTGAAGAGTAATGTTGAACTACGTTGTGCTTCGAATAGAATCCAGGAAGCCTTGTGCTAGGCTGTTACCTGGATCCTAACTCTGTGCTGTATGGCTAATGCTTATGATCTTCGTCTAGTGAATTTTTTGCTTCAGATTCCAGGAACTTGTGTTTTATTGTTACTTAACTGTTGTTGCTTACTGTGAAGGCAGTATATTGATGCTTTTTTATCCTTAGTGTACTACTAATCTCAGTGTGCATCCATGTTTATTATTATTTTCTATCCTTGCTAATGTTCCCTCTTTTATGTTCTACTCCTGTTGCTTTGGAAGTGCAGCAACCAAATTATATTTTCAGGACAGTGTGAAAACTTAGATATAGGTAAGGACAGAACTTGGAAATGTTCAAACCTTTTTCAAGATAAATTAAAAATGTATTTTTTTTTTTTTTTTATAATGTCTCCATCTAGCATGCTGAGGAAAAAATGCTTTGATATTGTGAGCATTTGTGATACACATATTAATAAACTGAACTACGACAGATATTTGATTGTATTATTTATACTGGTGATCATTACTGTTTTTACCATACAATGATTGTTTGTTTTATTTTCCTTGCTGTTTTTGTTACATTTTGGTTCACCTAACATGGGAACCAATGTACAACCTAAAAGGAAGTACAATATACTGAAACAAGCCATCTTTGTTAGAGAAGGCAGTCTTATATTGGTCCATCTTTGTTAAAGGTACTTTCCATTAACTCTTAGTTAGGTCAAGTGTGGTTATGTATATTGCTGACCCTAACCTTTCAATCAACAACTCTATATCATTTTATTGGAACTAGGGTAAGCATCAAATTAAGGGACTCCATTTAGCTTTCTGAAGTCAGTGTAAACTCCCATCAGGCTTTGCGATTAACACAAGAGTGTTGGGCCATTCTCTATTGGACTCTTCTAGATATAGCATCTAATATGACTTTAATGCAAACCTGATAACTCAGCGTATTTTCCATATATTTTGCCTCCAGAGCTGACATATTGTCAGAAATTTTCACCTCCAGTATAGTATAAACATTATTCATTCTCAGTTGATTCACAGCATAAAGAGATTTATGATCCTTCCAATGATCAATAAAATGAAAACAAAAGGGATCTCTTTTCCAAGGTTGATGTCACTTCTTGTAAAGCCATGGTTACCATGGGCCATGCATGATCTTTCCTTTTAGATTTTTGGTATTATTGTGCCTCCTGTTCCTTTAAATCGAAGAAAGGGTCTAGTCAGAAATGCAGCAAGTATGTTGGGTTACTCCTCTGCTGGGAGTTTGTGCTCAGGAGCCCTCTCAGATATGGCAAGGAATATCTCCACATCGTCCTCAGGTGTCCTCCTTTGTAGTGAAGCTCATACTCTCCACATCATCCTCAGGTGTCCTCCTTTGTAGTGAAGCTCATACTCTCCACATCGTCCTCGGGTGTCCTCCTTTGTAGTGAAGCGCATACTCTCCACATCGTCCTCGGGTGTCCTCCTTTGTAGTGAAGCGCATACTCTCCACATCGTCCTCAGGTGTCCTCCTTTGTAGTGAAGCTCATACTCTCCACATCGTCCTCAGGTGTCCTCCTTTGTAGTGAAGCTCATACTCTCCACATCGTCCTCAGGTGTCCTCCTTTGTAGTGAAGCGCATACTCTCCACATCGTCCTCAGGTGTCCTCCTTTGTAGTGAAGCTCATACTATCCACATGGTTCTCAGGTGTCCTTCTTTGTAGTGAAGCTCATAGTTTCCTCATTCCATAGTCATTCCTATACTGCAATGGTGTGTCCCTGTAAGAGTCAATGATAGCTGTCCGCATCTTTCACCAAAATGGATTAGCCAATGGGATCTGTTAGACTGCCCTTTTAGGGAAGGACATAGACACCAAACATTTCTTCTTGATTTTAATAAACAAAGACTGGCAGAAACAATTGTGCAGGAAAATAAAGCTATATTTACATATTACACAGCTAAACTAAAACAAATAAACATCTGCTTGTCTGATCCTCTAACTAAAGTTTACTTGGAACCCTGACTAACTGGATCCCCTAATGGGATAACTAGCAAAACAATAGTTTGTTCCTAGAATGTCCAGTTTGTACTCTCCCTTTACACAAAGCCATGGGAGGTAGGCTGCTGGTAAAGGTGAGGTGCCTTTTCTGCAGGGATATAGTCCGACCATCAGCTGGAGTAGGAGGACTGGCCACCATAAACTCAAAATCGGATTATAGCCTAGAGGGAAATCAACTCACCATATTAACCTGCTCCAGCTCATTTTTGCTTAATATAAGGAAAAACATTAAAAAATGCCCAGACTCTGTTTTTTCCTTGCCACACATAGAACATACACAGTCCGTTCCCAGCTGTCATCTTCCAGCATGTAGATTTTACATGGGAAAATGGCAGTGTCTTTGGGAATGAATGATTTCTGCATCCTTTGATATGAGGAGTTGAGATTGAGTTCAGATTGAGATATTGCTCCCTGGGTGCATTAAATTCAAAATTTAGTTTACTTTTGCAGGATGTTATTTTTTAAATAGGATTCACTGGATGGAGAGGGCACTTTTAGAAGAGTGTTCCCTGTTTAGCGGGGTGCTGTAGAACATTTTTTTACTTGTCAAATTACTATATTTGTACATGTCCTTTTGCACCTTCCAGGTAAGTGCAGTTCTCTGTGCACTGCGACCAATGTCAACGAAAATTCACACATAGAAAAGTGAAGCAAGTAATAAAAACACTGCAGATGTCCCTCATTCTAATGACTGGCATAAATTAGGCAAAATTTAATTAATGAAGGGGTGGTCTAAAATGTGGTAGTGGGATGGACTTTGGAGGGACATCATTACTCTATACCAACCAGACCCACAAATAGTCACACAGGAAGCTTATACATGGTTCTTGATGTTCTCTCAGGTACGCACAAGGTAGAAGAACTTGGGCAAATAGAAATAAATTACACTTTCAAATATTTTGTGCTAAGTAAATGTATTGAACAATATTTATTTATATAGAGACAGCATAATCCTCAGCGCTTTACAATTGACAAATTTACCTTTTTTGTCTCCTTTCAGAACAGATTTTCAAATCTGGCTGTTATACTTGAACTAAGCATCTCTTTCATGTTTTCTGGGGATGGATCTTAACACTGATGTCACATGTCATGTGTTTGGGAATCTTTACACGTTTACCCTTTATTTGACTATATTAAGTGCATTGTATATTTAGTTTCATTTTGCAGGAACATAGATTTAGATATGAAAGGCACTCTAGCCCTACTTTTTTCCTTTCTCTGTTGGCAATAAATAACAATGGGAGATGACAATAGAATATTACTATTATTATTTACTTGTATAGCACCACCATACTACGTAGCGGTGGTACTCATTTTTTGGGCTGCAATAACCCTGACATCAATTAGCCTGACATAAATATTTTGAATAGTATCAGCCCAACAAGGATAAAATATAGACTTACTATATAATTGTCATAGAACTTTTCTTACACGATTAATTGTCGCTAGATATAAAATGCGACTGTTGAAAATCTCTCTATGAAGAAATGACGTCAGTTACAAAGGTCAGAGGGACATTGCTGGTTTTAAAGCGGCAATGGTCGGACCTGACGCCTGTATAATGTAAAACCGGCAATCTCTGCCCATTGTAATTCACATCATTTCTTCATGGATAGGTTGTTATGCACTGCTTTACACATAGGTATGATTTTAGGATAGGTCCATCATAAATGGGGCAGTGTGCCCTCCTGTCTGCACATCTGCATATGCTTTTCTATATTATGTGATTGTGTCACCAATGGTTTTACTTTAGCCTTTAAAGGTTTGTTACTCCAGGTTGCAAACTTAGGGCCTAATTTATAGTTGAACATAAGTCAATCTGCATTGTACACTGGTCACAGGATTGGGCTCTCCACAGGTTCACTTCACTGGATATTTATGTAGTGTACTGTGCTGATATTTTTTATATGGGGTCAACATTCATGGATAATATGTGAAGGTCACTTTTGGTATAATGTGCTGGGTTTAGTGTGTGTGGTGTTACAGTTGGGTATAGTATGTGAAAATGAATGGTCTGAAAATAAAATACGGTAAAGGGATGCATGTTCTGCAAACATTGCCTTGGGTGCTAAAACAGCTTGTCCTGTCATTGGAAGAAATTTGTTTAATTTTGTCTGTTCTCTCAAATATAAGCTCAAAGTATCTAGTAATATATGTCTTTTTCAATAGTCTCTATTTTTAAAAGGAAATCATGTAAAGCTATAAAATGTTAATTTATAAATTTGTGCTTGGAGGCCTGAACACTATTCATAAAACAATTAAATTGTCACATAATTGAATAATGTTTATCATTATAGATGAGTCGGACCACTAAAAGCCTTTGGAAGGTAGATTTCATCGCATGATTAAAATTGGTGATCTAATGGATTACATATCCAGACTTAAGTAATAAAGGTGGAATGCCATGTCTCACCTACATTGTTGTTGAATGTGTTCTAATCCTTTCAGCATTATGGCTGCCTCCACTGAGAAGACGCATAATGATAATCGGATAAAGTCTTGCGTGCAGGGCCGGCACATACGCACTAGGAGCCCCATGAACCCCATAGGCGCTGCTCAATTTCTCCCTATATGTCAGTGTTGGCTAACCTGTGACACTCCAGTGTTGTCAAACTACAAGTCCCAGCATGCTTTGCCAGTATATAGCAGCTTATTGCTGGAAGGGTATGCTGGGACTTGTAGTTTCTCAACACCTGGAGTGTCACAGGTTGGCCAACACTGCTATATGTGAGGCGGGAATCCTGAGTGTGGCGCTGGGCAATGACATCATAGCCCAGTGCCTCACTCCCAGCACATCACCAAGATGGAACCACGGTAGTTTCACAGATAAGCTGCTGGCTGCTGCCCCTCCATGTCAGCGCCGAGCGTATAGTGAGGGGGTGCCGCAGTGAAAATAAAGACAATAACATTAGTTCACTTATTCAGTGTTTTAGGGACACTCTAAACTTTGTCACCTAATGGTATCTCCGGCCCTGCTTACATGTCTGTTTGAACTGCATCTATAGATATCTTTAAAGCGGTGTGCAGTGCCATAAAGCCGTTTTTAGGATTAGTTCTTTTAAAGCAGCTTTTTTTTTTTTTTAAAACCCTTTTTCATATTCCCTTGTCTGAAATATATTACAAGGAAAACAATATATCAGGTAATAAAAATTTAGTTCATGCTCAGCTAAAAGCTCAGACATGCAATTTTGTGCGAGATTAATGGTAACAGAGGACCATTTAAATTGTGGGAAGATTTCAGTAGGTGACAAAATGAATATGTTAGGTTTAGGATTCATACAGTGGAGGCAGTAAAGTTTTCTGGGGGGGAATTCATTAACCTAACAAAAATTAGACTAGGTGTGGAGAGAACATCAGTTACTGCAGCTACAGACTTAAGTAAGTTTTACTAACTATCACAGCATTGTTATTAGATTGTGAAATCAATTGAACAGCTTTACAGTTTGATTAACTTTGTCATGTGTGAAGAAAGGGAAGTAGCATAGCTGTCACTTACTGCTTACAATGGCATAAAACGGTATAAAATAAAACGTTAGAGACATTTAGAGTATTTATTACACAGATATCAGATTTTCTCTATGTATGTTTCCAATACTGGATATTACTATGATCATTTCATTTCAGAAACTATTAGAGTTCAGCATTCATCTTCTAGGTCTTCTTTCTATCATAAACTAGAATAAAATATTGTTATATAGTGGAAGTAATCTGTACTGCTGATTGTGTATATGTATAGGTCACTGAGAAGTTTCATGATCATGTAAGGGCACAAATCTGCACCCTAAAGTGGGTTCTAGTATCCTCTAAATTGAAGGGCTCACTCATGCACTGTGCATGTGATGCTTTGACATCATTCCTCCAATCCCAGACTCGCATGTGTATAAGTTTAACATGCAGGAAACACTACATGAAGCTTTGGAAATAGCTAGAGAGGCTCGAAAACATTGAACCAGTTCAAAATTGGATCAACTTTCAACCGGTTCAATGGTCATGAACATGTTCGAGATACAATCGCCAAATAACCTGATTTACAGCTTATGTTCGCAGTTTGCATTTAAGGATCTCTATTCCCAGCCTTATTTAAACTGAACAATAATCCTTCATTCAGTTGATGTTGCTTTATACTCTACAGCTTCAGGCACAACCCTGCTGTGCTGTATGCTAAATGCCACCTCATTAGAGGGTAAGATTGAAGGTGTTCCTTGGCTATGTACAGGACTAGAGAGCTTACATGTATCTCAAACTGAAGAATTTTCACCCACTAGTCCAAGGTTGCATAAATGGCCTTTCTCTATGAGAAATAACAGCAATGCTCAAGAGATTATGAAAAAATAAATACGTACACTTCTTCTAGACAAAAGAACAAAGTAACAGTAATTGTGTTCATATATTCAGGATGAGTACATCACTGGGAGTACAATGGCCGTACTAGACATGACGCTTCTAAATGAGTATTCATTATATCTCTTAGCAACTATAACATCAGCATCTCCAGCAAACAGTGGCCAGGAGTGCACTGTTGAGGAGTGTCCATTGAGAGGCATAAGAGTAAATCTGGCCACACACTGGTTGATTCTGCTGCTTAGCCCAAGTGTCGAGTTACAGGGTTCATTGCCAGTTTGACCATATGCCTTTGCTATACTTATCCTTCTCTTGTCCACCCCCAAACCACTGGAGAGCATAATGCTGGAGTTAGTAAGAGAATTTGCGCTGGTTCTATAAGAACCTATGAATAGCTGCTCATCCTGGAATGCTGCCAGGGTTTAATTTACAATTTATTGTGGGGATTTCATTTGTTTATCTCTACAATGAGTGGTGCTATACCAAAGCAGATCCAATCTTCAATTTAGTAAAATAAAGAGGTTATTTATAGAATGTACTTGACTCCCGAGAAGTTGCATAGATTCATGCCTTTGTTGGAGGAGGTTGAGAGTTTGCTGCTGGAGCTGCACATGTCTCCAAACACTGTGGTCTGAAATATTCCACTTAATCATCCTGGTAGTGAACACTTCTTTGGTCCCCTCTCCAGAGATGGCCCATTCTGCATCTTTATGCCCCTTAGCTGAAAAACCATAAGCGGTATGTTGTGGGCCACTTCCTTGTTCCTAGTTCTGGAAATCTCCTTCCCTTTCTCCTATTTAACTTTTCTGGATTTTGGCCAAAATGACCTATATTATGGAGACTCTTGGGTTTCCATCTTCATCTTCTGCCTCCTCTCTACTTATCAAATATCTTGACAAAAGCAACTACTATACTGAGCGCTAAGCCCCTCCACCTTCCTCCAGTTCTCTGTACGCTAACCAAAACAAACAGCAATAATAAATAAAAACACAAAGAAAAACCAGGTATTATGCTATGGGCAATTCCTGCATAATTGAGGTATTTATGCATTATCTATTCCCCTTGTTCCAGTGCATATAGCTCTTCACTTGTTATGGAACAACAAGGCATACCATGGCTGGCATGCATCCTGGTACTTCTAGCTGCTGTTGCTTACTGTTCCATACCCTTCATTGACTGTGTCAGTCAGAGAGATGTAGGAGGTGTTGAGCAGCAGTTAGTAACCTAACAAAGCTCAATATACAGACAGAAGTGGGCAAACCACACTTTGTGTACCACGGAGGTAACTCCTCCTCCTACACTCCAGTGCAAGGCTTGGAGGTGGTATTGTCAACCCTGCCTCAACCTATCACCAGAGTGGAGAAGATATTGCTGTCAGTGCTAAGATAGTGTTGTTGATGGTGATGTAAATCCCAACCCCCACCTGGTACTATGGGGCAGGTGTAGGAACGAAAATGTTCATAGGGAGGGGGGAGGCCAAGGACTACTATAGGGCTTGGAGCCCCTATTTCTCGCGTTTGGTATCTCATTTTATGTTAAAAATATACATTGTTCTCTTAGGCGGTCCGCCACGCCGCCCACTCCCCCCTCCTTACCCTTCTCAGTCTTACTTCTTTTTCTAAAATTGTTGCTTTCTTGAAAAAATTGGGTCAACATCCTTACTAATACTCTTTTCTAACAAGACGCTGTATGTTTTAATACATATGTATTCTTCAGATGTTTATAACACAGTGCTGTATAGAATGTTACTTTTGGCTGACCCTTGCAAAAATAAAATCTTTAAATACCGCTCTACCCAAAAAAAATAAAAATAATTTACATTGTTCATAATCATTAACCTGGTTTTTATTCAGATTTTGCTGACCGCCTAATCTCATTTGATTGGGAGTATTTATAATGGTATGTGTTATAAATTTGAATTGCTATATCTCATGTTTGTTTCTGGGCGCACTGCACGAAATTCAGGGTAAAAGTAAAGGGAATAGTTGTTCATCATCAATACAGGTTATTTATTAAATGTTTATGAACGGAACACTTAGTTTTTGAAAATAAACAAATCAATCTATTAAATCTATACTAAGGCAATCTATGTTATAGAACATTTTGTAATTATATTAAGGCAATCTATCATTTAAAAAAGTTTCACAAGTTTAGAACATATACCATGACTTCAGAAAGTAGCATGAAGGATTTTGTGTAGAAGTTCATGAAGCGGGGGGGGGGGGGGTGGGGAGACAATTGCCACCTCTGCCACCTCTGCCCCCCTGTTTCCTACACCTCTGCATTGGGGGATAGGCGGGGATCCAGAAGTAGATTGCAGACTATTAATTTGTCCAGGAGACACTCACTCTTTAGAGCCTCTAAACTGGTCTGGGGGCTAAAAAAAAAATTTTTTTACATACAGTGTTTGAAAAGGAAAGCGAACATTTAGATGTGGTGGTGGTACAGAAAAAAGTTAGTGAATGGAATTTGATAGATTTAGTAGGAGGAGTGGCGGTATGACATATCACTGTACACCACTTCGGCCACTGTTTATATATGTAACTTTACTCTCAGCTGTACAGTGCAACATTGCAGTTTAGTAAGAGAATATGCAATATCAGAGTATCCATAGCAACTTTCATTACTTGCCATTCATCCGGGCTATATTTAGAGTTCATGCTGCAGTACTAGGTACTTGTGAATTATGTTGCCCTACTATACAAATTGACTGTGTCCTTTATTGGACCCACCCTTGTCACCTGATCATTTTAGCTAAAATGAAAACCAGTAACGTTTATGGTCATTTACAAACCACAACAAAAGCATGGACCTGCATTACATTTTCACTAGCACATTCCCACGTTCTTTGTAAACACGGGTTTGCAGATACTCTGTTATTCCTGACATACATATTTTACAGAAATGCCAGGAATTCATCTCTCTGTTTTCCTCCTAGAATCCTCTTCGGTTTAGTGGCATTCAGGTCTTAAATTAATGAAGTGGGTGGGGAACATTGAGACTGTCTTAGTCTTTATCATGTGGTTCTTCTGTGTTTGAAGCTTTTTGCTATGCAAAAGGACCTGAGACCAGCGGAGGAATTTAATTCTGGTTGCACAGAGTAAAAGGCTTTGTGCCCACCCATAATGTAAGGAATGCTTGTCTAAACACACTTTCTTTACCCCGTCTAGTGCATTGAAATAATCCAATGCCACACAATGAAACATTATTTTTCCTACAAAACTAAGAGCACTTGTGAGTCTAATTTGCATTTAGTAAGGAACACCCCCATCTGGACAACTCCTCTGTCTCAAACAGTGCAAAACTTTGCATCCCTGTTGGTCGACAAATTTTGGTCTTGCAGTGGTGGAAGCTGATTGCAGCTAGATATTGATGCAATGCATGCACAGTGAGTTTACTGTGAGTCACTCACCCTGTTCAATGAGGCTGAGCACCAATGGACTGTCAGAGGAGTCTTATTGGAGGAGCTACAAATGTTATGCCAGGTGCTGTGGCAGAGCAGCACATGACCATGCATGGTCTATATATTATGTGCTGCACTATAAAATATAGCCACCGTCAGGAGTTGATTGGATGCTTGCAGCTTCCCTTCATGAGTACAGGAGCATAAAGTGGGACATTCCTCCCCACTGTTCCTGCAATCAGGACAAAAGTCCTGACAGTGCGAGCCTAACACACCACAATCAAGACAGTTGACAGACTGATTTTCTTTCTGCTTTTGCAGCTTTAACTGGATCCTAGCAGGATGAGTCCCTGTTGGAATAAAGGTCCCTATAAAGGAAATTGGTGCTATTTACTGAGAGTACACTCTTGGTCTCCCTTCCCTTCCCAAGAGCCAGACTTTAAATCAATAGCACCCGTATTTAATAACTATGCCTCCTTCACCCTGAGCCCACACATTAAATTATTGGCATTTACATTAAATAAATAGGCTTATTTTCCCCTAACTAACCAAATATTGACTTAATAGAATTCACATTTAATAAATAGGCCTATTTCTCACAATAAGCTCAAACATTAAATAAATAGCCCTATATTTAAGAGATCCTACATTGCATGAATAGCCCCTATGATATATAAATATCTTGACCAACCACACATTACATTAAAAGCCCCCACATTTAATAAAGACCAGTACACAACATTGATACCCCACATTTAATAAAAAGCCACCACATAACATAAATACTCCCACCAGCTCCTATATAACACTGATGCACAGCTATCCTCACATAACATTAATACCCCTCACCCATCCCTACATCACATTAATACCCGCAATACCCCCAAAGAGGCCCGCAGATTACATTAATATATCCCCCTACACCAGCTCCCACGTAACATTAATCCCCCAACATTAGCCTGCATATAACATTAATAACCCATACCTGCCTAATCTCCCAGAACTTCTCTGATCTTCTTGTGAAATGAGTGGGGCTGTGATGACACAAATCATGCCATTGTACAGCGGGGATCGATGCAATAATGGCGTGTAGTGCGTCATCATGAACCCCGCCTTTCAGCTTGGACCTCCCCTATAGGATGTCCCAGAGGGGAGGTATAAAATGTAGGCAAATATGTAATAACCCTCCCACATAATATTAATACTGTCCCACATAACATTAATGCCAGCCCCTCCAAACACACACCAGCCCCCACATAATGTCCCAAAGACACATACAAATCCTTGAATGCTCTCACATCACTGCACCAGCCAGTGTGCAGAGCACAATGGAAGGTTGGAGAAGGAATGAAGGGAGGAGATGACAGGGAAGGGGAAATTGAGGGCCAAGTGTAACATTTAAAACAAAACAAAAAACATGTCAAAGAAATACCGCCAGCAGTCAGTGAACAATCTTTTTTATTTTTGCATGCAGGGAAATAATTCCTTCATTTGCAAGTAGCACACAAGCACTGGGGAGATTTATGTTTACACTGCAACTTGCAATTACTAGGAACTAGGGAGCATGCCTCTCTTAAGTCTACTCCGAGCGATTTAAATTTGCCCACCACCCCCCTGCAGCAAAACATGGTTTGCCAAAGTGCAAAAATTTCACCTTCCACATGACAATGTAATCTCCTAAATAGAATCTCCTTTGTGACCACATTACACTGCTACTCTTTATGTCTTCAATTCAAATGTGTATTAAATATTAACATATTTGACCCTTTCCTCAAATCATGAATTTCAGCATGCACATTGAACTGATCCCATTGTGCAGCTCTATAGTCAGATGCATTTGTGTAGACACTATAGTTTGGGACATTACATAGATCTCTTTGTGTAGAACTGCTGGGATTCTTTGTAGTCAGACACAGTACAGATCCTCCATTGTCAAACACACAGCCATCCCGTCATTCGAGCATAAGAATCACATGTCCCCCTGCAACTTGTTTATCTGTTCTGGAGCTACAAGTTCCAGCATGCCTTGGTAGCCTCTGGCCAGAGGATTCTGCTGGATGCTCCTTACTGGTTGGCGCAGGCCAGGCAGGGAGAAGGAGGGAGTGGTCGGCAACAGTCTCCACTTAGTAGTAGAAGTCTGGCAATGGTTACCAGACTTGAACTTGAGAGCTAGCCTGGCAGGTGGGATCAGGAAGGCTGGAGAGCTGCTCTGCTAGGCCATAAAGGGGAGAGCCATTCATGGAATTGGTCTGCAAAAGGCAGAAGGTACTAGAGGCAGCAAAGAGGGATTGGAAAACAAATGGGAGTGTACTGATCTGTCACTGTGTCTATAGTGGTTTGGGGTGTGTTAAGTGATTGGATATACCATCATACAATGTTAGGACGAGGGGAGAACCATGTCCATTTCCAACTTTCTTTGCATTACATGAAATACCCAGGATACACTACTTTGCTTTATATTATAATTAATCAGTCTTCCCTCATTTACTTTGGTCAGCCTGTGAATTATCACACTCTTTATAGCTTAATAGGTGTTAATTTAAATTCTTCATAATAAGGATAAAACAGTCAGCTCAGAAACACAGCTAATCAAGCTTAGTATAATGTGCTACACAAGTTATCACTAATGCCTTCAGTGAATAGATACTACAACAATAATACAACCACAAAAAAATTGAGTGACAGTTATACAAGTGCTTCCATTTGCTGGTATAAACAAGCGCTAGATATACATATTCTGCTACAAGTGACAATCTGTACAATGCAATTTACCTCTGATCATGTTTTATTTGCTTAAAAATTACATTTCCTTAAGGGTGGATTTTCCTGTTTTGCCCTTTATGAATAATCAGTGATATTATAGTATTCATGAGCAGTGCTAAATACATAGTGCATATATGAAAACACAGCAATTATATAGTAATGCTTAAGTCATCTCTCAGATAATGTTAGAGCCATAATCTCAGTAAATTGGAGGTGGACCTATTTTAGGGTTCCTTATTCATGGAATGACTGATTTATTATAAGCCCAGCACCAGCTGTCTTTTCTGAGTCATATCTGCTCACCATCTTAGCTTACATTCTCCTGTTTCATTAATCAAAATAAAGGATAATACCTCTTACTTGTATCATTCACAATTGCAGAAATAAACTAAAGCTTCTTGTCTATTATCTTATAAATAAAACTCCATTCCTCTCTCAATAGTGCAATGCTTTCCTTTCTCTTGGTCTAAGAGCTGGAGTCACATGCTGGGATTTATAACGCTTATTAGACCAGGGGAAGTTGTATTGTTTTGTCACTGGGGAAATAGGCTTAGCTTTCATTCATGTTAGTGCTAGTGAGGACAGTAATGCATGGGAGAGAGATATTGTCTGCATTTTGAGGCAAGCATAGACCAGAGACAGAGTAGCAATATGAGGCTCTTGAGGCAAATGTTTCAGACACATTCTATATCAAACTTCACACATCCAGCTTGCTGCTGTTTCTTGATTCGCCAGGATCCATAGTACATGTTTTGGGGGACCAAACTATGTGGTCCATCCACCTCTGTACTTTGGGACAACTTGTGTACCTTCACAGGTGCTGTTGATACAGGTTAGCACATTTACAGGAGGACGAATAGCCATATAATAAAAATATTCTTACACACAGTAACATGTAGTAATGATATTATTACACTCATATGATGAATTAAAGCCAATATTTAGGGTGGAATGATCAGTATTTTAGGAGAAAAACTGAAAAGTTCAAATGAATGAAAGGGGTGATCCAAAAGAAAAAGTAGGTGGGACTTCAAAGTGATGATCCTATTCTTCCCACCATGTACATTTGTTGCGAGGCGTGGCATGTACCTATTTATACGCAAGGTGGCTAAATAGGTGCATTTGTGTGAATTCAATTGCCCATTTTCACATGTGAGAATGCTGCATTTCTTTCTATTCTTTAGATAAAATAGAAGCAATGAGTATGGGACCCTAGACTGGAGTACAGCACCAGGCTGGACAGGCAGTGTAACAGTGTGGAGACTGAATTGGAGTCCAGTAACAAGAGGGAAGGCAGGCCCCACAAGGATTATATAATAAAGGATGGTCAATGGCAGTCGGGTTCAGTACACAGTAAGCAAATAAGGCAAAGGGTTCAAACAGAGGCGCAGTTGAGGACAATCTGGTACTTAAAAAGTGGATAACTAGAGGCAGGATGCAGCAACAACTACAACAACAACTGGCAGGAGCACACTAATCTGGCAAGGGAGACAGCAACAGGCTAGGCAGGGGAGGCCTGGCAGACTTTCGCCCGGGGGGTAACCACACAGCACTGGCCCATAATTAGCGACCCATCCTTAAAGGGTGGTTTTTGGTACAACATATATTTGTCTATATAAAAAGAGGCTATTTTAGTGTTGCTTAATCCATATATATATTTTTATGCCCAGGCCCAGAGCTGGATTAAGGCTCTGGGGAGCCTGGGTAATTTAGACAGGGTAAGCCCCTATGATGTAGCATGGTTATCATTTTAGACACATACACAGGCAATACTGTGTGCACTACTGTTAGGTGAACACAGTTCTGCCTTCACGAGTAGTGCACGTTGAAGCGGGACATATCTCCCAACTGTCCTAAGCGAAACAGTCACCCAAATTCGGGACTGTCCCACCAGATTCAGCACAGTTGGCAGACTGTCCTGCTCTCTCCTACCTGTTCTTGTCACTGTCACCACTTGTGGCTGCTGGTTACTTTAGCTCATTTGCTGGTTGTCGTGATCCTGGAATATTGGAGGCCCTAGTTGAAAAAAAATGGGTATATCAAATTTAGAAAACTACAACCAGTCCCAGTGTTAAATCAATAGCACCCATATTTTATAATTAGGCCCTCTTCCTGCCCCAACATTAAAATAATAATATTCACATTTACTAAATAGATTTATTTCCCTCCAACCAACCCTGACATTAGATAGCAAACACATTTATAAAATATATAAACCTATTTCCCTCTGTCCAAACAGCCCCACCAATAAATCAAATTGCCCCCACCACCCCAAAAATAAAATAGCGCACAATAAATAACTAGCCCCCTCCTGCACTCCACCATTAAATAGCCTACCTCCCACACTAAATAAAGACCCCCCTTCCCTCACACATTATGTAGACATGCTACACACACACACACACACACACTATACTGACATCTCACACACACACTTTACTGACATGCTGCCCATCACACGCACCTTACTGACAAGCTGTCTATCACACACACACTTTACTGACATGCTGCCCATCACACACACCTTACTGACATGCTGCCTATCACACACACACTTTACTGACATGCTGCCCATCACACACACTTTACTGACATGCTGCCCATCACACTCACTTTGCTGACATTCAGCCCATCACACACACACACATTTTACTGACATGCAGCCCATGACACACACTTTACTGATATGCTGCCCATCACACACACTTTGCTGACATGCTGCCTATCACACACACACACACACACACACACACACATTTTACTGACATGCAGCCCATCACACACACACACACACTTTACTGATATGCTGCCCATCACACTCACTTTGCTGACATGCAGCCCATCACACACACACACACACACACACACACACATACACATTTTACTGACATGCAGCCCATCACACACACACACTTTACTGATATGCTGCCCATCACACACACTTTACTGACATGCTGCCCATCACACACACACACAAACACACATTTTACTGACATGCAGCCCATCACACACACACACACACACACACACATTTTACTGACATGCTGCCCATCACACACACTTTGTTGACATGCTGCCCATCACACACACACATTTTACTGACATGCAGCTCATCACACACACACACACATTTTACTGACATGCAGCCCATCACACACACACACACACATTTTACTGACATGCAGCCCATCACACACACACACTTTACTGATATGCTGCCCATCACACACACCTTGCTGACATGCTGCCCATCACACACACACACATTTTACTGACATGCTGCCCATCACACACACACACACACATTTTCCTGACATGCTGCCCATCACACACACACATTTTACTGACATGCTGCCCACCACACACACATATATTTTACTAACATGCTGCCCATCACACACACACATTTTACTGACATGTTGCCCATCACACACACACATTTTACTGACATGCTGCCCACCACACCCACACATATTTTACTAGCATGCTGCCCATCACACACACACTTTACTGACATGCTGTCCATCACACATACTTTACTAACATGCTGCCCATCACACACACACTTTACTGACATGCTGTCCATCACACATACTTTACTGACATGCAGCACATCACACACACATTTTACCCACATGCAGCCCATCACACACACACACACACACACACACACACACACATTTTACTAACATAATCTTCCAGTCAATGGCTGTCAATGCCAGCTGAATCATGTAGTTCCACAATAGTTGGCAGCTGTTTTTCATAGTTGGTGCAAAAACAGCTGGAGAATCAGCACAGGCCAAACCCTACATATTTCACACGAGGTCCAGCGAGCATTTAATTTCACTGAATTAGGTGAAAAATCAGACATGATTGGTATGACAGTGTGCTAATTTTTAGTGGGTGAAAAGTTCCCCAGATTGATTTGGACCCTTACTGTGCAGTTAAATGCATAGGAGTGCATCTGGCACAATATAACAATAAATACATAGATAACAGAAAATTTAAATAAAATAAAAATAAAATCCCTGCCCAATATCGTAATCATTTAACGTCTTCATTTTGATGCCTTCCACTGCTGAGTTTGCATGCTAGACCCCTGACTGTCACTTGTGAGGGGCATGAGACAACAGCCACATCCAAATGTGAAAGTGTTTGGCAGAACAGACACCAGTCTGACTCATTCAGGCAGTAAGAGTCAGATGTCAATGAGCAGTACAAGCCTCAAAATAGACTGCTGGAAATAGAAAGTATCATGTAATTAGGTACATAAACACAACATGATAGAGGAGAAAACAGCAAAACTAATACAAAATAAATGCTGTAATGTAATCAAACATGTTATTATTATCGTAACTAAAATGAACAATAATATTAGATACAAGTGGACTTGTAGTTCTTTTTGCAAATGTTTCATATTAGATTAATTTGTAAATGAACATTAAGTGACCCTTTAGAAAATTCTATTTTGCATGTTATGTATCAACTTCTATATTTTGATCACATTTTATAGTAGGCAAGTAAATGTTTTATTTATATTTAAATGTTATATATACAAATATAATGTTTCTGTTTTAACAAAAAATCTTTATAATAACATCAATTAAATATTAGAAACACTCACTATCAAATAAAATTCTATTTGTTTTATCCCTTGCAAAAATCCATCCTAGAAATTATCACAGTAAAAGCCACAATTATGGAGATAATTCTTTCTCTCTCTCTTCATTACACGCAGAATGAACGTAAATTGTGCTGTTTGGCATACTTGCATGTCCATATTCAGCA
This sequence comes from Mixophyes fleayi, assembly GCF_038048845.1. Classification (NCBI taxonomy): domain Eukaryota; kingdom Metazoa; phylum Chordata; class Amphibia; order Anura; family Limnodynastidae; genus Mixophyes; species Mixophyes fleayi. The sequence continues at coordinate 295,226,461 of NC_134403.1, read as the reverse complement.
AGGAGCAGATGTAAAGATATGTCTGTTATTGAATAACACAGGTCTAGGTATGCTGTGCTCTGACAGACCATACACTGCGGGATACATCCAATACATATGTGGAATATAAAGTCCCAAAACAACTGTATAAAATACATTTATGATGATGTAATGAATGTCTACTGAATATAAAACTAATTTTTACAGGTGCTCCTCATTTCAAACACATATTCTAGCATGCATACACAGCTGTCATCACTAGTGATCGACACTTACACCTGACCTCTAGCTGGTGCAAGTGATACGAATGAAAAACACATATCTTTGAGATACACAAATCTTGAATCGGACATTTCTGCATGCGCTCGAGCTTGGCACGCCCTTACTGTACCTTGACTACGTGCTTGCGCCTATTTCCCTTCCCATTCCACCCCTGAAATTGTAGCCTGTTGGAATGGTCCTTTGTTCTTGAAGATGAATTGGGTGTTGCTGCGTTCTCTGGCGTATAGTCTTGACTTGCGCAGAGCGATTTTACAGAAAATACAGCATGCCTTGCATTTATATTCCTTAATGAATCAGGCCAACAGTGTGTAAATATGTGTGTAATAATATATGTATATATCTCTATATACAAGGGCAGAACTATAGCCAATGCAGCGAGTGTAACATCTAGGTTGCTTGGAGGTGGGGGGGTGTCCCAGCAATATCGATCCAATTGGTATGCCAGCCCCATTCTCTTCTGAGTATGCATAGAGTTGGTGCATGCGCAGTGTTGGGTCTCTTAGAACTGGAAGCCCAAATGGGGCAGTATAGTAGACTAGACTACAGAAGGGATGGAAACGTATTGCCATATTATATATATCTAATAGCAGCTCAGTATATATACAGATACATATTATATCTATATTATCATTTACTGAGCTGGAAAAGGATCCATTGGAGTCCTACAGCCCATAAGACATTTAACATAAGCTTCTACATTTATATTATCTGGTATGGTTTTTTTTTACCTTTGGGCACAGTGAGAATTAATCAACATACTACACAATTAGGGTGTCCTCTCTGTGTATTATCAATTTTTGAGATTTGTTGGATTATATTGCATCATTTTAGATCAATAACATGCTATACACTAGCATGTATGATCACATTGAAAATATACAAACCATTGCCTTACAAACGGTAAAATATAATAGACAATAGCTTATTATATAATAATCACATTATCTATGTCAAGCTGTAAACAAATTGTAGCAAATATAGTTCACAGTGAAAAATGTAATAATTGTTTGAATAGTTACATAGGCAAAATTTGCAGTCTACAACATACATTATTGGAGTCACAACACAGCAGGTGTGTTCTGTTAGCAGTTAGAATCAGTAGCGGAATTGCCATTGGTGCAGCAGGTGCGGTGCAGCGGGGACCATGTAGATAGTGGGGCCCGCTGCATGGGAAACTAGTGAGCTTTGGGCCCTAGTTCCCGTTTCCCAGCACCGGGGCCCACAGTTAGCTAGTTCCGCCTCTGGTTAGAATAGAGCATATTGTCTAAGTAATACAGCATACATTATTTAAGCTTTTTCTGTTAAATTCAATCTAAGCACAAAAACACATCAACATAATTAGGGAGAAGCTGTCGCTTGCACAGAGTGGTGACAGCCGTTTCCTAAAATGAGTTTACAGGACTATAAAGTTCTAAACTTCCTGACAATGTAGCCTATAAATTTGCTAGAAACCAGTGGTTCCCTGAGGTGAGACTTTGATTGATCAATTGTAATCTCAGTGTTTATTAGGCCCTCAAAATAGTTGCCTTCCCTATATATAGGTAATGGGTACTCTTTTTTTTTTATTCTACAGCGCAGCAGTCGAAGTAGGCTGGTATACAGTGGTATTACCAATTTCATTGTAAAACTATAAAATACCATTATCTTCCATTTCCATACTGTCACTTCTAAATTTCCACTTCGTTCATTGCTACATCATATAAAAGAAATGTTGGTCTCATGCATTTACCAGTCTTACCACATGATGTCACTCTCGTGCAGCAAAACACACAATAACATTTTAACAGTTATATCCTTAATAAAAAAAAAAATCTACTATTTTATTAGCCATGTAATCTGGTAATTGGGCATGTATTTTAAAATTGAAACTACACTCAAATCCTCATTTTACATTACCTGACTTTACACTTTCCCAGAATTTGTACTTTTTCTCTTCCCTTAAAGCATTGCATTATTTTTTCCCCTCATTTTACACCACAAATAAAAATCCAAGTATTTTTTGTTTTAATAATGCAAATGTTACAAAATACAATACATACAAACAGGGCCAGATTAATATTAGTGCGGGTCCCTGGACAATTAGCTTGTGGGGTCTGCCTGCCACAGTTCTACCAGTGAGGCGGCTGCCCCGAGAGGGTGTGGCCACAGGGACTTCGTAGCTAAGGTTTTATGGCATGGGACCAAGCCATGTTTTTTTAGTTTCTGTGTGGCCTTAGTGGTGTGTTTATATTCTAGCTCTGCATAAAGTATTTTGGACTGGATGTGCTCATTCAGATAAAGACTATTGGCAGAGTTATCTTTCAGAACGCATGGGTTGATGTCTGTGATACGAGTCATTAGGGTTGGTTAAACACGTGTTAAACGTAACCAAGGTGAACGTTTTCTTCAGAACTTGTGGCAGATGTCATATGCAGGCACTCACTATATATATATTATATATATACATATATATATATATATATATATATATATATATATATATATATGTGTGTGTGTGTGTGTGTGTATGTATATATATATATATATATATATATATATATATAGCCTGATGCAGATCTCATGTAACAGATGTAGCGATGTGAATGTGGCCATACAGGTATCTATTAGGTATTTGGGGACACGGAAAGATGCAACAATGGCTGACACATCTTTCTCTTATAACGGTCACTGAAAGAACGTTGCAAAAGCCAATCTTCTGGTCCGTGTATACACAGTAGCCCAATGTGGACGTCTAGTCTATGCCCCACTTCCTGTTACCACTAGACCACCAGATATTAAATATTAAAGTCAGGAGACAGAGCGTAGTGTTCCCTGTCAACAAAGACAAGTTTCCTTGTTATTCTCCACTTAATTATTTTTACTGTGCAGATGTGATGTCTTAAGGACATTAGACATATGTATAGGTACTTTATATGCTTCCATAAACTGTTTTCCATAGTATTACTATCTGGTCTATTTCCAACTGCCTTATTTTCCCTTATTTTACTTGACGTTTGGGATGTTCCCTCATATGACATAGTACTGAATTTCACACCCATTTTTCCTGGTGTTTAAAACAAAGTGTTGCCAGGTTATCACTAGTATAGATACAGACATAATTACTACAATACTGTTATAGGACCAGGAGTACCTTTGTGTTGCATATATAAATCATTTTTTTAAGAGATGGACTGCATACGTCTCAATATTTACCTAATTGGGGCAGTGTGCATGCTCTGAGAAGGAGGCATGATCACGCTATTCCTGTGAGTGGCCACATCACATTGGGGTGGGCCAAGCTTTTCGGAAGAGCTGGACTGCCCAATCCCCTTCCCCTTCCCCGCTGTTGTTATGTGAAGCATTGAAGGTGCACCTGTTAGCAGCACATATATCCCAACTGTCCTGGAATCAGGACAAAAGTCATAATGCGTGAGACAGCAGAACAGTCCCCTGAAACCGGGACATTCCCACCTAAATCGTGTGTATATACGTGTGTTAGGGAATTAACACTGTAATCTCCAATGGGGCAGGAACTGATGTGAGTGAGTTCTCAGGATAATGCTGTGGAATTAGTGGCGCTATATAAATAGCTGCTGCTGCTGATGATGATGATGAAATTGGGACAGATGGGAGGTATGAAACTGGTCATATGACAATAATGGTGTTCGTACTGCTTATTAGATTTAAGAACCAGTAAGAACATTATTGAATAGATTTGTGCTCTTCCTGGTTTACTGTTTTACCTTGGCTGTCATGTGCAACAGTATAGTTAATCCCAGTACTTTTTGCTAGTATATATAATATACTTGTATAATCAGAACAGCTATTTTTTAAGTAAAATGATTAATGGGGTCTATTAATGAAGGTATACCACATAAGTGCAGCTTACTCACACAGGATTACTATTTAGTTTACTTACATATGTTACCCTTTGGGTGTAAAAACACTTTGGGCCTGATTTATTAAGATAAGGGATGGAAGAGACCCTGTACCACGTGTGGTGGCATTGCCCCAAGATAGCTAGATGTTGGTGCAACATCCATAATGACATTCAAGCGATTACAGGAATCATGTTACTGACCTGCCCTTGTTACTCACTTCAACACCACCCCCCCCCCCTCAGATATGCCCACGCCCACAGAGACTTGTCACTCATCTGACAATTGCAGCAAAGTGCTTCATTGCATCCAACTGGAAACCAATCCAACCCACCCACACGTACAGCACAAACTAATAGAGTTTGCTAAGTATACCACATAGATTATATAAAAAGTAGTAAGATGCTACCAAATCAGCATACCAACATAGGGTGCTCTTTTTTGTGTGCGTGCACAGAACCAATTGGCGTAAGCAAACAGATGTACGTCTAACTCAGTAAGTGTCACGGATCCATATGAATTTATTTCACTATTTTTAAAAAAGGGAAACACACACATGATAAAGTTTTTTTCAATTTATTAATTCATGCTAAGTACATCCAGTTTGTTTTAGTTTTAGATGTCTTTGGGAGTCTGAATTTTAGGACAATAAACATTCTGAGGTAAATATGCCCCATTAATGAAGGGCAAACCAAACAAAATCTGAACAAACTGTAACAATTTGCCATTCCAGTGCTACCTAAATACACTGTCCCTTTAAAATAAATACCTATCACTAAGTAAGTCAGTAAGGTAAAACCATGTTGCATTGGAGGGGAGGTAAATTTAAAATGTGATGGCAGATTTATATTTGGGGTAAGGAATTACCTAGATCAACTTTAAATTTCAGTGTACAAATAAGCTATCAAGTATTTGGGTACTACATGAAAAAACAAACAGTATTTTCCTTATGTGCAAAATAATAAACTAATTTGCATCCCTTGGACTGGAACATGGTTTTGTCTAGAAAACTTGAGTAAGAAAACGTACTCAATTTTTTACTTAACTTCCCTTAATGAATTAGGCCCATTTTATCATTTTGAAAAGGTAGCGATGTAAAGTTTAAAGTTCATGGATATGACGTGGGCACTATCAGATTAGAAATTTGCGCATTATAACAATTACTTCAGTAATGTTTAACATTGATTTCTGCTCGCGGCTCCATCCGGGTTAAAATTACTGTATTAACTGTAATAGAGCGCAGTCCACGTTACTTTCGGCAGTAACGCGGTCAATTGAATTCCCCCCTTAGCATGCAGAACAAGCCTTTACAGACACTTCCCACAGCTACAACTTGATAGAGCAGGTTGGCAGTTGTTCAACAGCAAAGTTCATCCGTAACTCATATTATAGAAAACAATATAGAATGAGGCAACCTGAGGCAGTTGGCCTGGATAGCAGGTTTGCAGGTCTGCTAATGATTGAAAAATATGTTTGTTCTTATAATTTAGGTGTAAAACATGTGATTTATAGTATACACTGCAAATGTCTATGGTAATTTGTGTACGGAATGAGAGGGCACCATCTGGGTTCCAGCATCATGATTAGACCCACCCCTGGAAACAGCCTAGGCGTTGCCCACAAAGCCACTGGGGGTCTTATCCTTATGAAAATGTACCAATGTAAATGACTGACCATGGAATATGATGGTTAATTGGAATTTTACCATAACAATCCTCTACCTCTACCTCTTTTAGTGACAATCCTTAAGCAATCATTGTGACAATCATTGGGCATTGCTACAAATCGCAGTGATGCATAATGAAGCGCTGCTGTAATTTATCATGCCGGAGCTGCTCTGGGAGTCCCCCCTCCAACACAAAGATTTTTTGCTACTTACCGGCAGCTTAAGGCTGCTGGCGAATGGAGGAATTGCTTTGCACATGCGCATACCACTTTCACGGGTGAGGGTTCCAACGAAGCTGGGGAGGCTTCAGCTAAACCCCATTGAAAATGATAGTGTTAGATCTAAAATTCTGACCCAAGTCTGCCTGTGGTGTCAAGTATATCTGGAAGCGCTTCAATCAGCTGGAGAGAATTGACACAGACCAAGTTCTGTATACAAGGAATATTCTCTAATTTATTGATACAAAGATACAAGTTTTTATAGCCTACTGAATAAATGAATCCTACATCATATGCATACAATGTCTATGGGAAGCGCTACTAATTAACTATCTCACGTATTCTTGAGGTGTTTACTTTCTCCCCCTTCTAAGGACAGATGAGCTTATTATTTTTATCTCAAGGGGAGCTGGAGGTATGCTATGTCCAACATCAAGGGCACAGCTCCCACACTACAAGCTGAACATGAAACTGCTTATTGTTTTCATATCTTGATACATTCTTCAGGTGTTCTCTATGTCAGCTTAACCTCAAGGCCATAGGCTCACATCTTGTAAGACTGCAAATCAGCAGAAAAATGAATAATCTCTTTTAGCAAATAATATTTCTATGCAAGTTACAATAAATGGCTGAGCAAAGGCTTTATGAGGCCTTAACAAAAAATCATATTTAACAACAGCTAATGCCATCCTGAGGTGGCGTTACGTTGCTGCTAAAAGCAGAGCTTTTGGCAGCTTAATAAATTGCAGAACTTCGCAGTCCCCATACTGATATAGTGATCTGTGTTAAGAAACGTTAAATGTTTATGCCATAAACCCTCCATAAATTGTGCAATGGCCTTTTATGGAGAATCTCCGTTATCATGGCTGATCGCACTTTAGTAAATAGATCCCTTAGTGAGGATTACCATAGTACCTTTTCATAAGAGTAAATTATTTACACATGTGTATACGTGCATATGTAAAGAAGTGCATACAAAGGTACATAGAGTACTAGGTAAACATTATAATACTAGCTGCATATAATTAAAGACACCACCAAAATGTTATTTACGTAGATTAGAATTGTGTATTTAGGTATTTTTGCAAGTCTTTTCAGTTACAATGGTGTATATGCAAGGAACAGTAGAAAATGGATTTCCTAAGGATGGCTATGGACTAAAATACATTCCAATCATTTCAATTCTGACATTGAATAATTCTTCTGCTGTATTTATTTTTATGCAGAGAGCTTGATGGAAAAGCAGAAAAACAAATATATTTTATTTTAATTAAGATCGTGGCTCTGAATTGCTTTACATTTAATTCAATGAAAATGTATAATCATTTCCCTTTAAACAATCATGCTCCTACTTTTATGTGAAAATGTAGACAAATGTCTACAACAAAACCATGAATTTTCTGTGAAGGATTTTTGCCGATAAAATATAAGCTGTGAAAACAATATTAAAGATTGGTTGTTCATTGAGGTTTTAATGTTTTACTAGTTATAATCAAAAGGGCTATCAATATAAACAAATGCTTACTTACCTCTACCAGTACACGGTGCACAAACAGCTAAATATGCAGAGTGACATTAGAAGCTGCACTGCCACCTAAAGTGGTGGTAATACAGATCAGAGCTGCCGGAGAGCATCCTCTGCCTGCCCCTCAGCTATAAGGCACATCTATGCAGTGGGGGCTGAGAGGCAACTGGCTCCAAAGGTTAAAATATTGACATACGTCTGATATATATACATCTGTTTTGCGTATGCCTTCTTCTGCATATATTTGGCACGCAAAAATGCGTCCAACTCTAAATGACTCCCTTAGTGGGCACAGGAGGGGGAGATGAGCACTAAATGAACACAAGAGGGGGAGATGTGTATTAAGGGAACAGAAGAGGGTAACATGTACAATATGTCGGGCTCTGTATTCCCCACTTGCCCACTATCCCAGAATGACCGGAGACTCCCGAATTCCGGGTAGGTCTTCTGGTTGAACAGGCAATTCTCCCACATCCTGCCCACTTTATAGTGAAATGAGCAGGATGGAGGCCTCGATGATGCAAATTGTGGCGAATCATCATTTTGGACAGGGCCATCTTAACAACATTATGGGCCCCCGGGTAAAGCAGTGCACCGGGGCCCCTAGATATAGATATAGATATAGATATATAGATGTATACAGATATAGATATAGATATATAGCAATATAGATAGATAGATGTACTTGCTCAGTGACCCGTGTAGGTTTTTTTCAGGTTTTTTTCTTTTGCAGGATTAATTATTCTCATTAAGAGCTGTGCCTATGGGGCCCACTTGCCCGTGGGGCCCACGGGCAGCTGCCCATCGTGCCCAATGGAAAAGATGGCCCTGATTTTGGAACCTGTCCCCACAAGGGAATGACATCTTTGCGTCATTTCGCCATGGGGGCTGAGTCAAATGGCACCACACCCTTTACGTGCTGCCAATTCACCTCCCCCAAAAATTGAAAGTTATGAAGTATGCTGTATTCTGCACAGGTCATCAGATTTAAGCACAGGTATCTACTTTTCCTGAAAACACTCCCTTTCCCAATGTAATCTTCAACGCCTTTCAGGCTACTGTAGGTAATGGTGTTTACTACATACCTGCACATGTTTATTTTGCGATGTATGCATCTTAAGATATGTGTAACCGTAAAGGTAACTTAAAGATGCATCCGAAGCAAAGAAGTGACAATAATTATGATCAGCTACAAAATTGACAAGTGTATTATGTTGATACAAAATTTACATCTTATAGCTATTGTATTTCAGGATTCGTGTAACTTAAAATAGGATACATCTTAAAGGGACATGTTTTTCTTGCCTCTGCACCCTATTACTGTACTGCACTTGTACGTTAATGCCCTCGATCTGCTGCTGCAAGTGCAAAGTGATACAATCGTAAGATACATGTAATGGTAAATATGGACACAAGTTGAGCACATAAACAGGGGTCTATGCATGATTGGTGACAGTGGGGATGTGGAATCTATCAATATGTATCGCAGTACAATGCTGCGCTACATATTAATGTTCCGCCCGAATCCAGCAAACCTCCCCCTTCTTTTCAATACTTGTGCAAAACCACTGTTCTGCAAACTATTTTTCCTATTTACTGGCAGCCTAGCGTTGCTGGTGATAGGGGAAAGTGCTGTGCACACAGCGCATTCATTATATCGGATTCTGTGAAACCAGAGAGGCTTCAGCACAATCCCATAGGGAAAGACAGGTAGAGCCATCCTGATATGGCGGTACCTGTCTGTGCAATGCAAAGGTTTTCAAAACATCATGCACTGCAGAACATCGCAGTCCCCACTTTAATCTATGTGGACTGTGATGTGGACTGCGACGATATCTGTAAAATCTCTGTTAGGCAGTTAATGCATGGCAACCACCATTTCCGCATCTTTTAAGTGTTAAATTAGCTTAATGTATAGAACCCACGGTGTGATATATTTTGCACCATGATGCAAATGCACTTGTGTAAAACCTCTCAATCAGGCCCAATGTGTCCACTGTTCCCAAATATGGTAACTCTAGCAATAGGAGAGAAGGGTATTACTGTAAAAGAAGCCATGGGGGACACATATGTGAATCCCAGCCTGGCTGCTGTTTCTCATTTATTGATACTATGTAAGCAAACAAGTTTATAATTAGTAAATCACTATAGGAACCTCAAGGACACACAAACCTCCGCATTGTCAGTTTCATTTCTGTTACATTCTAGCCGCACATGAACAATGAGGGGAGAGGAAGAATTTGAGGCCACATTTCCTGACAAAAATCTACCAGGGAAAAGGGAAATTTTGGGTACTGCTTGGTACCACCAGCGCCAGGACTTCTACAGTCTTAGGATATTGTTCTATTTTATATACATTGTTTGTTGCCCTTATACTTTAAACTGTTCAATAGGAACAAGAACAATAAACTCTTCTCATTTGCTGAATCGTGTATCCTAGTTGCACAAGCTTCAATTATGGCTTCAGACTGTATAATATCATTTTTAAAAACCTACTCAGCTTTAAGTACACTTTTAAATGATTGTTTTCCATGAGGGATATATTATTGCTTTTCATTTCCTATTACCACTCCATCCTAGTCCTACCTCAGGCCATTCTTCCCATCAGGGGAGGTAAGAATAGGACAACAGAGATGAGGTTCTGACCTCACCTCCTGACCTCTAGCCTTCTCCTGCTCATGATGCTCCAATCAACGGCTGCTTTCTGTAATAATTGTTAACAGGAATAACAGTAGGGTTACACAAGTCACCTGCAGTTCAGTAAACAGACAGCGGGAGTTAGAAAAGTAATAAAAAATCTACTGATCACTGGAAAAATCATCCTTTAAAAAGACAGTGCCAATTTCAGCAATGCAGTTTAAAGGACAGCTAAACTAAAAACATTTGAAATATGGGTTGCTTTATATAAAAGATCTATTAAGAACGTTTACAAATATATGGACACCGATCAGCCGCAACATTAAAATCACTGACAAGTGAAGTGAATATTATCTTGTTACAATGACACCTGTCAAGAGGTGGGATATATTAGGCAGCAAGTGAACAGTCAGTTCTTGAAGTTTATGCATTGGATGCAGGAAATATGGGCAAGTGTAAGGATCTGTACAACTTTGACAAGGGCCAAATTGTGATGGCTAGACAACTGATACCTACCAAACGTGGTCCAAAGAAGGACAAACGGTGAGCTAGTGACAGGGTCATGGGTGCCCAAGTCTCATTGATGTTGATTGATGCACATGGGGAATGAAGTCTAGCCCGTCTGGTCCAATCCCACAGAAGAGCTAAGCTAATGCAGGCTATGTTATGGCCTATAAATTGATTTGAGCAGCTTCCACTTTTGTATGATAGAAAGGTGTCAGAACACACAGTGCATTGCAGCTTGCTGCGTATGTGGCTGCATAGCCAAAGACCGGTCAGTGTGGCCATGCTGATTTCTGTCCACCACCAAAAGCTCTTACAAAGGTCACGTGAGCATTAGTCCGTCTTGACTACTGCAATCTCCTGCTATCTGGCATTCCCAAAACCCATGTATCCCCACTTTAATCGATCCTAAATGTTGATGCAAGACTGATCTTCCTCTTTCACCGCTCTACATCAGTGGCACCACTTTACAAATCCCTACACTACCTCCCTGTGTCCTCCAGAATCCAATTCAAATTGCTCACCCTCTAAGACCTACGTCTGACCTGTGCCTTGTCTCATCTATGGTAGCCACCTCTCACTCCTGCCTACAAGACTTCTCCCGTGCTGCTCCCTACTTATGGAATTCCCTACCACGCCCAATCAGGCATTTCCACAGTCATCCAATTTTTAGATGCTCTCTGAAAACCCATCTCTTTTTTCAGAGCTTATCTGATCCCTGATGATACAACTTACACTAATTCACCATCATAACTGTCCCATTCTTGACTTTGAGCCACAATTGTATCTCTTGTTTCAGCTGTGCCCTCTTCCACTTGAATGTAAGCTCTCTAATGAGCTGGACTCTCCATATACCATTTGTTTTCATGTCTGCATTTTTCTTGCCTACTTTGTATGTCCCTGTGTCATGTATGTCCTGTCTTCCCTATGGTGCTGGGTAGCACTGTGGGCACCTTCCAAATTTACGGTAATAATAGTAATTAAATATGATTTTTTGGGAGGGGGGGTTATATTACACTATTGGGCATCCCTTTTTACCTTCTTCCTTTGATATATAGATAGTGTAATATTTTTGGGAAGTTATAAGCCCCCTCCCAAGAAAAATAATTATATATATATATATATATATATATATACACGATGATATAACCAGTCATAGCTAGATATGTCAGTGATTTTCAGAGAGATCTCTGGTGCTTCCCCCCTGGTAGTAGATGCTGCCTCTTGGTGGTAGCGCACGGCTGGCAAGGCATGACCATCCTGTGTTGGGGACATGCGGTCACGTCTGGCCATCTACAAGTGCAAGACCATTCTCCAGCAGTGTGCTCCACTCTCCTACCTGTTCTTGTATCTTTTACTACCTGGTGCTGTTTTTGGTGTCTTAAGCTCAGTTGCTGATTGGCTGGATCCTGGAAAGTTGGAGTCCTGTTTTGAAAAAAAGATAGTTATTATTCACCTCCTGGAAAGCTGTGCAATCTAGGCCTCCCTCCTCACCAATCTGCCAAACATGAAATCATCTTTTTTTGTTTAATAAACAGGCCTCCTTCCACCCAATCAGCCCCAGAATTTAGTTGATAGCATTCACATTTAATAAATATTCCTATTTCTCCCCATACAACCCTGACATTAAATTAATAGCACCCATGTTTAATAATTAGGACCCTTTCCCCTAACCAGCCCGACATTAAATTAATAGTATTTACATTTAATATACCAACATATTACCCTGTCACAAGCAGCTCCAACAGTAAATTAATAACATTCCCATTTAATAAAGAAACTTATTTCTCCACCAATCATCATCATCATCATCATCATCATTTATTTATATAGCGCCAACATATTCCGTAGCGCTTTACAAATGGGGACAAACATAGTAAACTAATAAACAAACTTGGCAAAACAGACAAAGAGGTGAGAAGGCCCTGCTCATAAGCAATACAATCTACCAGCCCTAATATTAAATTATATTAAATTAATAGCACTCCCAATTATTATGTAGATCTATTTCTTCCCACCACCTCCAACATTAAATTAATAGCATTCCCATTTAATAAACCAACATATTCCCCCGCTGCCATCAGCACCAACAGTAAATGAATAACATTCTCATTTAATAAACAGACACATTCCTGAACCCCCAACATTACATTAACAACATTCCCATTTAATTAAAAAAGCCTATTTCCCCACAAGCCCCAAAATCAAATTATTAGCTTACAAGTTTCCCCCACATTTAATAGAGCTAATAGAGTTAGAGTTATTATTGCTAATAGAGACATCACTAACTTTTGAACATATTAACGATTTATTTGTTATATTTACTTATTATGTTTTATCAGATTTATGTACCATATATTTATATACCACATAGAAAATATCCCTTTGTCTCCAACCCCTAGCCCCTTTTTCTCTCCAGCCCTTCTACCCCTGTTCTCTCCAGCCCCCAAACACCACCCCCCTGCCCCGTTCCCCTCGGACCCCATCTTTTTTTCAGCCACTTCCATGTTCTCTCAATCCACCTCCGCCATGCCCAGTTTTCTACGGTCACCTCTCCCCCATGTTTTCTCCAGCCACATCTCCCTTCAGTTTTCTTCAGCCTCTCCTCCCCTGTTCTCTCCAGCCACCTCTACCCACCTGTTCTTTCCAGCCACCTCTACCCACCTGTTCTCTCCAGTCACCTCTCATTTCTGTTCTCTCCAGCCTCTTCTCCCCCATTTTCAAAAGCCACTCCTCCCCCAATTTTCTACAGCCACTCCCCTCCCCCGTTTTCTACAGTTAACTCTCCCCCTGTTTTCTACAGCCACCTCTCCCTGTTTCCCCCCCCCCCCCCCCCATTTTCTACAGCCGGGAGCCCTCTCATCTGTTGCCCAGTAGGTGCTGAAATTTGGTGCTGCCCTGTGGAAAGATTGCAGTGTGCTTCAATGAGTTTACTTAAAGGGAGTCTCCTGCACATTGGAAGAAGTCGTCCTCCTTGACTACTTTGACTCATATACATTCAGTTGTAATAAGCTCCTGGAACTTTGGAACAAATATTTAGGAATATTATTCACTCATTTATATAAAGCAACTTTGTGTTTAAGGCTTTGTGATCTAGAAATGGCATGTGATATTTTGGACACCTGTAATCTGCCCCAGAACTTGCCTATGTTTATTCTGTATAATGGATATTATTCTCATTAGCAATTCTTACTCCCTGAGCTAATGTTGATCTAAGACGAGTATTGAAATTGCAAAAGAATTACATCATAACCAAGTACAGAGTGCACCAAGATCCATCCAGACAGTATTACGTCTGACCAGCTTAGATGCACCTGCCCGGCAGCTAAGTGTCCCAGGAAATTATTTTAAAATGTTAGCATCTATGTTAAGAGAAAACTAGGCAAGTGTAAGTGCTCCAGACGCACGCTACAGGACTGGAAAATTGCTTTGTGCTGTGTGTGACTTGGATCTTAAAGTCTGCTGCAGGTTTTAATATAATTTCCTGTTGTGCCGAGTTTCATCTGACAGGCCAGTCACATAGTGATGAGAAAGACAGGGAAGTGATTAAGGTCTCCAACACGCTGGCATTTACATATCTGCCGGTGGTCTGGGGCTCTGCATTACGTTAGGAATAATTGATCCTTATGTGATACAAATCATCAATACTCACTGACATTTATTCAAGTTAACGGAGTACGGAGCCGTGGACCATGGTGGGATATGTAAATGCCAGAGTTTATGAGCACTTACACTGATAAAGAAGATTAAATCTTTGAAGCTTGGAAACTGTACTACGCAGAGATGCTTACTATGCCTCTAGGGTGGAAATATCTGGGGATTATTTACTATGACATATAGGTGTCCAGAAACCCATAGCAAACAATTCAGCCAGCAATTATCTTTCTGGTATTCATTGATTCTGTTCTATTTCATGTTTTGATTAATTACCTTGTAAATGGGCCCTAAAGTAAGGTCTGTATTTTCTGATGACGCTTAGAGCTATGTAGCTTTATTAACACAGAGCAGGAGTAACTTGCTACAGAAATATTTAAACAAAATGGCAAACTAGCCCGTGATATGGCAGTTAAAATTTAATGTAGATAAATGTGGGGTAATGCACCCGGACGTGGTAATAACTATGCTACTTACATGTCACATGGAATACAATTAGGGAAAACAGATGGAACAGGATTTAGGAATACTGCTTAACAGAAAGCTGCATAAAAAGGGGTGTAAATGCATGTGATGGGCAGCATGGTGGCTTAGCGGTTAGCACTTCTGCCTCACACCACTGGGGTCATGAGTTCGATTCCTTACCATGGCCTTGTCTGTGTGGAGTTTCTATGTTCTCCCCATATTTGCGTTGGTTTCCTCCAGGTGCTCTGGTTTCCCCCCACACTCCAAAAACATACTAGTAGGTTAATTGGCTACTAGTAAATTGACCTTAGTTTCTCTCCTCTTGGTCTGTGTGTGCGTATATATGTTATGGAACTTGGACTGTAAGCTCCAATTGGGCAGGGACTGATGTGAGTGAGTTCTCTGTACATCGCTGTGGAATTAGTGGCGCTATATAAATAGCTGCTGCTGCTACGATGCAAAACTAGATTTCCCATTGAATATGGGGTTCAGAAATAAAAAAAATGTACCAAAAAATGGTCCCTTTGTAGTTTTTGAAATGGGAATAATTTGATGGGAGCAGATTAACAGGTATAACCTCATATGGGACAATGTTCACCAAAGACCGTAGTAATAATTGGTTTCTTGGGAATGAAAAGGAAGATTACTACTTGTCCCCTATTTATATTTACCCCTATTCTTATTATAGTGGTTGTCAGATAGATGTGTTTCCCATTTCCTCAGAGTCTTATCTTTATTGTTGGCTTCAGGTTTGCAGATTTGAATATAGTATGTATGATTTAAATGACTGATCTCTGGAAAATATCTAAAAGTATTGTTTTCTGTTTATAACTGTAGTGCCAGTGGACATGATGGGCCGCACATTGTGCACTAATATCAGGGATAGATGAAGCACTGCGCCCTCTGAGGTACATCAAGTAGCCTATCACTGTTCTAAACAGAAGGTTTATGAAGAAAATACATTTGAATAAACATTAAAAGAAATCAATTAAAGAGTGAGAGAACAAATGTAAATAACAATAACAAGGAAAGTACTCCAAATGACAACAAAATGTATAAATAGATAAATAAATCAATTAGACTAAAAAAACACAGCAGCTGAAAAATGACAGCATAAACAAAGCTCTATTCTAAATAAATAATTATTATGTATGTTGATGCTAATAAAGTATCATAATAAAGTTAATTAACAATAACAATGATTAAAGGATATTTATTAAAAAGAATCTCGCTAACACTTTTCGTAGTCCAATGTAAATAATGCAAGTGTTGCATTGTGAATTACAGATTTATAAAAAAATGTTCCACTACTTCTATGAATTGTTGCACTCTCATGTAGAAAAATGCCACGTTCTGACTGTCTTTATTTGTTCATCTATTTTTCACCTTAAAAAAAACACCCCACTAGAGTTTATTTCCAAAATATGAGAGATATTACATAGGGTTGAAAAAGTAACATTTTTCATTGGCAGTTTTCCTTCTTGTTTGCAGGGTGAAATGGGTCACATTCATAAGAGATAATCATAGACAGTAGCCGTACCAAAATAAATGTAACATAAGTCTTTAGCACAAAGAAAGTTCAGCACTTGTATGTATTATTCAAGTTGATAGACACGGACAGGCACTATGTCTTGTAACATAGGTCTCCTTGGAAATCCATTAGTCAATGCAACGTACTATTCACTGGAATAGGCTAACAATACTGTCTTTACAGCACGTAGTAAGTGCTGTAAAAAAATCTAGAGACCCGAGACTCCTGCAGAGAGGGCAATATCTACTTAACTGCTGGGTTCGACTATCCGTGTTCTAACTTTAATTAGAGATGTTCACTGACCCCTGTATTCTGGTTTTGGATGTGGATTAACTTTGTGTTGTCCTTTTGGATCCCTATTTTTTTTTGCTAACATCAAATTTTTTTGCTTTTTTTCCCCCTACATTATTATTAACCTCAATAACACTAATTTCAAGTAATTTGCAGTCAATTTTGACCACCTTATAGGTCACAATATTATTTTCATACACTTTCAAACAAAGACTGCAGCGACCTGGCTGGATGCTAAGCAACAGATCAATGACTCAAACACACGGCAGTTCCTAGCACACCTAGGAAACATTGCCACACAGCAGTGTCAGTAAAGAAAAGTGGTGCAATTAGCAACGGAGCTCTCCTCTTTGTGTGTTACCTATATAACACAGTACAATGTGACTGCAGATTTAGAAGACCAAGCCTGCCAGACCTATTATTTGTATTTCAGCAATGACAATTAGTCATGGAGCAATGGAGCTCTCCTCTTTCTGTGTTACCTATATAACACAGTACGTTATGAGACTGCAGATTTAGAAGACCAAGCCTGCCAGACCTATGAATTCTATTTCAGCAATGACAATTAGCAATGGAGCAATGGAGCTCTCCTCTTTGTGTGTTACCTATAGAACATTGTACATTATGAGACTGCAGATTTAGAAGACCAAGCCTGCCAGACCTATGAATTCTATTTCAGCAATGACAATTAGCAATGGAGCAATGGAGCTCTTCTGAATGTCACTGTAGAACACTGCTACCCTCTCCTCTTTCTATTCTGCCTATGACTCTGCCCAACTTCTCTATAGACTACCAAGACCCGTGCTACCCCTTCTGTGTCCCTCTCTGAAATGGCACTGGATCGCCGTGGAGGGCAGTACTTATAGAATCCAAAAATCGCAAGATCCGAGAACCGACGACGTAACGATGACGTTTTGGCTCGTTTTCAATTCCGAGGGCACGCGAAAGTACCTAGCCGGCTCGGCTCGGTACTCGGATCTGCTCATTTCGGGTGTGTTCGGTTCTTGGGGAACTGAGCCTGAGCATCTCTATCTTTCATTATTAAATTGCTTGTGAGCTCTGGGCAAGAGTAACGCAAACCCTTACTCCCAGTTAATTTCACAGACAGCATTATGTACCACTTCTGGCACAAAACTGAATGAGAATTTATGTATGCACCTGCAAGCAAAGGCATTAAACAAAGATACTAAAGTCATTTAATAATTTAATTAATGAGAAGGAATTAGCTGTAGGAAAAAAGTGTAGGCCTCAGGTGATTGGACTCCCAGCTGGAAATTGGAGGCGGAAAAAGAGCAGCTGTTAGCTCGGTCCAGCTGAGATGCTTTTAATCATTACCCACAATGCCTTGCAGTGCCCTTGCAGTCTATGTCAGAGCTTGTCTAATTTTCCTCTGCAGATCGCACATGCTGACATTACAAGTGAAAAGCCTCTTCCGCTCGTTTCCTTGCAACACGGTTGAATGTACTGGAACACATTTACAATGGTCTATTTCCTCCTCTCTCAATTGCATTGCAAAATTGTTGTGGTTATGTGCTTGCATGCAAAATAGAAATACAATATTCTGCTGTTGAGGAGCTGACAAGAACGTAATACGATGAGGGGACACAATTACAATTACTTCAGATTAAAATATTACTTTAAATGCATATTTACAGAAACTGATACATCAACCTTACACATTCTTTCTAGGTGATATTTGTCTGCTTCCCAGTTTAGCACTGACTTTTTATTAAGTTGAACTGAATACACACTACAGAAAATTTCTCTCGATTTGGTATCTTTAACGATTTTACCAACAACTGAAAGTCCTGTTCAGCATGCCGATTCCTGTGTACACACTTACACGATTTTATACGATTTACCTTCAGATCTGTGCTCTTCATTTGTCATAACCATCTGCTGACAACTCTGTGGGGATCTGCCTACACTTCTGGTCGTAATTGCATACAGACTGATTTTTAGTCAGTTTATAAAATCAAATCAAATGATTAGATGTGCTTTGGCACGATAAAACATGATCACAATAATCAGGTGAAAACCCTGTAGTGTGTACCCAGCTCTGATCAATGAATTAACTATTGTAAAACAAGACTTTTTACATGAACTATTTATTTGAGGAAAGGTTCATTCAGGGAATGAATACTTGATAAGTTTGGTGCAGACAAGTATTCCCGATGGAATGGGTCCAAGTCCACATCTATGTAGCAAGTTACTATTTTACAATAGTATGCATATAACTGTAACAACAACACAACTAATAGGAGTACAGATTACTGATTAAATTAAACTGCAACATCTACACCAAAGTCATGAATGCACTGACCAACAGAGCTATGGGAACAGAGCTCACTATTGGCGCCAAGCTTGTACTAGCATGATAATGGGGAATTGTATGGGGAATTGTGACTCTGCTGGTGGGCACTCTTGGCATAATGATAGCTATTAATTTGGGGGACTTGTATAATAATGAGCTGTAGGGATAGCAGCATTTTTGTGGGGGATAGAAGGGGTATTGTTAGAACTGGTGTTTATCGGAGGGAATACAGACTCAGTTTCTGCAATTCAGCCCAAGAGCTTCAACTCTGCCTCTACTGGTCACTTACATTAACAGAGATCCACTGGTGGCACCAAAGAAGCAGTGAGTTATTTTAATGTCAAGCTTTGCCAACACACAGTGATACAGAATGAATAGGCTGCATTCTCATGAATACTGGTTCAGCCAACACAATGACTGCCTCCACTGTCTGTAGATGGAGGGTACACATTAGGATGTTTGTCAAGATTAATCTTTACACTGAATGTTGAGTTATATGTAGAGTATTAAATGTGGGTGATATATGTTAATTGTGTATGTTCTTCCTGTGCTTATGTGTGTTTGCATCCACACTCCAAAGACCTACTGGTAGATAAATTGACTTCTGACAAAATTGACCCTAGTCAGTGTGTGAGTCCATGTGATAGGGAATATAGATTGTAAGCTCCACTGAACCAGAGCCTGATGTGAAAGATTAAATATTTTCTGTAAAGCACTGTGTAATATGCATGTGCTGTATAAATAACTGTTAATAAAGAAATAATAAATAAATATGCATTGAGCTTATATAATTACATAATTACAGTTTTTCTGGAAGACCCTTTATGAATCAGTCTCACACTGTGTAAAGTGTAGCACCTGTAAAGGTTTTTCAATGAAATTGTAATATCAATGCACTGTACTTATTTAATCATGTGACGTGTGCACAGAACCATGTTTACATCTGTGGCTATGTATATATGGCCCTGTATACATGGAATCTTAAGTTCTCCAGTGAGCGACTTGTAGGATCAAGGTTGTATTGATACACAGAAGATTGTCAACTCCTTGTCTCTAACACATACTTACCTACTTTCAGTAGCCGACGTCCAGGAGAGGGGCGTGGCTATTGGACGGGAGGGGGCGGGGCGCCTCGAATCGCATCATTTTGGCCCCGCCCCATGAGTAAAATTACATTTTGTTGCGGGAGGGGCGGAACCAAAATGACACGATTCTTGGTGAATCGCATCATTTTAACAAGAGAATTCCGGGATGCGGGAGAAATGCCAGCTCTCGCGGGAGCCCGGGAGACTGACCCGAATTTCGGGAGTCTCCCGGATTTTCCAGGAGAGTTGGCAAGTATGCTCTAACAATGTAATCTAAAAAGAAAAAATACAATATATCATTGTTCTGAGGTATCATATCATCCTCATCATCATTTATTTATATAGTCCCAGCAAATTCTGTAGCACTTTACAATTGAAAGCAAATACAGTAATAAAACAATACTGGGTAATACAGACAAACAGGTAGGTAAGAGTCTTGCAATACTATATGTTTGGGCAGCATGGTGACTCATTGGTTAACATTTCTGCCTCACAGCGCTGGGGCCTTGAGTTCGATTCCAGACTATGGCCTTATCCGTGTGAAGTTTGCATGTTCTCCCCATGTTTGCGTGGGTTTCTTATAAGTGCAACAGTTTCCTCCCACACTCCAAAAAACATACTTATAGGTTAATTTTCTGCTGTGCATTTCTGTCTATATGTATTATGTATTTTAGACTGTAAGCTCCAATGGGGCAGGGACTGATGTGAGTGACAGTCTCTGTAAGGTGCTGTGGAATGGTAATGATCAGGGACGGATCTAGAAAACTGCTGTACCCCGGGCGATTTAGGGGGGGGGGGATTTAGGCCCCGCCCCCTTTCTGACACCTAAGGCTGCCGGCGGCTGCACACTATGTGCAGGTCTGCTCAGCAGTGACAGGCAGGGACAGTGTGCCGTCCGGCATCTCTGATTGTGTTTAAAACACAATCAGAGCAGCCGGGCAGCACACTGTCCCTGCCTGTCACTGCCGAACGGACCTGCACATACTGTGCAGCCGCCGGCAGCAAGTCTCTGCTTGGGGGGGGGGGGGGGGGGGCGATCGCCCCCCCCCCCCCCCCCCCCCTGGATCCGCCACTGGTAATGATGAATGCAGTTCATCAATGACAATCCTGATATTTACCATTCAAAATGAATACAATAAAAGAGCATTACACTTTCACACCTAAACTAAAATAATTGAAGGTACATTGTTAGATTGAAAGGTCTGTCGGGAGCAGGGTCCTCCCTACCCTTTGTTTTTATGTCTATATATGTATGCCTTGTTTTCCCCTCTGTCTGGAGCGGAGAAGCACTGCAGCGCTTTACAAATTGATGACAATTATAATAATTATGACATTTTAATCAAAACTTTAAATTCAATTGCAGGGGAAAAGAATCCCCACTTATACTTCGTTGAATGATGCTGCTAATGGCACGTACTGCAATTAAATGTGTTTTGTTATTTTACAGACAGCCACTAGATGGCAAAAGAGAGCCATTGCTAGTTATTTGTTGTGTATTTTTATTAGGAAGTCTGAAAACCAAATTAGATTGTGCTATTTATAGATGCTCATGAAACTCTATGAGCAGTGACATTCAAGAGAATCGGCTTGAGGTTCATGGACATTTGAAGCCAAGCAAAACCATTCATTCATTATATTGCAAATATTACTTCTCTCGCTAAACTAAGAAACATTACGTGGTAATGAATAATTTTACATTAGTTAAAAAAAAGCATGTGTATTTGAGTGTTACTGAAGCATAGGTGTATACACAGATCATTGAAATTTTGCAAACTTTTCAACACAAAGAAATAATAACACAGATGGAAAGTATTAAGTCACTATATTAACACTAAAACAGATTTAGCCATGCTCAGAAGAAACAGTAGCTGGCCGAGGATGTTTGGAGGAGTGACAAAAGTTGTTTATTTAGGCAATCCTTTAGTCTCTAGCTGCTGTGAAACTACAAGTACCAACATTCCATATCTCACAACTGTGAGCGACAGTTTGCCTGTTTTTGCTGTAGATATTATGGTAAGTTACAAAGTCAGTGCTTAGAGACAAACGGCTAGATTTACTAAGCTGCGGGTTTGAAAAAGTGGGGATGTTGCCTATAGCAACCAATTAGATTATAGCTGTCTTATTGTAGAAAGTACTAAATAAATGAAAGCTAGAATCTGATTGGTTGCTATAGGCAACATCCCCACATTTTCAAACCCGCAGCTTAGTAAATCTAGCAAAAAGAGTCTGTAAGATTTAATACATATAACCTATGCAACATTTGAATACCCAGGTAAGTGGGATATTAAAGAGGATGCAAGTCTGAGAGTGCAGTCTACGTGTTTGTAGAACAAGGGAGCTATGCAAGTTCAGGAACAGTCTACTCTGCATGTGAATTACAGTGAAACACTTGTGATGACAGAGGTTGTTAAGATCATCCTGAATTGACTGTGCAAAGCCAGCTAAGGGCGTATTGAGTGATTAGAGATGGCACACAAGGAGGGCCACATGAGTGAGCAGATGTGAAGGAGAGAGGAAATGAAAGGAAAGGATGATGGTGAATACAGAATGTAAAGGCAGCCAGCGCAACGTTCCCAAGCAAGGACGCTGAGACTGATTAGCAGGGGTGTCCTGACAGCAGGATTGTGAATAGTAGATAGGAATGGGACTGTAAGAATGAGATGAAAAGAAAGTAAACGTTTATTATTTTTGTGACAGAACAAGTAGTAAGGCTGCCGGTAGATTTATCAAACCTTCTAAAGAAGAGGTGTTGCCCATAGCAACCAATCAAATTCTAGCTATCATTTATTTAGTACATCATAGAAAAATAATAGCTAGAATCTGGGTGCAACAACTCCACTTTTCATTTCTAGAATATAAACCCACCATTTATTATAATTTGTAACACTATGAGATTTACAATAGAAAGTATTGTGAGCTAATGAACATCTGGAAGTCTTTGCAATATTTTCCCTATAGTGTAATTACAGTCATGGCCAAAAGTTTTTAGAATGACACAAGTATTGTTTTCAGAAAGTCTGCTGCTTCCTGAAAAGTCAATATTTGCAGTGTTGACCCTTCTTTTTGAAGACCTCTGTGATTCGCCCTGGCATGCTGTCAATCAACTTCTGGGTCACATACTGACTGATGACCGTCCATTCTTGCCTAATCAATGCTTGGAGTTTGTCAGAATTTGTGGGGGTTTTTTGACCTCAATTTCTAAATAAGATTAAGATCTGGGGAGTTTCTTGGCCATGGACTCAAAATTTTGATGTTTTGATCCCCAAGCCACTTAGTTATCACTTTTGCCTTATGGCAAGGTGCTCCATCATGCTGGAAAAGGCATTGTTCGTCATCAAACTGTTCTTGGATGGTTGGAAGAAGTTGCTCTTGGAGGATGTTTTGGTACCATTCTTTATTTATGGCTGTGTTCATAGGCAAAACTGTGAGTGAGCCCACTCCCTTGGCTGAGAAGCAGCTCCACACATGAATGGTCTCAGGATGCTTTAACGTAGCATTACACAGGACTGATGGTAGCGCTCACCTTTCCTTTACCAGACAAGCGTTTTTCCAGATGCCCCAAAAAATCTGAAAGGGGATTCAGTGGAGTAAATGACTTTACCCCAGTCCTCAGCAGTCCATTTCTTGTACCTTTTGCAGAATATCAGTCTGTCCCTGATGTTTTTCCTGGAGAGAAGTGGCTTCTTTGCTGGCCTACTTGACACGAGGTCATCCTCTTTGACTCACTGTGCGTGCAGATGCACTCACACCTGCCTGCTAGCATTCCTGAACAAGCTCTGCACTGGTGGTGCCACGATCCCACAGCTGGATCAACTTTTAAAGACGGTCTTGGCACTTGCTGGATGATCTTGGTTGCCCCGAAGCCTTTTTCACAACTATCGATCCTCTCTCCTTGAATTTCTTGATGATCTGATAAATGGTTGATTTAGGTGCAATCTTGCTAGCAGCAATATCCATACCTGTGAAGCCCTTTTTGTGCAAAGCAATGATGACTGCACGTGTTTCCTTGCAGCTACCCATGGTTAACAGAGGAAGAACAATTATTTCAAGCACCACCCTCCTTTTAAAGCTTCCAGTCTGTTATTCTAACTCAATCAGCATGACAGAGTGATCTCCAGCCTTGTCCTCATCAACACTCTCACCTGTGTTAACAAGAGAATCACTGACCTGATACAATCTGGTCCTTTTGTGTCAGGGCTGAAATGCAGTGGAAATGTTGTTTTCGGGATAACGTTCATTGTCATGGCAAAGAGAAACTTTGAAATAATTGCAATTCATCTGATCACTCTTCATGACATTCTGGAGTATATGCAAATTGCCATCATAAAAACTGAGGCAGCAGACTTTGTGAAAAATAATATTTGTGTCATTCTCCAAAACTTTTGACCTTGACTGTAGACATGCAGCAAAACTTGCAATGTGACCCATACAACCTTAGTCTGGTATCACAGAGCAGTATATAGTGACACATGAATAGTGTATCACAATACAATATATAGTGGCACATGACACCAGAGAACATACTATTCTATAACGGCACATGGTTTGATCTCCTAGTACAAATGTGTTTTTTAGCAGCCACATCCCCAGCTGGTAACACTTTTGTGTTTTTTTGGAATTGTATAATACAAAGATATATGTTCTTATAAAATAAAAAAAAATCCAGAAAGCTTGAACGGTTAACCAATATTGCTATTTTTAGCTGTATTCAATGTGATCAGCACCATTTGATAAAGGCTTGTTTGAAACATACAGTGGATTCCGGACAAGTGCTCAAAATAAATTGGGTGCTATTACCTTAATTTAAATTATTTAAATTACAGAAAGTGTACTTTGAAGTGTTGTTATATGAGAGCAACTGAATTATATTGCCAAATGTCCATTTGCAGGTTGTGCCCCAAATCTAGATTTAAGAATTATATATTACATATAACACTTTTGAGGCAGTATTTTTCCTACCTGCCTGAAAGATGCTCTGAAATATTGATTTAGCTTTTCCTCTGGCTGTTTTCTTGCTGAAAACAGCTTGCATGGCACCAGCGGTGGTAGTCAGTTTAACAGTACTGACTTCCCCCTAGGGTTAGAGTAAGGATTAGGGTTAGGATTAGGGTTAATCCTAACCCTAACCCTAACCCCTAAAATAAAATTTACATAACATTAATGACAGACGGGTCCGTCCATCGCCGATTTAAAACAAGTCGCGGTTTCTGGTGACGTCATTTGTAGTGTCGGCAACAGAGCGCGTCGTTCCATCAAGTCATCTGCATCCTGGTAAGCCATTTTGTTTTCAGGCCACTGTAGTATGGAATCAGAGTCCTCATATCGTCTTCTTCAGTGTCAGGTTAGTCCAGGGTTTCCCAAACCCAGTCCTCAGGGCTCCCTAACTGTGCAGGTTTTCCATATCTCTCTGCTGGAGCACAGGTGTATTCATTATTGACTGACACATTGTAACAGATCCACAGGTGGTCCTAATTAGGTCACATGTGATCCAGAAAACCTGCACTGTTGGGGAGCCCTGAGGACTGGGTTTGGGTAACCCTGGGTTAGTCAGTACCGTTAATAGGTACTACACCCGGTACCAGCATTGGGCTTGTATGCATGATGCACTTTTAAAGCAGCAATTCTATGAAAAAAAAATCTTTATTTTTAAACATAAATCACTGAATCCCATAAATCATTTCCTTGGTTTGTTTCTTCAGGCTGCAATCAATGATTTAAAATTCTGCACAGTTTTCACAGTGAGTGTCCTGTGACTACCATGGCACAGGCACTTGGAACATGATATAGTGAGCAGAGAGGCTTTGGAATGCCCCTCTGAGCTTTGTCTGCACTGTAAAATCCTTCAACAAGATATGTATACTCCCAGATGAATCAAGAATCTCTATTGGTAGACACTGCTCCTGTGCACATGACTGTCCATGTGAAAGCAATCATGAGAGAAAGTTGATCACATCCTTTGGTCATCAAAACATTTCCATAGATCCCTGTATCTGGAACAATGTTTGGTGCATTAGTAAACATTTTGTAGCATAAAAGTGCAGAAGATACAGCCAATTAAGTGGTTAGCTGATCCTCCCAGGTTAGGGCATTTTAAAGCTGCATTACTACATATTGTTAAATCTGCTCCTTCTTGAGTGCTGCTCCATGCAGCCATGTTTCCTGGGGCGCCATGGTTTATTTCACAGCCCTTAGTGAAAACCATGGATGTGTGATATTAGGGAGGGATTGTATTAGTGGGAGGACCAATCAGAACCTGCAAACAGCTTGCGGCTGATTAGTCCTTCCGCTCACGCCCTCTATGCAGCCATGTTAAAGTGGTTAACTTAAATTTTTTGCCGGTTAGGTAGTAGTGCAGTTTTAATTGACTGCCATGGAAGTAGGTGCTTCCTGTGTGACTGGAAACCTGAAAAAATACCTTCACTTTGCAAGACTTTGTCTTACCTTAATAGGTTGTCTTTTAAGTAGGGCTCCTATAGTTTTGAAAGGGAAAAAAAACATCCGTGTGACCTGAAGTTTGCTCAGTCCATACAACTAACCCCATAGCTCGTCTTAGGTCCCAAGTAAAGTAAACCATTATAGGAACCTATTCTCAATTGTCCTATTAATAAGGGTTTATCCGAAGTTTAAAAGCGGATAATCAGACGCCTACCTATAACAATAAAAAAAATTATTCAGAAAAAGCTTATGTTATGTTATCTAGCTAGCAAAAACAACAGGCAATTATTTAAAAAATGCCAAAGATGTTTAATAGGGCTCTCGTTGGTGTACGTTGGGCAGAACTTTGACCCAGGGAGCCTGTTCTGGGCCTTCCACTGGATGGATTTGGATGACATTTAATATAAAAACAAAAGCGACACTGGGCAGCCACCTCATAGGTGTGTTGGAAGAGCTGCTAAGCTGATAATTATTTTTAAAAGGTTAATAACTAAATAACTTGAAGATTTAAACCCAACGCAACAACGGGTACTTCAGCTATTTTAATAATATAGCATTGAATCTCAAAATAGCAGAGATCTGACTGCTTTCACAGCAGATACAACTGTTTTTATTTTTCTCATAAGCTCCCATGGGCAGGGGCGGAAATATAGAGGATGCAGGGGCCAGGAGGTTAGGGGACTGTCAGGTTGGCCCTACCTCCGAGGCCCTCACCAGGTCACATGTGCTCAGAAGTAGCCCCTCACTGTCCTCTATTGGGAGCAGAGAAGGAGGCCCAGGAGGCAACACAACATGGCTGAGTCCCTAACATTTTTTTTTATAGTTCCCAGTGATGCACTCCCTTGTCCTTGGCATTAAAAAATTGCCAGTGAAGCCTTAAATAGATAGAGAGTAAGGGAAATATGGAATGGAATAGATAAAAGGAAGGATAATGTGGGTGATGTTGGGTTTGCTAGTTTAAAGGTGGAATTTGTAGCACAGAGTAGCAGAAGGTAAATATATTTATTTCTCGGTGGATATAGAAAAATAGAGATCTCACGTTAAGCAGGTTAACCACCTAATTCTGTGTGTAAAGATGTATGCTCTGATGTGCTGTTTCCCTATGCAGAGTCCTCCAGTATGCTCTCTCTAGGGCCACTTCTCTCCAGTTGATAAGGGAGACATACCATTTGTTTAAGATTACTTTTTTATGTTCTCCTTGAAATGCTTTTCTCGGCTTCCTGGAGCCTATTGTCTCCGCTTTAGTTGGTTATATAACACTTAATTTTCAAGGTAGATATTAGGCATCCAGATATTATGACCTACCCATTTTAGTTGATTATTTTGGCCTAAATAAATTTTCTTCCTTCAAAATCGAGTTAATATGCCTATCTTGCCTTTGGAGCCCTTTAATGTTTTGAAGGCTCTGCCTTCTTCCTAAGCCTGGCAAAGGCTCCACGGGCACTGGTTATCCTAAACTTTATCTCCAAATAAAGGTCAGCCTTACCTGAAGCTGACTGCCTAGCTAGTCACCTCACCTGGACTACTGCACAGCTTTCTTTACTCTGCATTCAGACCTTCAGTGAAAAGATCAAGTCAATCAGAACATTTATTCTTACTTGTATAAAGTCCCTCAGTTCTACCTAACCTTTGCAGGAGCAAAGTTTTCTTTTGTATTGCTCCTCTTTGATGAAGATATGCTTTGTTTGACTGTACATCTCGATTCTACCTGCTCCAATTCTTCGACATTGTCTTCATCCTTGATTATTCAACCTACTACAATCCTTTGACTTCAGCTTGTACCTCACGACCAGTTCTCTCAGGACTAAGCGGCTGAACCAGACATGGGGGTAAATGTATCAAGCTGAGAGTTTGCCGGCGGGTTTGAAAAGTGGAGATGTTGCCTATAGCAACCAATCATATTCTAGCTGTCATTTTGTAGAATGTACTAAATAAATGATAGCTAGAATCTGATTGGTTTTTCAAACCCGCTGGAAATCTCTCAGCTTGATACATTTACCCCATGGTGTGTTTCTGATAGCTAACCCAGCCATGTGGTTCTTTCGTGGGAGCTGACAGCACTGTGACAGTTATACAGTGATGGACTTTTTACTATTACCCTCAAGACCAAGCAAGTTATATGTGCTACTAAAAGCATTTGAAATTCATTGTAGTTACACCTCTGCATGTAGTAGAACAACATTGTGATCTTGTCAGTGATCACACAGAAACCATTAGATTCAAATAGTGACTGATTTGACACTACCTGTATGTTACGACTCTGCCTGTGTATTTGTATGTGTCAGCAGTACCTTTAATCCTCCAGAGGTGCTGCTGTTCTGCTCCTGGGCCTGCACCATGCCTGAAGGGGTTAACCTCCTGGCCTAATCAGAACTGCACCGGGCTCATAGATTCTAATAGCTGCCTAAACCTGTGCTCAGTGCAGTTCATCCGTATATACCTGGCTGCTGCTTGTGTTCCCCCTGTTCCAGTTTGGTCCTATCTCCCGTTGTGACCTTGGCCTGTTTAGCATTTATGCTTGTTTGCTCGTGACCCCGAACTCTGCCTGAATACTGAATACTGCTTGAATTCTCGTTGCCCTAGACCTCAGCCTGATTACAAGACTATGCTAGTTTGCTTGTGACCCTGTACTTTGCCTGGACTCTGCTTGCTTCCCTGGACAGCTCTTGCATCCTGGCATTGGGTAATGCACCATTCTTATCATTGCATTTAAACTATATTTGCATTCACTGGAACCTGTTATTTCTGTGTACCTTCCTGTCACACCTGTTCATATTTATGTTGGGAGTTATACCTGTTTATGAAAACCTGCATGTTCCTTGAACTGAATCTTTGCTCATTTATTTTGCCGGAATAAAGACATTTGTATTATACTTCCGTGGCCGCTTCCTGAGTTTACTAGAAATCATAACACTGTAGAGGAGCTTAACAAAGGGTAGATATTCACCAGGTACCCGTGGAAGGAGGTATGGGCTTAGCTGCTATCCCTCCGTATGTTGCGGCACTCCATGTGGGTATTGACTGTGACTGGTAGGTGGACAGAATCTGGCGTGAAGGCTGAGGGAACTCTTTGGCATGGATGGAATGGCTAGGAACACAATGATATGGATGGAATAACCAGGAACATACTGACATGGATGGAATTACCAGGAACATACTGACATGGATGGAATAACCAGGAACATACTGACATGGATGGAATAACCAGGAAAACACTGGCATAGTTGGAATAACCAAGACGCACTGAAGAAGCCAGAAGCCAAATTATCAGGAGAGGAGACTTAATTTACTGTCACCATCTTGTTGTCAGAGGTGCTTAATATAGGATGGAGGCAATTAGAGGGCGGAGAGGCAGGATCCCATAGAAGGAGAGTGTTTATATACAGAATTAGCACACGCGCTATTGTGTACGCCCGAATAGACCAAGATAGCGGCCACCATCTACAGCGCTTTCAACGGCTCCTTCAAACTTGAATCTCAACTTCAACCTGTTTAAGGTCAAAAGTCTGCCATTAGTTCTATACATGATTTGTACTCAAATGCAGAATTATAAAATGGAAAGTGGCTGCAATGAAACTAATAAAAAGCACTGGAATCACAGTACAACCTCATTTAACTTCAGTTCCCACATTGAAGGGGAAGTCATTGCATCACTTCTGTTAATTAGAGCTACTTCTGTGTCATCATGCAAGAGCATTAAAATCCATATATATTTATCAGGACAGACAATTTTTGACAGCACATACCATAGGACACAATAATATATGTGTGTAATTAAATCATTAAATACCATGTAGAGTGGATATAGTTCCCAGCATTTCTGTTTCAGCTTCCAAGCTGTAAAAATTATCTGCTTATTCCCACTTTTTAAAATTGGTGAATTTAAGGCATCCTTCAGGTCAGCAGGGATATTTTCTGTGTTGCTCCTAAAGAACTGTACCACCTCCCTTTAGCATATCCGCAGGAGTTCCAACCATACCAGTTGGTTTGCTATTAATTTCCTGGACCTCTTTGAAATAGGGAGGATCACCCATCTCTTGATTTAAACATCAATGAGGCAGATGGATATTTAAACCTATTTTAAACAGTACAATTTTAGTTTAGCAGTTTCTTGAAGTGCTCACTTCAGCAGGTATTGATGGCCTTACAAACCTTCAAGTTTGCCCTACTTTAAATGATGAGGAATTGCACATTTTGGCTTGGCACTAGAACAAAATACTTTATTGCTCTTGGAGTGGATGTCATTTTTCCAGGCACAAAAGGGTTTTATTTTTATATTGAGCAGTTGTTGAATTTCAATTTCATTCTAATCAAACCAGTTCTGAAATCTCCTGACCTAAAGACCAAGTTTTCTTATAAACAGAAAGAATAGTGTACTTCTGCATATTCAAATGTACTTAAATACCTCCTGGATATTGGTTTGGGAGCTTTTCATTAAGACCAGCCTGACAATGTTGCAGCTTTATGTGTCGTTCCTGTTTTTGATATTAAGTGATGGACATCTCAATTTAAGGATGCATAAGGCAGTAAACCCTCTGTGGCTCTGGTTACTGGTGACTTGGATTTTACAACAGGTTTCCACTGCATGATGACAACCAGTTGCTGCCTCCAAGAAGCTGGCCAGAGGCAGGCAGCAATGTAGTGTAGTCCAGAATACGCCAAATTCAAGGCAGGCACATAGCAAGCAAAATTAAGAAATAGCAATGGAATGTTTATGCACTTTTGCACAGCAAAATAATTTGTTGCACAGACAAAGGTGTTGACTGATGGTTTTCTATTAGGAAATTGATTTATTTGCTGCGTGGGAAACACTGGTGCAAATAATGAGTAATTAAATTCCACCAAATACTAAGAGCAAGTACACGTAGGAGAGTTTGGATAACCAGTGATGGAACTGTAAGTCCCCTGCTTAAGAACTGAGCACTTAGAGCCCATGTTTCAATCCCAGTGTCCCGATTATTGTCTCATCAGGATAACTATGAAAATAGAATGTCCTTTTCTTGTCAATTGTCCTGGTGCTTAAAAGCTGTTTAAGTCCAAAATAGTTGTTTACTGTCTATTGTCATGTTGTTCATCTATTTGATCCTCAG
Source organism: Mixophyes fleayi (assembly GCF_038048845.1). Lineage (NCBI taxonomy): Eukaryota > Metazoa > Chordata > Amphibia > Anura > Limnodynastidae > Mixophyes > Mixophyes fleayi. The sequence continues at coordinate 295,194,928 of NC_134403.1, read as the reverse complement.
TTATCAGATGTAGGAGAATTTGAAGCTTAATTTACGACCACTAGGACTGATCAATATTTGCCAGAAAAAAACTGTTGTGTTTAGCAAGACATTCTCTCTTTCATCTTTTGTAGCAACACATTTTCACTACTGTCGTCAATAGCAACACATTTCCCTGCACATTTCTTACCTGTCCTCCTTTCATGGTTGTAAAGAGACTGTCTGGCAGTTAACCAGAGTGATTCACTGCTATACTGACCTAACTGATGAATGCCTGGTCTCACTGCTACTGCAGGTGTGGTCCCCACTGCCACAGCCTGATACACTGCAAGGGGCACTGGAATGCCAAGATATAAATGCTGCAGTAATATTTCTGTCCCAGCATCCTGTGGGAAAAAGACCTTTCTGGCCACATTTTTGCACACCACTGATTTACACTTTTGGGGTGCGAGGAGAAATCCGCAAGATTACATCGCAGCGGAGTGCCACCGTTCCAGAGGCACTCCGTGGCTAATTGAATTCCATTTAGTGGATTTTAACCAGACATAGATAAATGTCCAGCCATGGTGGTAACCATGAAGTGTCGCCAAATTGTGGATGCTGGACACTCAAAAGTAACACTGTGTTCTAATGCCATGGAAATCCAATGATGCAGCTGTGATGACTCATGAGGAACTGGACAAATTAGGACAGGTGATCCATGTCCTAAACAGGAATAGATCACTAGTAATAGTAATCTGATGTGAGCTAGCATATTAGTCCTCCCCCTCCCAACAAAGGAGGAAGAAGAAAATAAAAAAAAATATCTCTGTCGCCTCAGAACCCCTCTCCAGTTGACCATATACAGTGTCACACTTTTTTGTGATGGTGACATTTTTCCTCCATTGGTGTCACTCATATATGAATGTCATACAGAATTGATCTGTTACAACAAGGCACCATCTCCAGAGCTTTTGTCTACCCACCTCAACACGATCCCCAATGTGGCAATGTCAGGGAAGTCTTTAATTTTTGAACTTGAGTATCTTTACCTTGACCTGTGTTACTGCATCAGTACTAATGTGCACATATTTGGTATCACTATACCTGAGAGAACTGAGTTTCTGGTGCTACTCTAATTTCATGAAAGCCATTTATGAAGAATCGTGGATAGACATAGTTTTTATTTGGATTTTTATTTGAAAATTAAATTTGGTCTAGTCATGAAGGTCTGAAAACCCTGCAGTCTTCAAGTGTTTATTAATTTAATCTACCGTAGCTTACATGTATTGAATGATTGCAACAACTGATCCCAGTAAGCCAAGTTATCTGGACAGCACAAAATGATCAATATTAGTGAGAAGTTACATGTAACTAACATTGGTTGAAGTATGACCAGTTCAACTATAATGTGCTTAATTATAAAACAATTCCTGCAATGTGAGGCTCAAAGGACTAGTTTAGAAGACAATAGAGGCTATTCACAAAGTACAAAATGTCTGCTTAACAGCGCAAAAGCAACTTTGGACCTGCTGTGTGCCTCAATCTGCACAAATGCACCTAGATGTCAGACAGGTTTACAGACCAAGATGGCCATGTTTCCTCACCTCAAAATGATTTCCTCGATAAGGAAATAACAGTTGAATAAATTAACAAAAACAAAAATTAAGGAATTCAACAATGCTTCAAACTACAAACATTTCTCTGTATCTCTTGTTCCCAGGCTACTGGAGCGATTCTACTCTATTCTTTGTGGCTCTCAATTAGATCTGGCCGCTGCTATGGCAGAAATAATTGTCATCCCCAAAATGGGTAATAAGCGAGAATTAGTGAATATTTTATCGATGGTGCTTAGTACCTAAAAGGCGTCATATTACCTTCCCATACTCATCCCTTCTCAGTTGACTACGGTGGTGAAGGCATTCTGGGCATGATTCATTAAGGAAAGTGAAGTAAAAAATTGAGTAAGTAGTCTCCTGGACAAAACCATGTTACAATGCAGGGGGTGCAAATTAGTTTATTATTTTGCACATAAGTTAAATACTGTCTGTTTTTTTAATGTAGCACTTTAAATTTCAGTGCACAAAAAAGGTATCAAGTATTTGTGTGCTACATGAAAAAACATGGTTATGTCCAAGAGACTACTTACTCAATTTTTTACTTAACTTTCCTTAATGAATTAAGCTCTCTGTCCCATATATGATGGAATTAAAAAGAGGGTGGACTTTATAGAAAAAGTCCTCTTATAGAATTCATAACAGGGATTCAAATTCCTGTCTCTTTCTCACTCTTGCCTCATAACCTACCAAATACTCCTAAACATACCCAGAAACTAATAATCCACAACCTGAGTGCAACAAAATGTCAAATTGCTCTATTCTGAAAAAAACCAGCACCCACAACTGTCCTCTCAATTGTCTATAGGGTTTGCCAATTTTATCCTATGGAACATGCTTTATAACCAGCATCATTTATAACATTGGAATGCATGGACATCACATTATGGGGCCCATGCATACTACAATATTAATTTGATCCTTTACACCTCTCCCCTATTGGTTGCCTTCTACTCTTCTCCATCGCCCTCCTCTTCCTACCCCCTAACTGATCTCATTGTATCCTCCACCTTTTATTCTCAGACTTGCACTTCATTACATTTTTACTCATTTAGGGTTAAAAAACATTAAGGGGGAAATGTGTCCAGCTGCTGTTTGTGAAAATAGATGGTTTTCTGCATTTTTTACTGACGATTTGCAAACGTTGCTATATGAAAAGGGGAACCTGTCATTTTCTAAAGCACCTTTTTACAAATCGCCACCCAGATTTTTGCCAAAAATTCTAATGGTTGTCAGAAAACTGTCAGAACAATAGAGGTGGGTTCTACAGGTGAGATTGTTAAAATCGACTTGTTTTGACCTATGCAGTCTTATGATGCCTAGAAAAAAAGTCCAAAAATGTGTATATTGTAATGTAATTTTAATATTTTGAAATGTGTTTTCTTTTTTCATTGAACATAAAAACTTTCTTTTTTTCTTCTAAAAATGTAAAATGTAATAGCAAATTAAGGTAGGTGATGATTATGAATATGCCCCGCCAAGGTGCTGGATATGGTGTTGCTTTTCTGTACAGGGCAAATGCAGAATTTCCATGCCACGCCACCAGAGTGTAAGCAAGGGGCATGGCTTCATCTGAGACAGTGCTAGGCTGCTATCCAACTCTTCTCATTCTGTTCAAATACACAGGCAATGATAGCCAACTGCCCTAATTCTAGTGGGGTAGTCCCAATTTTGTGTGACTGTCCAGCTCAGTAAGGACTTTGATAGGATAGTTTGCATGTATGTCCTGGTGCACAGTCACTGCCCCTTGTGAGACTGTTGGGCAGTCCCATGCTATGAAGTTGGTGAAACATACAGGTGTGAAGGTTCTGAATAGAAAAATATGTGTAAGTATAAAGGTTTTTTACATAATGGGTCTGATTCATCTTCGGACGTAAGTCCCTTTTGTGTGCCGCCATCAAGGACGCTTTTTCCGACACTGTCAGAGACACAGGCGGCAGGCGGCTATTAGAATTTCATTCTGCGGCGGTTTGTTTCTGTAGTCCGAAGCAGTTGCGGCATCTCTGGAACACTTTTTTTTGTTTTACCAAGCTTTGGCTGGATTATTTTGGGGGTCAAGCTGCCAGACGGAAGATTTGTTTTTTCATCACTTGAAAAACCATTTGGCTTCTTTTTTTTGTCATTTGTTGGAATATTTTTTGGGGTTCTTTTTTTCACTCACTTTGAATTAAAAGATTACAAAACTGGATCGTAAAGAAGAAGGAGGAAGAGGGTTGGTAAGTAATTAAATAAATTAAATGTTAAAAGTAAATGTTTTTTTTTCATTTTTAATAACATTTTGTAGTTTTAACGAGGGGCGTATTTTATTTGCATTTTACATTGGTACACTACAGGACACAGCGGGCCCAAGTGCCACCATGTCCTTGCAGCCATTGATTTTCTGCTGCTTGTAGTACTACAAGCACCAGCATGCCCAGACAGTTCATGGTAGCCTGAGTTTGCTGGGAACTGTAATTCACCAATGTAAAATAATGTTTAATTAATTCATTTATTTTTATACATTTAGTACACCACACTCACTGCCCCGGGGTGTGGGAAGAACCTTAGTGCTGTGAGCACAGGGCTGGGTACCTCTAGTGAGGGGGTCCAACTGCCTAGGGTATCCAGTCCTGTGCTAACCAGCCTGGGGCTAATTGGCATAATGGCAGGGGGACCCCCTGCTGCGGGCTCACCTGCTATGGTGCCACTAGCCCCGGCTGACTAAGCCTAGGGCTGGTTGGAGGAAATTAGGGGGGACCCCACACTGTTTGTCCCCCCTGATTTTTGTCCAGTCATCCTTAGACTTGCAGCATTAGGATTTAACTCTTTTATGAACTCACACTCACAGCCCGGGGTTGTGGAAAGAGCCCTGTCCTGTCAGCATGGAGCTGGGTACCCCTTGGCAGGGGTCCGCATTTTTTTGTGTGGACCATAACTCCCTAGGGAATCCATCCCCATACTAACTGGAATTGGCTGTCATCTTAGCAGGGGGACCCCTGCTGCGAGTTCCCCTGCTATGGTGCCACCAGCCCCGGCTGACTAAGCCTAGCGCTGGTTGGCTGAGAATTTCCTTCCGGTCAGTACTAGAGTTAAAATGACTGGGAAGGGGCTGAGGGCAAGCTTTTTTTTTAAACATTTATTTGTTTTCTCACTGTTTACTGCTGTTTTAACGCCAGCAGTGTGACGGTCGCCATTTTCACGGTTGCCAAACATCTGTATTTTATCCATGTAGGTAATCCCATAGGAAAAGACGGGTAACACAATCATGAGATGAAGTTACCTGTCTGCGCATTATCAAAGCTTGATGCATTGCAGAACATCGCAGTCCCAATAGTAATCTATGGGGACTGCGTCAAACTGGTTTAGAGGTCTCAGTCACCAGTGATCTGCAGCTCTTTTAGCCTAGTTACAAATCACCCCAAAAAATGCAGCATTTGCCCCTAAGAGTTATTTGACTATCGAGTCCAGTCCACTGTTTAAGCTTATATTTATGTGTATTTGCTACTTACATCAAATGAAGTGTGCTTAGTATACCCTGTAACACCCTTGGATTTTTCCATTCTCTTTATTTTTACTGTACCCTTACCATTTAATTATTTGATAAAATTAAATACACGCTTTAAAAAAATAAAATAAAAAAGGTGTAGTAGGTTGGACCAGTGGTCGAAGTGGAAATTTAGAAGCAGTGGTATGAAAAATGTAAGTGAATGGAATTTGATAGCTGTACAATGAAGGCAGTAGTAAAAGTGGCAGTATGGCACAGTACTACTCTATACCAACCCACTTTGACCACTGTGTTGGACATGATGCAAAATTTATACTCAGCTATAAAGACTTTTCCACCTCTTTGCATATCAAGGTGCACTTGTGGCTTGCAGAGGCATCTTTCATGCACAGAATAGACATGCACCTTGAAGTGCTCTGGGTGGACACAGTGTTGTGAAACCAAAGAGTTTTGTGGTGCTCATTGAGAGCTCTTCATAAATTATGTTTAAGGTTCTATAATAAAATAAAAAAACAAGAGTCAAGTGTTTCAGCTAGTTACATATATTTCAATATTTGTTCCGCCATCCAACTAGTATCAAAGTCTTGGCCCTAAAATTGCATCCTCTCAAGCCCTTTATTGTACTTATACACAGCCATATTGCTCCATAAAGTGCGTCACTTTGGCCGAAATCTGGCTATACTTGTGCTAGTCGAGGATCAGTGGGGGACCAGACACCAACTTCAATACCAGGAAAACGTTCTCAAAATCCATACTGTCTGGTTCAAAATAAGACAAACACTACAATACGGCACTTCTAATGTACTGAGTGAAGGAGAAAGAGTAATTTGTTGCAAGAAAAACTCTTTAACAAGTGTATTTAACATCACCTGCAGTTTAAAGGTTTTCTTTCCACTTTACTGCCATGCCATCTGCCTATTTCAGCTGGTTTGAATCCACAGGTCTATGAAATTCCAAATGTGCAGAGGATGAGGCAGCGGGTCAGAAGTGAGGATACAGCCAGGAAGCAGGGCTGCCAAGAGGAATTCAGGGCCCGGGTACAACAAATTCATGGGGCCCCCCTCATAGTCGAGTAAGCCCTAAAAAAATTCCGGGGTGTGGTCATACATTCAGGGGCGTGTCAATGCGCCGTTGGGGCGTGGCTAGCCTAACGGCGCTGCAAAAAAATTCAGGGGTGTGGTCATACATTTGGGGCATGGCAATGCGCCGTTGGGGTGTGGCTAGCACATCAAAATCACTATGTCCTGAATTCACCAGAGCGTCACATATGTCCCAGCACTCCTAACTTTTAAGACATCTAGCACCACAGTGTAGTATAGAAAGAATGCAGTGTGTACACAAAGAGTTCAGTCTTGGCCTGCACCTTACATTGGGCACAACACTCACCAAAAATTGCCATTGTCCCTACTAGAATCACAACATTTCACACACTCTGCTGCTCTCTCCTACCTGTTCTTCTCACTTTCACCACCTGTGACTGCTGCTTTCTTTAGTTGCGGCTTGTCCGGATCCTGAAATGTTGGAGGACCTATTTGGGAAAAAAAATGGCTACAGTTAGAAAATTACAGCCAGCCCCAGCGTTAAATCAATAGCACCCACGATTAATAATTAGGCCTTTCTCCAGCCCCAACATTAAAATAATAGTATTCACACTTAATAAATAAACCTATTTCCCTTCATGCAAACAGCAATACCTAGCCTCTCTCCCCCATTTTTTTACTCCCCCTTCTTTATAGCACTGTCCCTTTCCTCCCCTTGCCTCTCTGTTTTTTTACTTACCTCCTGTCAGCTTCTTTCTTTTTTTCTTCTTCTCTTCTGTCTTCTCTTTCTTCTGGTTTTGTCTTGTCCGGCGCTCCTCACTGACTGATGGGCGTGACTTGATGATGTCACGCCCGACAGTCAGTGTGACTGGAGAAGAGGAGAGGAGGGATGCGGCGCCGCGGTCACGTGAGTATTTTTTTTTTTGTTTGTTTGCTTTATTGTTCCAGCTACCCCCACCAACGAACACATACGTGTTTAGGCAGAGCAGCCAGACCACTTCCAGCTTGATTGCTATTGAAAGATGCCATGTCTTATAATAATCTCTTGAGTATTAGAATATTGTTATTAAGGACAGTAATATATTTTTTGGCTCATTCACACTGCAATTGGTCCAATATCTGTTGCAATAACACAACGTGTTTGCACCTTATGAAAGAGACATTAATGGAAGCAGTGGTTCTTAACTAGAGGTCCATGAAAACATTTCTGTTAGATTTTTAACAGAAAACAATTTTAAACATCTAGATTTATAGATCATATAAGTAATTAGTTAAACTGGTGTCCAAAACGAGACACCAGTTGCGAGATGGCAGTCACCCCACTGAGCAATAATAAATTTGTATATAAAAGTATTTGTAATAAATTTATGTTTTCCTGACTTCAAAATCTGAATATAGAACCACAGAAAAGTTACCAACAACAGAATTACGAGGCTAAATCCTAAATGAAGGAAAATAATCATCCTGTGCAGACTTGTTCGGTATGGTAATCGGGTCTATTTACTGTGCTTGACAATGATGACTATTTGCTGGGAATGATAATGATGTTTATTTGCTGGATAGCAGAATGGTGGTTATTTGTTGTGCAGGATAATACAGTCACTTGTAAGTATGATGTGCAATGTTATGTTGTCATGTACATGTATGTATCTTTTAAAAGGATATTTAAAAATATTTAGGTACACCCCAAGTAAAGTGCTTTGCCTGCTTTTAAAAAATGTGAACATATGTGTCTGTATAAATACCTAAAATACATATTATTACGTTGATCATCATTGTTCATTTATATGAATGCAGAGCTTCCATTGGACTAGAGGACTAGATGGATATAGAGCATCCTTAAGACCACCATACAATACAGAAAGCATCCTTGTGACTGCCATACGAAAAGGAGAGCATTCCTGAAAACCAACATCTCCAAAAACTGTTTTTAGTACCTGTGCAGCCTAATTAAAAAAAATATATAAAGGTTTTTATGCAAGAAAGTGTGAATTATTTAAGACAGAATTCTATTAAATCAGCTATAAAATAGGATATTGTGGCTCTTGCAATTGTAGAGTACAAGAATCATTAGGCTGAAAGAAAACCCTGGTTTCAAGGATCAGTTCATTGCAATGATGATCTGTGTAAATCTAAAGAAAATATGTTCCATATTGTAGTTTATGTACTTTTGAATAAACATGCTGAACACTGAATTATATTAGAAACATCAGCCACTGAACTGTTACTTCTGAGCTGTTACGTATAATACAGAAGATGATAGTTGGGCACATGATATAAATACATTTCTTAGAACACACTCCTGATATTTTCCTATGTGGAACTATAAAGTAGTCTACATATACTACACATATTATAAATCGTTGACTTTACCAAACAAGCTCAGGTTGAATAAAAAAAATAGGCGCTAAAAAATAATGCAATAGATGCAATAAAATCAGAAATATAAAACCGCAGCAATGAGGGTTATTGCGACCTCCCTCTAACAAGAGAAAAACACTAAACTATCAAAAAACTACTACCTAATAAATAACTGAAAAATTGCTATAATAATTAAAATGACAGAATGAATATTCACCTAGAATTTTCTTATTTATTAAAATACTTTAATATAAAACCACAATAAAATTATAAAAAATACATATAAATCCCTTCCTCTTAATCAGTTGATGTACATTGACACACTGGGAACAGAGGGTCCATCCCAGTGTTTCATACATGTTCTAAGTCTGAAATGACACGTGCACCCTTCACATTGCCTCCCTTTAGGGCATACATGTCATCTCCCCCGGAATGTTGAGTAAACTCCTGAATTCTGGGTAGGTCTCCCGGAATCCTGGGAGAGGAAGGCATTCACCCGAATCTGCCCACTTCACTAGTGAAGTGGATAGATTAGAGCCGACATGACATGATTCTTGGGGAATCGCATCATTTTGGCCTCGCCCCGTGGCAAAAGGACCCTTAACATGCATTAATTTACATAATATGATTTATGAAGCCCAACCCCCTCTGCCCATGCACACCTCCTGCCCTCCTGGACATGACCAACATAAAGTTGGCAAGTATCCGGCACAGACTCCATTATTTTCTCACCAAGCCCCACAAGAGAGAATTGTGATGAAGAAAAAAAGAGAGAGAGATACTATAGTCTTCTAAACATTAAATTAAGAAAATCTTTTACAGAAAGCCAGAGTGTATAGGATGGGCACATAGTGACACCCAACGATGTCAGAGACAAGTATTTAACGTAAATACAAAAATTAAATTTTTCCCCTTATTGATGGGTTTTCTCAGAAGTTCATTTTCGAGGACAAAAACATTGACCTTGTGAAACTTAGTAAATGTGGGCTCCAATGACCAGGTTGCCACACAACACAGTTGCTCCCAAACTGATAGAATGTGTCTTTACATTGTGGGGAATTGTTTTCCCAACCCAAATATAATCCTGTCTGATCTCCAAAGTAATCCACCTCTCAACTGTTTGCTTCAACGCAAGACAGCCTCTCTTGTGGGCATCAGAAAGGACCGAAGGACCACAAAAAATCCCCAAATTCAAGAGTCCTTTTTACTTGGGTTTCAGATCCCTCCCAACTTTAAGAGATCCCTCACAACTTTAAGAGATCCCTCATCCTCTGAAAATTTGATCTTGAGACAATGTCGAGATCACAAAGTCCTCATTCCAGCAAAACTTAGAAACCACCTTAGGCTGAAAGGATAGCATTGTCCTAAGAACAGCCCTATCCTCTTGTAATTGTTACGGTGCTGGTAGTTACAGGTCTGATAGTTAGAGCAGGCCTGTACACGACTTGATGCTGAGTCTACTAGGTTCAGAATAAGGAGGCAAGACACAATGTAGTTCTTCAGTACTTCAATGAAAAACATTATATATATATATATATATATATATATATATATATATATATATATATATATATATATGCAGATGATGATATGCAGATGTCAATTAGCCACGGCGGAGCGTGTCAAGGTGATAAACACAATAGTCTATTCACAGCACAGATGATAATATGCAGGTGTAAAATAGCCACGGCGGAGCGTGACAAGGATAAACACAATAACAGTCTTGTTATATGCACATGAACAGACTTGCAGCAGGCTGTGAATCAGTAGAGGCACAATAGAGAGAAAACAAAGTCTTATGTAATATGCACAAGATGATACTTGCAGCAGGGGAGACCCAGTAGAAGTGCTCCAGCACTAGGTCAAGAAATGAAACTCAAACACAGGAAAGACACAGGGTCAGGATACACAGGAGTCCAAGGAATCAGGCTAGCAACAAGTTGCACTGACAGTGAGCAGATGTCAGTGCTGAGTTTAAATAGAGCAGGTTAGAGTGACCCGCCCTGAGGGTGAGTCATGTGATGCACAGAAAAACAGAGCAGACAGGGAAAGTAACAAAACCTGGTCAGGATTGTTACAGTAATATGAAATATGGAGATCTGCAAAACAGAGCCCCCAACTCTAAAACCCTCCATACTGTAGGAGAAAATTAATTTTCCCTGTAAGAAACCTCAACTTCCCCAACTGCAAGGGTTTAAAAGGTGATTATTGTAATCCAGACAACACTAAGTTCAAATCCCAAGGAGCTGTAGAAGGATTGTATGGAGGCTAGATATGCATCACTTTCTGCAAAAAAGTATGTACTTCTGGTAAAAGTGCAGCCCTCTTCTGAAACAAGAATGAAAGAGCAGAAATCTGAACCAGTTGGTCCAGTGCTGTACTTTGACTAGAGATTTAATATTGTATAATATTCTGTGCCAGGAACAATCTTTAGACGTTCTGGATTGTTATACATAAACTAAGCCTCGGAATTTGATGTATTTATTACTATGTTATTGGTGCTGCACCTAGTTGAAACTTCTCTAGTGTCTGCCTGTGTGTGTATGCATGTATGTATGTTAGGGAATTTAGACTGTAAGCTCTAATGGGGCAGGGACTGATGGGAATGAGTTCTCTGTACAGCGCTGTGGAATTAGAGGGGCTATATAAATTCCTTTGAATTCCCAACACATATATTACAGAGATAAACTCTCACTACCAGACATGTATTGTATAAATATCCCTGAATCCAGTCATATATTGCAGAAGAATACATTCCATTGCAAGTTACACATTGCAAAGAAAGTATTTATTACAGTGATGTTCTGCTGAATCATAGCACCAAATTATGCAATATTGTATTTCCTCAATGGTAATTGCCACAGAGTAAAAGTACTAACTCTCTGCAGTACATTATTAACAAAGTATATCATTATAGAGTACATACTTACTGCATGTCCCACAGATAAGAATTACAAGGACAATTAAACTATGCCCCAAATAAGTTTTCGAAATACAATTTAAATACTTTGCATTATTGTGGAATAAAATGACTGACTGCAAAACTAATATAATTTGCTAATAACCATGTTGTGACACAAATGTAATAAGCATCATTCTCACTATCAAGATACTTTTAATATCACTTATTAACAGTGATAAAAAATCTGATGATTATCAATGATTTGTAATATTTTACTAAGCTGCAGCAGAGGGATCCATTAGTTAACATTTCCTTACACCTTACAGACTGCTAAATTGAACATTTAACTCACTGTGATCCATGTGTAAAACTTGCAATACACAGAGCCAACTTAATTCCAAATGATGTCCAGGGAATCATAGGACATTTGGTGCCCCTCCTCCTCTGATCTCCTGCACAGAACCCCCCAGTCACACCATCCATGCAATATTGCACATACCAAATAGTTCCTCCCATTTGGCAAAGTAAAAGAGCAAAAGTAGAAGTATAAAGGTGCCGCCTTAAGGGGCAGAAGGGGACATAATGGCAGTGTACACCAATCAGGGTCGAACTGGGACATGAAGGCCCACCAGGGAATGTAATGATAGGAGCCAACAAAAAGGGTGTGGCCAGCCACTGAAGTGGGCGTGGTCAGCCCAAGGAGGACATGTCTAACTCTATAGTGTAGTATATAAAGAAAGCAGTGCATTTACTGAGTGCACAGTCTGGTCCCCACCATTATCAGAACAGCTGGCAGACTCTCCTGTAACTTCTTTTAGCTTTCACTACCTGCTGCTGGTCATGTCTGAAGTTCAGTAGCTGCTTGTCTAGATCCTGCAATGTTTGGTAAAGTGATAAGTGCATGAAATATTGAAAATCCTATCAATCAATGAACACTTTAAATCATTTGCATCCATGTTTATGAATTAAGCTGAATACACATCTTTGCAATTATCGTGCAGATCACACAATCCACGTCCATGAGTACGCTCCCACGATCAAGTTTTATCCTGGCAAAACACATCACAATTGTTGATTTGGCTTTATTTACTGGTCCATCTTTGTTTCAAGTTTCACATTTGTACATTTCATACTTGCCAACTCTCCCGGAATGTCCGGGAGACTCCCGCATGTTGCGAGAGGCTCCCGGACTCCCGGGCGAGTGTGGCAAACTCCCGAATTCTGCCCACTTCACTAGGAAGTGCCCCACTTCTTAGTGAAGTGGGCAGAATTAGATCCCAAACGACGCAATTTTGGCCGTCCCGCCCCCCTCACGCCCCCTCTACTGCCTGGCTCCGGGAAGGGAGCTGAAGAAAGTCGGCAAGTATGGTACATTTTAATGTTTAAATTTAATTTTTTTATGTCAGCATATATATGAGCTTTTCCATACATAATGCTCCTGGATGTAGTTAAAGGTCTCCCAGTGAAAGTAATGGTTAGTACTTAGCAGAAGCGCACTATGGAATAAAAGAGCCAACTCTATAATAAAACAGATATACATGAACCCAAAATAACACAACTTAATAACATTATTATTGATCTCTGCTATGTGTGTAATATTCTGTAGACCTCTCCTTGTCAACCTGTTCTCCAGCTGCTGTGGAACAACAAATCCAAGCATGTGGCGGTATGGCATGCCGTTACTTGTAACAAGTTGTAACTACCCAACAACTGGAGAGCTACAGGCTGCATAAGCAATGTCGTGACTGTTTTTATTCATCAACATTTTGGTTCATTTAATCGTATTTTGCACAGTCTATCCCCAATGAACGTCCAGAAGTTGCTTTGAATCCTGTACCACAAAGCTGGGAACAAATCTTCCTGCACTACAAAGGAGGGGATTCAGTTCTGTATTACAAAGTGCTCCTTCTCGAAAGCAATACTGTAAATCTCTTTAATTAGACCTGAGCACTTGCTTGGTGTCACATTAATATTAGCACACTGGTTTAAACAGTAAAAAATATATGTTATTTTCCACATACAGTTCTATTGCCAGTATACCCATCCAATGCCCACCACATGCTGCTCCATTATCACCTTATACAGCCCTTTGCCCAGCAGTGTATTCACCCCCCTGCATTCTGCTCCACTCAGGTGCCAAGTTCTGTCAGACAAGCTAGCTACCTGCATTGCTATTGGTTAAAACTCTAATACCTCTTTTCAAGCAGAAGCATGGACCTGGGAATAACCCATGTCGTGTGTCGGTGTGAATGGGGTGACCCGGGTGGTGCAACCAGGGTTATTCTCGGGTTGGAGCCGGATATGTTGCGGACTGAAAGGTGTTCCTGGGTTATTCAACCTGGGCCCTGTTAAAAGCAGCTCATTGGTGGATTGGAATTACTCTCTGATGATGCCGTGTACATGCTGCAGAATGGCAGGGATGGTGAATTGGCAGGATGCAGAAATCAGAGAGCTACTTGCTGTAAGAGGGAGATAAAGAAGCAAATTACTGGCACAGTGAAAGATGCAACTATTTATGGGAACATTGCTAAGATACTGATGGACCAGCGAATGAAGCGCTCACAGCAGCACGTTGTCAACAAACTCAAGTCCTTCAGGAAGCAATACAGCAAGGTGCATGACCACAACAAAAAGTAAAGTAACAATAGCCGCATGGAGTGGCCATATTATTATAACTTGGGCAATGTTGTATTTGGCAACTCAGCCCTATCCAACCCCATTCGCCTTTCTTCATCGAGCTGTGCTAACAGTACTGTAACCCCAGAAAGCAGCTGTACTGGCTCGCCCTCGTCACAGATGGTGGATGAAGAGACAGCAGATAATAGCGAACATGATTCCTTTGTTAATGAAGACCTAAGGACTAGTATTGAAGAAGCAGCACCCCAGACTGATACATTACATATTCTCCATTATTTACCAAATATCAAGAATATGATGCTTACCAAAAATTGTGGTCAACTACAGCCTGCAGAATAACTGAATACCAGCCTTTTCGGTTGTAGTAGTCTGCCGAGTTGTCTCTGGGGGCAGTAATTGGGATGTGTGTCCCATCTATGGCTCCAGCATACTGTGGATATACATGTAGTTTGAAACCTTTTATGGTGTCATCGAGGCCAGATTACAGACTGTATCCGGCTGCATTAATCTGTCGTTTGCATCCAGAAACAGAAGGAATACACAATAATACAGCAACTACTGCACAGTAGCTGCTGATATCTCTCGTTGGCCATGATTACAGCAATGCAGTCATTTTCCACCTATGTGACTCACCTATAAGAGCCACCTATAAGAGTCTGCTATGTCATCTATGAGAGCTTCTGCTGTCCCCTTTTAATGACCCATCTATAAGAGCCTGCTATGTCCTCTATAAGAGCCTCTGTTGTCCCTTTTTATTGACTCTGCTTGATAATGCAGGGCAGACATGGGTCCAGTGCGACCCGGGATATAAAAGTGTGGTGTTTAGGTTTCAACACGGGTTGAAGCCATGTTCAAATTATATATTAACATATTAAGCCATATTCATATTAGCTCATGTCTGACCTGGGATTTTAGTGATAAAGAGCTATAAGATTACACTTTCTACATGACAGCCCAGGTAGCTTAATAACAGTAGACCCATCACCTGGTGACATTTTTTTCACCAGAACTTGTTGTGCTGAAGCTTTGTTATTTAACTAAAGGGCATCTCTGTTTTTCCAAGTGAAATCTCCTGGCGAGGTTATTTTGGTACCATACTTATGTCCACATCCATGTTCGCATGGATGCTATCACATGCACAGATGCAAATGCAGGTCAGTGATGAGCAGGATTATCCTGCTACAGTTACAGTTTACTCTTCAATTTGTTTTTCTTTTTAAAAAAACAGCCTATATCTGAAGATCTAGAGAGAAACTTTACTATATTGGCCATCATAAAATAACCTGCCAATCATGTAGAGCAATGTGCTTGGATTAACATTGCGCTCCTGTACTTTATGGACCACAGTTACAAAGCACAAATTAAACTTTTTTTTTTTTTTTTTTTAAATTGACCAAAGGGTGCCAAGAAATGTGATTCTCTGTCAAAGTACCAGTGAAAATTGCAAAATGCATCCCATTAAAAGTATATGCCAAGACTTTATATTCATTAGCTTGGTGCTGATTCAGAGAGGAATAGGCTATGTGCCCTTCCATACAGAAAGAAAAACTCCCTAAAAATGCACCCTCTCAAGCCATTTATCAAATTTTAACAATTTTGCTCAGTAAAATGAAATCTCGTTTTTGCATTGCTCCTCACAAGAGGATGCACCAGTGCTTTTACTCCATACAAAAAGTGACATAACTAAGCCCAACTCCTCCTATCTGCCAGTGCAAACTTCTGCTTCCCTTCAAGTCCCGCATCTTGCTCCACAAACCATGGGCCTTGTTCATTAAGGAATGTAGATCCTGATATGTGCCGTATTTAACATAAAATCACTCTGCGTATGCTCAGAAACAAATTATATACCAGTGAACGCAAGTGCATGCAATTCATCTTCAAAAGCAAAGGATACTTCTGTCTACTTGCAATTTTAAAGGGTGAAACTGGGGAGACATGGGGCGTATGCACGTAGGCAATGTACAGTAAGGGTATTCTAAGGTTAAACACATGCACATTCATCCAATTCAAGCTTTGGACATCTCTAAGGTACGTGTTTTTTAGCCGTATCACTTGCACTAGTTACAGGGCAGGTGTATTATCTGGCAATAAAGGAATATAACACGGTCTTTGTGGCAATGCAGGAATATAATACAGGCTTTGTGGCAATGCAGGAATATAAGCATTTATGTGGCAATGCAAGAATATAACACAGTCTTTACTGCAAATGCCAGGTGCATATGCACAGGGCCATCTTTTCCATTGGGCACGATGGGCAGGTGCCCGGGGGCCCCATAGGCAGGGCTCTTAATAAGAATAAATAATCCTGCAAAAATAAAAACCTGCAAAAAAAACCTTCAAGGATCACTGAGCAAGTACATCTATCTATCTCTATCTCTATATATCTATATCTATATCTATATCTGTATCTCTATACATCTATATATATATATATATATATATATATATATATATATCTATATATGTAGGGGCCCCGATGCACTGCTTTGCCCAGGGGGCCCATAATGTTGTTAAGATGGCCCTGCATATGCATGCCAGGATAGGTGTTCAGATGGGACTTTATATATACATATGGATTGTGCACTGTCTTGTGTTTGTCTGCATACAGCAAGTGCCATGAAGGCAGAGAATACAAATACCCGTATTCAACTAAACATTTCTTGGGATCCACTTGTACTTGAATATGGGTGTACTTGCATGCAATGTCCGTCCAATTAACCAAAAAACGCAAATTGTTTTTACTTTGCGTTCCTTAATGAATCGTACTGCAATTGTTTTGAAAGTAAAATAGGTTCACCTGTATAAATCGAGATGCACAGCATAACTAAATATGACTTTACTCTGCACATTGACCCTTTTTGCATTTTGATAATTACCTCCTATTGCGAAACTACCCATACTAGATCAAGGCCAATGTGATTTCAAATTAAAAGACGTCTCTCAGTAACTTAGACAGCTGCTTTAATTTGCAACCTCATCCCTATTAATTTGCTTGTCATGACTGTGAAAGAAGAGAGAAAGGGGGAAAAATTAAGCACTTTTATAGTATGTTGAAAAATGTTTTGATAACAGACAAACTTTAAAAATGTTTATATAAGACGGTCACATAAAAATGTATCAGGTGGGCCTGTACTTATAAAACTGCCTCTCTATTCTAATGCAGGATACCCAAATCCTATTGAGCTGCTATCATTCTCTGCACTGTCAGTTAGAGAGCAGGAGCATTGTAAAATATCCTAAAGATCCTGGTAAATCTCCCCAAATTCTTTGTCCCTGACACATGCTGTATGTCATTATCTGAATTTTCACCGTTTTCTCAATCTATGACTAGCAAAAAAAACATTATACTGTAGTTTCTCAGCAAGCTCACCGCCTCTCAGTTCTTGAGCAGCTGCTGCTAAACCCATTAAGGTGAATTCATCAAGGTAATACCTCCCAAGAGATGTAGAGTTTATACAGTGAACACAAGGTGAAGTACTGAACACTTCTAACTTACCAATAAACATCCCCTCACATAAAAAATTCTACCTCCATTCTTGTTCTAAAAAATGCTCACACCAGAAATATACTGAAAATTGCCTTCAAAAAGCTATCTTGATTAATGGGCTAATGCCCAGGCAGGAGTAGAATACCTGACTCTGAGTTCCAGGACTTCCAACTCTTTCTATTCTTGGTTAACAAAATCAGTCTTTCCTTTTCAATTGATTTTGCATAGTAATAAATGATACATTTCCTGCCAATTTCAAGAAACAAACCATCTATCTCTTTCAAAAATTGAATTAGCCAGAATTTATTAGTTTTGTAAGAAGATTGCAAGCAAAACTATTTCTGTAACACTTTAGTATTCCACATCTATGTTGCTAGTTCTTTCCTGCGGGCCATTTAACGCATCAAAATCTAAAGTTTTTCATGACATTTAAAGGGCATCTGTCACTAACTTATTTACCCATAAGGACATGACTAAGATATACATTGACACTGAAACCACTAAATTAAATATAAAGGTTGCCTTATATAAATGAGATACTGATAGCATTTACAAATGCTGTATAGATTAGGTATAGGATTGATTATTCATAATGTTTGGGATTTTCCTGTAATCTGGAGCACTAAGCCTAAAACATACTAAAGTGCATTTATAAATGACCCCTATAATTCCCCACACTGCCCTAGGCATTCCCTTTAAACTATTTTATGATGCTCTTCATAGTGACTGAAGGACAAAGTGATCTGGGGCTTGATTCATTAAGGATCTTAACTTAAGAAACTTCTTATTTAAGTCTCCTGGACAAAGCCATGTTACAATGCAAGGGGTGCAAATTAGTATTTTGTTTTGCACATAAGTTAAAAACTGACTGTTTTTTCATGTAGCACACAAATACTTGATAGCTTATTTGTACACTGACATTTAAAGTTGATATTTGTGTGCTGCATGAAAAAACAGACAGTATTTAACTTATGTGCAAAACAGAATACTAATTTGCACCCCTGGTCCAGGAGACTGAAATAAGAAGTTTCTTAAGTTAAGATCCTTAATGAATCAGGCCCAGAGTGATGAAACCGACTGCTATTGGTTCGCGCTGGAGGTATGTCTGTGGGGTGATACCAGCATACCTATTAATAGCTTATGCAGACAGCAGAGCGTGTGTAAGTCGTGAGAACATCATGATAGAGTGGATGTAAAATGAATGTGCTGCAGTGGGAGACACTCTTGTTCAACGGGTTCAGTGAGTTCACTAGCTAGGCAAGCACAAACTCAGCGATCCTCTGCCAAGAGATTTATTCTGTGTTTCCTATCACAGCTGCCGGTGCCGGGGAATATACAAAAGCAGTGTTGTACAGCTAATCTGCACAACGTTTAATTGTTAACTTCTAATCTGACTGGTCTTTAATTGTCCTTGAGATTGGTTGAACATACAAATAATGTAAATATTTAATCTATGATTTTAAGGCAACTAACTACTCATTATAAAACACACATTACACATTGTTACTATGTAATATACAGCTCATATTAAGAAATGCACATGTTTAATATACTTTGGAGAAATATGCATTTTATTCTTCTGAAGTTCTCATTCTTGAGCAGTGACACTTTTGCTAAAATTCAAAATATTTCTTGTGTATCTACATATGTAAACTTTTATAAGTCAGATAACTGTTAATAGTTTTCTTATGTATGCATTTCACATATAAGCAAAATGACTATGTATTATAGTATTATGCGTATTAAGACACACAATTATATTGTTCAAAGACACAGTACACCCATACTTAACATGAGTAACATTCTTAAGTACAGGAAAGTCATGTACATTTTACTGGAATTATCATGTTTAGGGCCTATTTACCAAGCTCGTAAGAGCAGAAAATCCCCCGAAAAAGAAAGCGGTAGTTTTCAAGAGAAAACTGCAATAATAAGTAAATAATAATAGATATTTATAAGTTATAGGTTTCTATGGGGACTGCTATTTGCGTAATTTACCAATTTCTGAACATTAAAGATTTTTTGGAATTTGTCCCCGATGGCAGTGTCTTGTGAATAATTCATGACTGTAAACTGCAATAACCAAAGCAAACTGAAATGTAATCCTTACTGGGGTATTCAGTTACCTTTAGATACACAAAGGGTGGGGGATTGCTTATATGTCATGGCTAGTAACTATTAATGACAATAAACATTATCCAGTTTTTTAGCTCTGTAAGTAACATAAAGCAATATGATATAATAACCTGTTTTTATTGCACTGTAAAAGCTTGAAACCTAACTAAAATAAGAGCCTGAAGAACAGTTTTATTGTGTTTTACACCAATATTGCAAATTGGCGAAAGCAGCAGGTTGCTTAGACATCAGGGGGTAAATGTATCATACTCCGGTTTCTTCAAGTCGCCGGAAATCGGCGAGTTGACTGCTAAAATTTAAAGCGGCGCTGCCTGGTTGAAAGATAACCACACACATAAAAGCCAATAACAATTATCTGTCAACCACATTTTTTTAAATTGATTTTAATTACATTACTATTGTGCTTTGGGTATTGAACTAGGTGTCCAATACTTCAGCTTGTGTGGTCAGCTATATTCAAATGCATAGTAAATGCATGAACACTTATTCAGTACTTGCAAGTGTTTTAATGTTTTAGACAAATTGCAGCATAAGCCAGTCTGATTAAAAAATAGTCTAATATAGGTGCCCAGCATTCACCATTACTGAAGCATATGAACTTGGAACAGCTAATCAGTCCACACTGAAGGGGAGAGTGATGCTACAGAGCACATTAAGATACTTCAGACACTTATATCAATAGATATTAAACTGTCACATTTTAATTGAAAACACTCACATGTGATAGGTGTATAATTCAACTGAATCATATAAACATATAAACTAACCAGGGGCAGAACTAGAACCTTTGGGGGCCCATTACAAGATTTTAAAGGTGCCCTGAAAATGTCTAGGTAGGGACTCCCTTCATCCCCTCACTTGCTTTACTGAGCCGCCAGCTGCCTGCTGTTTTCCTAGTTGCACACTGCTCTACACTTCACTTGATACTCAGAGAGAAAGGGGGCATAGAGTTCACTGTCACTCTTTAATTTTGGAGTTCTAGAAAACTTTAAAGTGGTGATGGTAAGTTTGCCTTTACAAGCCATTGCTGCGTGAAATTATCACTGCAAAATTGCCGATTTCCGGCAACTTGCAGAAATCGGAGGATGATACATTTACCCCCACGTGTCACTGACATTTTAGAATGCCACAGTACCTAAATTAACTCAGTGTAACATGGAAGTGAATGGCGAAAGTTGTTCTCTGTCACACCATTTCAATCTCACTGTCAAAAGGTAAATGCACTCCGCCACACTTTAAATGTATAATTTATTTTAAATATAGGCACACAGCTGTCCTGGTGATTTTTTTTTTTTTTTGAAAAGTACATTTTTATTGAAGTTTTCCAAAACAACATAGGCGTGAAAATGAGACACCATTTGACATGAATGTGAAACACATCACTTAAAAGAGTAAACATTAAAGAGAACTCAAAACAACACAGAATACATTGGCATGTTATTGACAAGAAACAGGAATGTTGTTTTTCTTATTATTTTTGCTTGGGGGGGAAAGGGAAGACAAACAGTGGGGAAGACGGATTAGGGGAATAGGGGGAGGAAGAGGAAGGTTTATCACATATTATGCCATGGACCAGGTGGTAGAGAAGAAAAATAGTGGTATACATAGCTGCTCAGGTGATTTTTATAAATGTACACAAGCAAACTGGAAGAATAACTATCAGCAGTAGCACTTGTGTCTGCGTTTAATTTACAACCACTTCACAACCTGGGGAAAATACGTCTGGACTATTTTACCTGCTGTAGATTGTCTTATTATGACAAGCAATCTAGGTACATTTTCTCTTTCATTATAACTTCCCCTCAAACAATATAATAAATGATTAACTTTTTTGTCTACTGCAATATGTGTCTTTGCTGCCCTTCCTCCTGCAGTTACATTAAAGTTGGATATGTGCCATAACACAGACCAGTGAATGAACATCACACATATATATGCATAGGAATACATTTAGCTCTTAAATGGCTGTAAATAGGCTGTACATAGGAACAAATGAGTCTGATGCAAGGGGTGGGAGTTTACCAGGCAGCAGCCTGATCTCCTTACTGGGCAGAGGGGACTTGTCTGAATATGAGGAGATGAGAATAGGGGAGGAGTTTCCTATGTAAGACAGCTGAGGCAAAATCCTGTGTTACTTTCGGTCAGTCAGAAATGTGAACCGGCTTTATCCTGCTATACTGCAAGGGGTGGCACTTGCAGCTACACCTTTTCTCTCTGGGTATATATACTGTGCTCGAGAGTCAGAGAAAGCCGGCTGCCTGGTTGCTGTGGAAGGGAAGGAGGAGTGGCTATTATCACACTGACTCATATCTCTAATCATTTACATGACAAAGTAAAGGGACTTAATGCAACCACGGCTTTATGCAAGAAACAAGTCCTTTTTGGTAACAGCTCTGTGTTGGAGCAGTGTGCATTACTGTAATCTCTTGTCACTGGGAACAGTACAGAAATATAATTCATTAATAGCAGCCTGAAGAAAATAAAACAAGGAAAATGGTAAATGCCAACATTCTTCTTATAGCCTGCCACAGTGATTTATGTTAATAACAAAAAACGTTGTTGCTTTAGAGCTGCACTACAAACTTTTACTGTCTCTTTCACTCCCATGGGGTCTGTTCCATGCAGCTGTTTTATCTGGGGCTTTGTGCCACACAGAGGAAGGGGGTGACCCGGACGACCAATCAGTGACCACATGCATTATTATTTATTATTATCACATGCATGGTGATTTGCAGCTTCTGTTTAGTCCTCCTACTCTCCAACTATTTTAATTTTATTTTAATTGGAAAAAATGTAATTATCTGTGGTAATGCAACTTTAGCCTAATATTCTTATGATGCTATAGCAAAATGATATGTTGACTGCTGCTGCCAAAATGGACGTGTATCAAACTAAAAGGATATGTACAGAAATATAGCCCAGGTAACTTTTGCTAAGAAGACAAAAATGTAAACTATGAATTGTAATTCTGTTTACTTTTCCACAATATGACACTACGATAACTAATTCATAGTTGTCAACCTTTAATAAGAAAAAAAATCCTGGAACACTTTGAGGCTGTGCTGATACATATGTCATGTGCTGCAAAGAGGACCTTGGTGCATTACAATTCCCATAACATCATGTCATAAACAGATAAACTATATAATCTATTTCATAATCAGGTTATACCAGTAACACGTCTGGTGAAGAAGGAGCAACTAGATCTAACTGTCAACATTAAAGTGCAAGATGTTATCCACCAAACAACCGCTGTCATTGTGTTGCCGAGGCAGATTGTATATTGCAGTTACCATGGGGCTGGAGACAGGAGGATAGGCAGGCGGTAACGCTACACAAAATAAGGAATGTGACCGGAGGGCTTCTAGAATCAATTAAACCGACTGCGTTCTAGATGGCATCACCGCGGCCCATGTGACTTTACAATCGCCTATTCTCCTGTTGCCAGGAACTCCGAAGCCTTTGGAGAAAGGGAAGAAACTGTGATTGGACCATAACAGAAGATGGGAGGAGCATATAAACATTTCTACTGGCTATGATGGTTTTAGAGACAGAGTGATGAAGCCGGCTGCTATTAGTTCACGCTGGAGGTATGTATCACGAATCACCCTATGAGTTGAGTTATCAGAACCTGTTGTTGACGAGAGCTTCACCTATAGCAACCCCCTTTCTCATAGATCCAGATATGTTCGCCGGTACTCGGTTGTCTCCAGGACTTATTCTCGGGTTGTAATAACTCAACTCCGGTAGGTAGGCACCACAGAGGTATTGACAGTGGGATGCTGAGCAGAGATATTCCAGGACCAGATAAAGCAGGACACTGAGTAGTAACAGGATGCAGTACCAACCTTCACCAGTATTACAGATTAGCAGTGTGGAGTAGAGGATGGTGTAGTACCAGCTGTGGCCTGTGTGAGATGGAGCTAGAGAGCAGCACAGTGTCAGTGTCAGGGAAAATGCCGGAGCAAGATTGAGCAGTAAATCTGCACTGTGAAGACATAGGTGAGTCCGAATCCAAGTAGAAGTCAGGGCCACGAGTAAACAAGCAAGGTCAGTATACAAGCAGAGATCAAAACAGGGATCAATCAGGAAACTGGCAGACTAATCACAGAACCAGAAGCACATAGAAGCAAGCGTGTGACCACTATAACCGGAAAAGGTAGAGTGAAGCTGACAGGTATTTAAACCAGTAGTAGCCAATCAGTGCAGGTGTCAGATAGAGCTGCAGATGAGAGGAGTTCAGGTGATCACACTCAGGCTGAAAACAACACTGCAGCAGCCAAAAATAAATCAGCAGTTACCTGCTGTTCCTAACAGTATGGCTGTGGGGTGATACCAGCATACCTATTAATAGCTTATGCAGACAGCAGAGCGTGTGGAAGTCGTGAGAACATCATGATAGAGTGGATGTAAAATGAATGTGCTGCAGTGGGAGACACTCTTGTTCAATGGGTTCTGTGAGTTCACTAGCTAGGCAAGCACAAACTCAGCGATCCTCTGCCAAGAGATTTATTCTGTGTTTCCTATCACAGCTGCCGGCGCCGGGGAATAAACAAAAGCAGTGTTGTACAGCTAATCTGCACAACAATTAATTGTTATCTTACAATCTGACTGGTCTTTAATTGTCCTTGAGATTGGTTGAACATAGAAATAATTTAAACAATATTTAATCTAAGATTTTAAGGCAACTAACTACTCATTATAAAACATACATTACACATTGTTGCTATGTAAAATACAACTCATATTAAGAAATGCACATGTTTAATATACTTTGGAGAAATATACATTTTATTCTTCTGAACTTCTCATTCTTGAGCAGTGACACTTTTGCTAAAATTCAAAATATTTCTTGTGTATCTACATATGTAAACTTTTATAAGTCAGATAACTGTTAATAGTTTTCTTATGTATGCATTTCACATATAAGCATAATGACTATGTATTATAGTAATATGCTTATTTAGACACACAATTATATTGTACAAAGACACAGTACACCCATACTTAACATGAGTAACATGCTTAAGCACAGGAAAGTCATGTACATTTTACTGGAATTATGTTTAGGGCCTATTTACCAAGCTCGTAAGAGCATAAAATCCCCCGCAAAAGAGAACGGTAGTTTTAAGGAGAAAACCGCAATAATAAGTAAATAATAATAGTTATTTATAAGTGTTATGAGCCGCGGCGGCTCTGGGCACCTCCGCGACTCACTTACGGGGGTTGTGGCAGCGTACCGGCTGTCGTCATGATGACCGGGACGTCATTTCCTTCAGGTCCCGGCCGTTGCCTAGGCAACGGTCAGGACGCTCTTAGCTGATAGCGCCGCGTTCCGGCATACAGATCACCGGGCGCGTGCGCACTACTTGTTTAGTTAGCCCGGCTGGGCTAAATCATCTTTCCTACAGGGCACTTCTGATTGGGCATCACTTGTTTAAAAGGCAGGAAGGGACAAGCCCTCCCTGCCGGTTATAGTTCCTGCTTGTCATACTAGCCTGCTGTGTTCCTCTGCTCTCTGATTACTTTTGGATTCTGACTACTGTTGCCGACCCTTGCCTTGTTTACTGACTACGTTTGATTGCCTGTGCCCCTGGACCCATTGCCTGAACTCTTACGCTGCTGTTTTGCCTGTGACCTCTGACCTCGGCTTGTCTTCCGATACTCTGTCTGCTGCCGGACCCTGACCCTTGCTTGGACATCACTCCGCTGTGTGCTCCTATACTCTTTTTTCTGGGTTCCCCTCAGTCAGTGCACAACTCACGACCCTTTGTTGTCTGCGGCCAAGTCTGTCCCCACCATTAGGGGCTCCAGTGAACACCAGACCTAAGAGCAGACTCAGGGTTTTGTAGTGCTGGCTGTTTGGGTTCCTAACATTATAACCGGCCCAAAAAAAAAATGAAATTTTTTTTTTTAGCACCAGGTGTGAGTGAATTATCGCATTCGGTTCCATGGAACCAAGTCCGGCGCAAGTGCTGGCAGGACAAATCCCGACCTTGTCCCAAGTGGTCCAGGAACTGTCCCAGTGGCAGGCTGCCCAGGAACAGGCATCCAGATCCTCACAAGCTGCTCAGTCCGCAGTGGTGGAACCCAAGATGCATTTACCTGACCGCTTTTCGGGAGATGACAGACTCTTTCGTAACTTCCGTGAAAGCTGCATACTCTACTTCAAATTGAGACCAATCTCGTCTGGATCTCCACAGCAGAGAGTGGGGATAATCATTTCTCTCCTACAAGGGGATCCGCAATCTTGGGCATTCAGCCTGGATTCCAACAGCCCTCACTTGCAGTCCGTGGACGCCTTCTTTGAAGCACTTGGTTTGATTTATGACGACCCGGACCGAGTGGCCTCCGCAGAAGCACAGCTGTGATCTCTAGTACAAGGACGGCGGTCCGCAGAAGAATACTGCTCTAATTTCAGACGTTGGGCCTCAGATTGTGAATGGAACGACCCAGCTCTCCGTAGTCAGTTCCGGCTGGGACTCTCAGAACAAATCAAAGATTCCCTTGTCCAGTATCCCACTGCAGGATCCCTCGAGGAACTCATGCAGTTAGCCATTCGGATTGACAGAAGATTTCGAGAAAGGAAAGCTAAGAAGGAAAATCCTTCATTCTTTTCTCCTATTCCTTCTCAAACTTCATCCACTGACCAGGTTGAGCCTATGCAGCTGGGAGCATATCGACTGTCGTCTGAGGAACGTACCCGGAGGCGTACTTTGGGCCTCTGCTTGTACTGTGCAGAGAAGAGCCATCTGCTTTGTTTCTGCCCTGTTAAACCGGGAAAAGACCAGGCCAAGTGAACATGGAGAGTGTCTATTTAGGCCTACAAGTCATCTCTCCAAAAAATTCTCTGCTTGTACCTGCTCAGCTCACTTTCAACAGACGAGAGATTTCCGTTCCAGCCTTTCTGGACAGTGGAGCTGCCGGAAACTTTTTGGATTTGGCCCTCGCCCGGTCCCTGGGTTTCGCAGCCGTTCCTCTGGAATCCGTCATTACTGTTTTTGGACTGGATGGAAATCGCCTTGACAAGGGTTTAATATATCATCGCTCACCTCCTTTGCAGTTAAAGTTGGGTGCCCTTCACACCGAGGCCATCTCTCTGTATCTAATTAATTGTCCTTCGGGTCCTTTAATTCTGGGCCACCCCTGGCTGGTTCTTCACAATCCTTGTATCGACTGGTCCAAGGGTGAAATCATCAAATGGGGTCCTAGATGTTCCTCCTCATGCTTGTCTCTACCACTCAGAATTACTCAGATCTGCCCTGAACGGTTGCCGTTTCATTACCGTGAATTTTCTGACGTTTTCTCTAAAAAAGAAGCAGATATTCTTCCTCCACACCGGGAGTACGATTGTGCTATTGACCTTGTCCCTGGTTCTAGGTTACCCAAGGGAAGATTATTTGCCTTATCTATTCCAGAGACCCAATCCATGGAATCATATGTAAAGGAGAACCTGCAAAAAGGCTTCATACGGCCTTCCAAGTCTCCTGCCGGAGCAGGCTTCTTCTTTGTGGCAAAAAAAGATGGTGGGCTGAGGCCCTGTATCGATTACAGAGGGCTAAATAAAATAACCATTAAAAATACTTATCCTTTGCCACTTATCTCAGCCATCTTCGATCAACTAAAGGGAGCTAAAATTTATTCCAAAATTGACCTACGAGGGGCCTACAATTTGATACGTATCCGAAGTGGCGACGAGTGGAAGACCGCCTTTAATACTCAAACGGGCCATTATGAATACCTTGTTATGCCCTTCGGCCTCAGCAATGCTCCAGCTGTTTTTCAAGACTTGATAAACGATGTCCTTCGTGAATTCCTGGGTTCCTTCGTAGTGGTCTATTTGGACGGCATCCTGATTTATTCCCGTTCATTAGAACAACACCGGGAACATGTTCGACAAGTACTTCTGAAGCTCCGTCATCATAATCTATATGCTAAACTAGAAAAATGTGACTTTGAAGTCTCCAGAGTCACTTTTCTGGGGTATGTTATTTCTCCTGAAGGCTTTGCTATGGACCCCACAAAGGTACAGGCTATTCTTGATTGGGTACAACGCTCTAATTTGAAGGCCATCCAAAGGTTTCTGGGATTCGCCAACTATTATAGAAAATGTATCAGTTCATTTTCTATCCTCATCGCCCCCATCACAGCTCTGATCCGCAAGGCTGCTGATCCTAAGGTCTGGTCGCCTACTGCAGTATCCGCCTTCGAAGCCTTGAAACATGCTTTCATGTCTGCCCCAGTTCTAAGACATCCAAATCCAGACCTCCCATTCATTGTTGAAGTCGATGCTTCGGATGTTGGAGTTGGAGCCGTGTTGTCTCAGAAAGATTCTAAAGACCACCACCTACATCCTTGTGCTTATCTATCTCGAAAATTCTTTTCCGCTGAAGAACATTACGATGTGGGCAATCGAGAGTTACTGGCCATCAAATGGGCACTGGAAGAATGGCGCCACTGGCTTCAAGGAGCAAGACACACTATCACAATCTAGACGGACCACAAAAACCTATCCTACATTGAGTCCGCTAAAAGATTGAATTCCAGGCAAGCACGGTGGTCCCTCTTCTTCTCCCGTTTCCAGTTTATTATTACTTTTCGGCCTTGTTCAAAGAACCTAAGAGCGGATGCCCTGTCCCGTAACTTTATTTCCTCTCAAAGTCCAGTTTCTGAGCCCTGTTCCATTATTCCTGCTTCTTCTATTCTGATTGCCTTCATGCAGGAACTGGGTAAAACCCTTCAGCAATGCCAACCACAAGCACCTTCTGAAACTCCAGTGGGCAAACTTTTCGTACCGGTACACCTCAGAAAGTCGGTCCTCTCCCAGTGTCATCACAACAAGGCTTCTGGACATCCCAGTATTGCCAAGACCATTGAAATTGTTTCTCGTACTGTCTGGTGGCCATCATTGTCTAAAGATGTAAAAGAGTATATATTGTCCTGTGACCTGTGCTCCAAGAACAAAGTTTCCCGAAGTTCCCCTTCCGGGCGATTACTGCCGTTACCTGTTCCGGTCACACCTTGGACCCATGTGTTCATGGACTTCATCGTTGACTTACCTCTATCCTCTGGGTGTAACACCATCTGTGTAACCGTGGACCGGTTCAGCAAAATGGCCCATTTCATTCCTTTAACCAAGTTACCTTCTGCCCGTTCCTTGGCCACTTTGTTCATCAAATATATATTCCGTCACCATGGACTACCGGAAGATACCGTATCGGACCAGGGCTCACAATTCATTGCAGTCTTCTGGAAGGCCTTTTGTTCGCTCCTAGGCATCAGCCTCAGTTTAGTGAAGTATTAATAAGAAGAGGTGGATTGCGCTAATACCCCACTGCTGCTAGACACACCTATAGGCATCACACAAAATTCCCAATGTTGAATACAATAAGTAAAGTATCAGCTTCAGTTTGTCATCAGCCTGCCACCCGCAGTCGAATGGACAGACCGAAAGGGTGAATCAATCCTTGGAGCAATACCTTCGACTGTATATTTCCAAACACCATGACAATTGGCTGACCTCCTTCCCTGGGCCGAATTTGCGTACAACAACGCATGCCACACATCTTCCCGATACTCTCCTTTTTATTGTAACCTTGGGGTTCCATCCCAGAGTCAACTCTTTATCCTCTCTATCCACTGATAGACCACCTGAAATCGGAGCCACGGCCACCCGCCTTAAGAAGATCTGGAAATCAGTACATCAGTCCTTACTCCGAGCTTCCTTCAAGTCTAAAGTCTTTGCCGATCTTCATCGGTCCACTTGTTTATTCAAAGTTGGAGATTCAGTATGGCTCTCTACTCGGAACATAAGACTCTGTCAGCCCTGCAAGAAACTAGGGCCTAAATTTGTTGGGCCATTTACTATTCTAAGACAAGTTAACGCAGTAGCCTTCTGTCACGATTTGCATTCTGCAGCTGCTATCTGCAGTGACTCTGTTGGATTTGTTATGCATTCTACTTGTAGTACCACTGCCCACCAAAGGGGCCACTGTGCTACTTTGGTTATTTTCCTTGATCACTGGGAGTTGTATCACCTGCATGAGGCCTATATAAACCTGCCTGCTTCAAACAGTCTGGGCCAGATCATCAGGTCACTCCTGTGAGCATTCCCTGTGCTCAGCTGAAATCTACTACTGCTGTTATCTGTGTACTGGACTTCCACATCAACAACCATTATACCTGGTACTTCTAGTTCCATGCTGCTTGCTGAAATCTACTACAGCTGTTATCTGTGTACTGGACTTCCACATCAACAACCATTATACCTGGTACTTCTAGTTTCACGCTGCTTGCTGAAATCTACTACTGCTGTTATCTGTGTACTGGACTTTCACATCAACAACCATTGTACTTGTAGTTCCACGCTGTATGCTGAAGCTACCTGTTGTTTCTCATCTGTATACTGAACTGCAATCAAGTTACCTTGTCATCTGTGTGTCTTAATAAAGTCATTATAACCACTTACACTCTCTCCGTGGTCATACCTGGGAAATCCTGACACCTTCAAACTGAAGCTTCCTGAATCTCTGAAAATCCCCAGCACCTTCCACTGCTCTTTGCTGAAACCTGCCCGGTCTTCCAGACAATTCAAATCTCGACAGTCCTCTAGACCTCAGCCAGTTTTGGTAGATGGACATCAAGAATTCGTAGTCGAGAAAATCCTGGATTCAAAAAAGGTCCAGGGTCAGGTCCACTACTTAGTCCATTGGAAAGGGTACGGCCCAGAAGAAAGGTCATGGGTACCACAAAGAAATCTTCACTCAGATGAATTACTTGCCGATTTCTTTAAAAAGTTTCCCGGAAAACCTGGGTGTCGGGGTTCTTTGACCCCTCCTCAAGGGGGGGGTACTGTTATGAGCCGCCGCGGCTCTGGGCACCGCCGCGACTCACTTCCGGGGTTGTGGCAGCGTCCCGGCCGTCATCATGACGACCGGGACGTCATTTCCTTCAGGTCCCGGCCATTGCCTAGGCAACGGTCGGGACGCTCTTAGCTGATAGCGCCGCGTTCCGGCATACAGATAACCGGGCGCGTGCGCACTACTTGTTTAGTTAGCCCAGCTGGGCTAAATCCTCTTTCCTACAGGGCACTTCTGATTGGGCATCACTTGTTTAAAAGGCAGGAAGGGACAAGCCGTCCCTGCCGGTTATAGTTCCTGCTTGTCATACTAGCCTGCTGTGTTCCTCTGCTCTCTGATTACTTTTGGATTCTGACTACTGTTGCCGACCCTTGCCTTGTTTACTGACTACGTTTGATTGCCTGTGCCCCTGGACCCATTGCCTGAACTCTTACGCTGCTGTTTTGCCTGTGACCTCTGACCTCGGCTTGTCTTCTGGATACTCTGTCTGCTGCCAGACCCTGACCCTTGCTTGGACATCACTCCGCTGTGTGCTCCTATACTCTTTTTTCTGGGTTCCCCTCAGTCAGGGCACAACTCACGACTTTGTTGTCTGCGGCCAAGTCTGTCCCCACCATTAGGGGCTCCAGTGAACACCAGACCTCAGAGCAGACTCCGGGTTTTGTAGTGCTGGCTGTTTGGGTTCCTAACAAAAATTTATAGGTTTCTATGGAGACTGCTATTTGCGTGATTTACCAATTTCTGACCATCAAAGATTTTCGGAATTTATCTTCGATGGCTGATGCCATTGGATGATGGTGTTAGCTATCGAAGCCTATGGGAAGAGCATTACGGTAGAGGGGTCTTTGGATCCCTCACCGCATCTTCCCGGCTCTCTCCTACAGTCACTATTGCAATTTTGTCTTTGCACATGCGCAGAGCAACTTTGCCATAGTGACTGGAGAGAAAAAACACCTTAGTGCAGTGGTTCCCAAACTTTTGCAGTTCGCGGCACCCTTAGAGTCTCCATAATATTTTCAAGGCACCCCTCCCAAATAATTACAGAGCAGTCCTGTTTTAGAAGTAGTTGTGTCAAAAAAACGTAATAAGTATTTAGGTCAGGACAAAAATACTTATTTAGTTGTATGCAAAAATAATACACATAAATCCAAGGAAAAATAATATTTTTATATATTTTTTTCAATTATATTTCTGTCAGAGAATAATTGACAGCTAACTCACACTGTGACCTCCTTCATCTCCACACACTCTGACCCCTCTGCATCCAGTCACACTACCCCCTCTGCATCCACTCACTCTACCCCCTCTGCATCCAGTAATGCTGCCCCCTCTGCATCCAGTCACTCTGCCCCCTCTGCATCCAGTCACCTTGCCCCCTCTGCATCCAGTCACACTGCCCCCTCTGCATACAGTCACGCTGTCCCCTCTCACACTGCCCCTTCTGCCCTCTCTCACGCTGCCCCCCTCTGCATCCAGTCACACTGCCCCCTCTGCATCCAGTCATGCTGCCCCTTCTGCATCCAGTCACACTGCCCCCTCTGCATCCAGTTACGCTGCCCCCTCTCACACTGCCCCCTCTGCATCCAGTCACGCTGCCCCCTCTGCATCCAGTCATGCTGTCCCCTCTGCATCCAGTCAAGCTGCCCCCTCTCACACTGCCCCTTCTGCCCTCTCTCACGCTGCCCCCTCTGCATCCAGTCACGCTGTCCCCTCTGTATCCAGTCACACTGTCCCCTCTCACGCTGCCTCCTCACTCTGTCCTCTCTCACGCTGCCTCCGTTGCACCCTCTGTGCTCTCTCAGGCTGCCTCCACTCACACAATCCCCTCTGCCCTCTCTCACGCTGCCTCCTCTCACACTGCCTCCTCTCACTCTGCCCCCTCTGCCGCGACCAGCCAGAGAAAAAAAAACAAACAAAAAAACTTACCAATCCGTGCGGCGCATGGGACCCAGTATCCTCCTTTCTCCCACAGCTTGTCACTGAATGTCGAACTCGCTGCAGGAGAGAGGAGGATGCTGGGTCACGGCCGTAGCGCGGATTGGTACGTTTTTTTTGTGTGTTTTTTTTCTCTGGCTGGTCGTGGCACCCCTGTGACAGCGCCCTCTTTGGGAACCGCTGCCTTAGTGTCTGGTGAATAGTCCATGACTTTTAAACTGCAATAACCAAAGACAAACTGAAATGTAATCCTTACCAGGGTATCCATTTACCTTTAGATACACAAAGGGTGGGGGATTGCTTATATGTCATGGCTAGTAACTATTAATGACATTAAACATTATCCAGTTGTTTAGCTCTGTAAGTAACATAAAACAATTTGATATAATAACCTGTTTTTATTGCACTGTAAAAGCTTGAAACCTAACTAAAATATGAGCCTTAAGAACAGTTTTATTGTGTTTTACACCAATATTGCAAACTGGCGAAAGCAGCAAGTTACACAATCGATGTCCAGTTTGGTCAGACATCAGGTGGCCAAAGTGGGAAGATCCAGCCATCCGGCATACAGAGCAAAACGCCGGATTTCTTTCAGCATCACTGGAGCCTGTTAGTATGGTTGAAAGATAACCACACACATAAAAGCCAATAACAATTATCTCTCCACCACATTTTTTAAAATTGATTTTAATTACTGTACATTACTATTGTGCTTTGGGTATTGAACTAGGTGGCCAATACTTCAGCTTGTGTGGTCAGCTATATTCAAATGCATAGTAAATGCATGAACATTTAAATTAAAATGCAAATTCAATACTTGCAAGTGTTTTAATGTTTGCAGCATAAGTCAGTCTGATTAAAGAATAGCCTAATATAGGTCCACAGCATTCACCATTACTAAAGCATATGAACTTGGAACAGCTAATCAGTCCACACTGAAGGGCCGAGTGATGCTACAGAGCATATTAAGATACTTCAGTCACTTCTAGCAATAGATATTAAACTGTCACATTTTAATTGAATACACTCACATGTGATAGGTGTATAATTCAACTGAATCATATAAACATATAAGCTAACCAGGGGCAGAACTAGAACCTTTGGGGGCCCATTTCAAGATTTTAAAGGTGCCCTGAAAATGTCTAGGTAGGGACACCCTTCATCCCCTCACTTGCTTTACTGAGCCGCCAGCTGCCTGCTGTTTGCTAGTTGCACACTGCTCTAAACTTCACTTGATGCTCATAGAGAAAGAGGGCATAGAGTTCACTGTCACTCTTTAACTTTGGAGTTCCAGAAAATTTAAAGTGGTGATGGTGTGGAGATGTCGCCGGTGCCCGAGAAGCGAGCGAAGATGCCCGCTGCCGCCGTGTCCCTGGAGGGACAGAGGATGCCCCTGGTTCCTGTGCCCAGCAAGAAGGTGAAGAAAGAAGCAAGAACTTACTTACCCATCCAGCGATCCAGCGGCGGTAAGTATGCGTTCTTTTCCCCAGGTTCTGGCAGCGGAGGAAGGATGAGCCAATCAGGGCTCATCTTTCCCTGCTGGCCAATCAGCGGCCGGATACGTGAGCCAATCGCAGCTCGCGCCCGGCCATTTAAAAGATTGGCGCCGACGTGAGCCAATTAACGCTCGCTGATGACGTCACGCCGGCGACTATATAAGTCGCCGGGTGGCGCCATTTTGCCAGAAGAGAGTCGACGGCAGAGAGAGAAGGACGTCGTGGGACGTCCGGAGCAGCGAGTCAAGAACAGAAGCAGCGGAGATCGGCGGCGGGTAGCCCTCGTAAGGGCTGAGAGCGCCCCCGCCTCAGAAGCAGCAGCGGACCCAGCGCCGAACAGGAGAAGAGGCGCCGCCGGCTGGAGGGTCTGGAAGACCCGGAGAAAGAAGGCAGAAGACGGCGTGGCAAGTTGAGATTCCTGCGCAGAGCAGGTAAGTAGCCTCAACGTTAAGTCGGGCACTAGGCCCGTGGCCACGGTCGGGCACAAGGCCCGTGAGGACATTGAATTAGGGGCACAAGGCCCAGGGAATTGGGCACTAGGCCCCGAATAAGTAGTGGGCCAGTAGGCCGTATTGATAAAGGGGACAAGCCCCTAATTGTAGTTAGAGAGGGGGAGGCTCAGAGCCCCCAGGTGCAAGGGCACAAGGCCCTTAGGTAGTTAGTGGCCTAGAGGCCATAGGAAGGCCACAGGGCCTTGGTAGAGGCGGATAGCCCATAGTCTTTAAAGGGCACAAGGCCCTAGTAGTCAGATAGGGAGGCCATAGGGCCTATGCAGGCAGGGGCTAGTGCCCCTAGGTAGCAGGGCACAAGGCCCTAGTTAGTGGGCTCAGAGCCCTGAGTTAGAGAGGGGGCTGAGGCCCATCAAACAGAGCACAAGGCTCTGTGTGCAGCTGGGCAGAGGCCCATGGTGTGCAGGGCATAAGGCCCTGGTGGTGTGTGGTAGAGGCATGAGAGCCTCGTGAGTGTAGGCGCGGTCCTGTGTTAGGTGAGCACACGGAATTAGGAGGTACAGTAGAGCGGAGGCTCCTGTGGTGCTGTAGCAACCGGCTGGTAGGCTAGCAGCGGTGTGCTCTGGTGAGTAGCGTGCAAAGTACTGTATACTGTATTTATTCTGTCTGTGCGGTGAGTATTGTTTGTATTACGGTATTTTGGGGGTGTGCTACATAACTGTGTCCAGGGGCAAGACGTCAGGCCCCCATTAAAGGTAGGCTCTTGTTCCCTGTGTTTTCCTGTACTAACCCGTGCTGTGGGGACAAGTGTAGTTACCAGCGTACACATAGTCAGGGAAGAACACACGTAGTTTTCCCGTCCCTTAGGTCCCTGGGGTCGCACTGGTTTCCAGAGGGGGTGACTGAGTGAGTCAGTGGCAGTGCAGCACAGCTCAACGTAGTTCCAGGGGCGTCCCGTGGTTCAGGTTGAGTGTTCCAGTCCTCAGTTCCGTGCAGGTTCCGGAGTGGGACACGTGTTCGATACCCGGGTGCAAGCAGTTGGGTGGTTCAGTTCGATCGGCTGTTCCGGGCAGCAGTCTGTACGCAGGTTAGTGGGCTGTTCCAGTGAGCCTCAGTCGGGCCTGGTGCAGCCGGTCCTTAGGATCCGTGGGTGACCCCATAGCAAGAAGGCAGCTTCTTGGTACGGCCTGGGTGAGGGGGGTTAGGAACTGCCCTCCGGTTTAGTCCGTGAACACCGGCTGGTGTTCCCCGTAGTGGTTAGTGAGCAGTTCCGTTAGTGCACCACACCTAGTTAGTCATAGTTGTTTGACTTAGTTGCGTTGCCGATCATTAGAGTGTTGTTAGGGTCGGGTCGCTGTTGTAGCCAGTTTAGTTTTGTGGGTGCCCATCTTAGTCTCACTGAGAGTGCAGAGGGAGGCTGTGTGTTCCTTGTCATCCGCAGGTGTCGGGGAGGTGCAGGAGAACCGGATCGTAAGTGGGAGTGTCCCGGTGAGTATCACGCTCGATTCCCCCTTTCGGTTCGGCACTCACCGGCAGGTGTGCGAGGTACTTGAGGCGGGACTAGTCCTGGTCTCAAGTGCCTGTAGTCCCCCGTGCCTTGGCAAGAGCAAAGTGAGGAGGCGGCAAGGGAGCTTGGACTGAGAGTGTTCTTGTTCATTGGCGTATTCTCGGACAGCCCTTACCTGGTAGGCACGGCCGTAATCTCTGTCTCTTTCTTAGAGGGACTTGGTTGGAGGTGACAAGGGTTGTGGCTGCGGATCTGCTGGGATCAAATCGCAGCCAGGATAACGGAAGCGGACTGGAGGTGACCATCGTTTACAAGGTAAGTTCTTTTGTGTTGCGTCTGTCCTGTTCCCCCGCAGAGGCGCTACAATGGCATGTAAAGGCAGGTTTGCCTTTACAAGCCAGGTTTGCCTTTACAAGCCATTGCCGCTTGAAATTATCACTGCAAAGTCACCGATTTCCGATGATACATTTACCCCATGTGTCACCGACATTTTAGAATGCCACAGCAACTAAATAAACTCAGTGTAACATGGAAGCGAATGGTGAACGTTGTTCTCTGTCACACCATTTCAATCTCACTGTCAAAATGTAAATGCACTCCGCCACACTTTAAATGTATAATTTATTTTAAATATAGGCACACAGCTGTCCTGGTGATTTTTATAAATGTACACAAGCAAACTGGAAGAATAACTATCAGCAGTAGCACTTGTGTCTGCGTTTTATTTACAACCACTTCACAACCTGGGGAAAATACGTCTGGACTATTTGACCTGCTATAGATTGTCTTATTATGACAAGCAATCTAGGTACATTTTTTCTTTCATTATAACTTCCCTTCAAACAAGATAATAAATTATTAACTTTTTTGTCTACTGCAATATGTGTCTTTGCTGCCCTTCCTCCTGCAGTTACATTGAAGTTGGATATGTGCCACAACACAGACCAGTGAATGAACATCACACATGTATATGCATAGGAATACATTTAGCTCTTAAATGGCTGTAAATAAGCTGCACATAGGAACAAATGAGTCTGATGCAAGGGGTGGGAGTTTACCAGGCAGCAGCCTGATCTCCTTACTGGGCAGAGGGGACTTGTCTGAATATGAGGAGATGAGAATAGGGGAGGAGTTTCCTATGTAAGACAGCTGAGGCAAAATCCTGTGTTACTTTCGGTCAGTCAGAAATGTGAACCGGCTTTATCCTGCTATACTGCAAGGGGTGGCACTTGCAGCTACACCTTTTCTCTCTGGGTATATATACTGTGCTCGAGAGTCAGAGAAAGCCGGCTGCCTGGTTGCTGTGGAAGGGAAGGAGGAGTGGCTATTATCACACTGACTCATATCTCAAATCATTTACATGACAAAGTAAAGGGACTTAATGCAACCACGGCTTTATGCAAGAAACAAGTCCCTGTTGGTAACAGCTCTGTGTTGGAGGAGTGTGCATTACTGTAATCTCTTGTCACTGGGAACAGTAGCACAGCCGATGATCTGAGTAGCTGATGCAGAAGTAGAGCAGCTCATTGGTCTTCTTTGTTTGCGACACTAATCCCCATCTCCAGAAGAAAGGATTGTGATACCCAGGAGCAGATCATTTCTGGCACTTTTGCTTTTCCCCTGCTCAGGATTTATCACCGCGACCGCCATCACAACGCACTGCAAAGATGATGCAGATATCTGACACATACAACCAGAGGCACTCCTTGTTCAATGCCATGAACAGGTTCATCGGGGCGGTAAATAACATGGACCAGACGGTAATGGTGCCCAGCTTGCTGAGGGACGTACCTCTGGACATAGAGGTGAAGGAAGAGGTCCACAACAGCAATGGGGCTGCCAACTACTTCACAAGGAAAGACATGCACAGCTACTACATTCTGCTGAAATCCATCAGGAATGACATTGAGTGGGGTATCCTGCAAGGAGATGATAGGAAAAAGGACAAACTGACCAGCATGGACATCAGTAGGCTGGAGGATGCGGATGGAGAGGAGAACCTGGAGAAACAGTTCCACTACCATCTCACTGGACTTCACACAGTGCTCAGTAAACTCACCCGGAAAGCCAACATCCTCACTAACAGATATAAAGAAGAAATCGGATTTGGAAGCTGGGGACATTGACACCAGTGGCTTACTATTTTACTTATCCTCATTTTTATTATTTGATAGGTTATGGTTTATTTTTAATGATTTTTTTTTTAACGCTGTCTTTTATTTTCTGAAGAGGGTGACGGTATATCATTAACATAGAGAACGTTTGCTCATATTTATTTATTATTTTAATAATATCAGGGGTTTACAGCTGTAACCTATGATATGAATAAGGTTTCCTGTAACGCACCTAACATAAGATAATGCAGTAAGAATCCTTTTAGCACAGCCCCGGTTAACCCTTTTGCTGCCTGAGGTTCACAGCCCAGTTTAAAATGATCAGAAATTGTCATTCTTAGATGCCTTGGATGCTGGTGGCTCTGGTCATTATGATGCATGGTCCCTGCTTCCTTCCATAGTGCATTATGTGTGCAGTACGTTAATAAGGATCGCATGGGGTTAATCAACACAACAATGATACTGATGATTAGTAGTCAGCTAAATAGGTAGAGAAAAGGACAAGTGTATTTTTATTTGCTTTCTGTTACTAGAAGGGCTGAAGAATATATGATGGGCAGATGGGTGGGGCATTGTGGTAGAAATTCTAGTGCAGATTGCATCAGCCTTTCAAGATATTGCACTACTTTTGTAATTAAAATATGTTAATGTGTAACGCTTATTTTGCACTGTACCAGAAATGCTTGTATTCAATTATGCTGGAACAGAGGATGAGAAAGGCAGAGACAACACAACCGTAGTTCAATATGTCCTTGGCTCCATGTTAATTATTTTGTGATCCAGGGCAGGGATTTCTCATTGTTGTGCACAGTGTATTATTAATCTACAACATAGCAAAATACAAGCGGGCAATTTATGCTGTTGTTAAGCCAGTGACATATGAACTTTCATCATCTCCAAACATTTTTTTTTGGAACTAAATGATACATCTGTGAAATGTTTAAATAGGATGTGGAATGGTTCCTTGTCATATGCAAAATAACAAGAAGTCAAATGAAGCCTTTTTTATTTTGTTGAATATTATATTTTAATAAATAACACAATGTGTATTAACGTGAAAGCATGGTTATATGTATTTTGTATAACAATCACTACAAATGTTGTCATTTGCTTATGTATGTGTTCATACAGTGGCTTGATAGATAAAATGTGTTTTAGAATACAAATATATGCAACAATCTACATGTAGCACCATTTGAACTGCTGCACATAATTGCAGATAATTCTCTGTAAAAATGGCCACTGTGCCACTGTTGATTGCTCTGCAGTTTTGTCTCATTGTAAAAGAGGGTGAGTTGATGATTAAGGTATGACTTGACACTCCCTTAGTACAGAGAACTAGATCTGCCAGAACATTCCATTAAAGCATACTGGAGAAAATATGCAGGTAAAGTCACTATGAAATACACAAATAGCTTCAACAAATCAAACTGCTGATATTTAATTTATATATATAATAAAAACACTAAAATAGATTCTAGCAAGTATACTAGAAGCCATTTTGTTGATATTGTGTTCAGAAAACCAACCATTTTGATGTCAGCAGGCTTTAGCAAGAGGCCAGAATACATATATTTTTAAATTATTTTTTTGTTGTGGATCTCTGGCAGTATGTATCCAGTTTATGACTAATTGCTTACATTTTAGTACTCTTCATGGTATGCAGTGCTATTGGAATTTATTACACAATAGTTTACCATAATTTCAGGCCATTAAAATTACCAGAGTATCCTGCAATGGGACCCCATAGCTAAATAAGAGCCTCTGTCATGTTTGATATAAAGAATATATGCGGAACGTGCAGGGTCGGTGCTATCATTATGTGAACCTAGGTGGCTGCCTAGGGTGACAATGGATAGGGAGTGCCTAAAGCACAGATTGAGTGATATAATGTCACATCCAGTCATTTTAATGTCCCCACATGGTGCGCTACTGACAAGAAGGAGAAGCAGCCCAGCAGCTTCTTACATGTGAAGCTGCTCACTGCTGTTCCTCCATGTCAGAGTTTCGCTGAGAGTATGGTTTTTGGCTATGGTGTCACAGCCAAGCGCACACTCCCAGATTGAGAAGCCGAGGATGACTTCCCCACATCCTGTCTGCCAAGGGAAGAAGCAGCAGGCTGGGGGCACCACTAAGTTGATGATTATATTATTTTCAACTCTCAGTGGGCCATTATACTTGTAGGATCTGCAAACCACAGTCCAAGGGGTATAATTACTAAACTGCAGGTTTGAAAAATATGGAGATGTTGGCTATAGCAACCAATCAGATTCTAGCTGTCATTTTGTAGAATGTACTAAATAAATGATAACTAGAATGTGATTGGTTGCTATAGGCAACATCTCTTCTTTTTCAAACCTGCAGTTTAGTAAATATACCCCCAAGACTAATGGTGCCACTCATGTGCATGGTATGTTAATCACTAAATCCAATTATATACTTGTAGGAATGATCTACTTATAAAAACGAAAATGGTACATTTTAACCAAGGTGCTTTAGCTAAAATTAGGTAGGAACGATACTATATATATACACACATATACATACAGGTATGTTCTCCTGTGGTTTGTTCACGTTAAAAAATAGTTTCTATGCTTTCATACATATAAACACAGGTGCAATTACACTGGTAAATGGTTTGTGGCTGTGATTAGGTGATCACTAACATTAGAACACAAATGTTACTAATGGTTGTTTGGTGGAGATACCTGTTGTGCTGCATTACTTAGTGGAAGGTGGCGCCAGTTTGACAAACCAGTTGCTATGCAACCAGGGTAATAGATAGTGATTGATGATTCATGCATTCTCACTAAGAACCATACTGTTGTTAATGATGTTGAGAAGGCTTGGTGTATCCCACAGCGAGGTATATATATTTCATATTGCTACAAAATAAGTCATGCATCCTATTTATATACCAATGTCCTAGTGCTATTGTTGCACTTAAACCAGGATTGTTGTTCTGACCGCATACAAAATATATATTTGAATGAACAAAAAAACATTTAAAATGAGCATTTATTTCTTCCCCAACACCTGTTTAAATATTTTTACTACAGATAAAAACAACCCTCTTGTTAAGGGCATAAATTTGAACGTCCGTGCATAATGGGCTTATGAAGGAATCATTTATGAACAACACACTAGTTCCGGAATTTAGACATATTAACATAATGTAATACACTTTTTTGGAGTTTAATAAGCATTACTATCATAACATTTAAGGTGGGTCATGTATTTAAATATTCCACTTTTGTCTGATAGTCAATAGTTAATTAATCAATGGCCAGATTAGAATAACAGAAGTTGTTATCTGGCTAAAATATATAGTGAGGAGCCAAAGTGTGTTCCTTGCCTCAGGCTATTTTAAGATAGGGGAACTTATTGTTTTTCTTAGCCCTCTCTTATGCTGCTTCTACCACGTACTTGCAGCAATGATCAGCTTAGATTCAGGCACTACATAGAGAGCTCACGTGCTGCAGAGAGATGCTTTGCTTTAAGTGTTTTGCGAGAATATGTTTGCTGTCATTACTAAATTGTATTAGTTGCAATAGGTTATAGCACATTTTAGCTGTTTTCATCATACAATCAAATATATATGATAACTTTGGTGAGAGTGGTATCAAACAGGCATGAACATCACATGAGATACAACCACACAGGAGTGTAAAAATACACTGCACGAATGTGTCAGCAGCTTTAAGCAATATGGGAGCTTGCCTCTGGCTGCCCACTCAGCAAGTTGCTACTGAGTGCGCAACATTTCAACAGCAGTCAGCCTAACACCTGCAGGTTCTCAAGCAACGAGAAAGGGCAGCGGAAATAATGTATTGAGAGAGAAATAGATGAACCTCATAAAATGTTCATAGCCAACATCATTACACAATAAAGATGTTTATTATTAGTGTATAAATGTACTTAAGCGTATCCATATTGATCACACACACTGTTTTGCCAAATGATGTTACATGCTGACTGTCACATGAAGATGCCTATAACAAACATATTTATGGAAATTCCTTCTCACTACCAGCCTGAAAAAGCACTACGTCGTAAGAACTATTAACGCCACCTACATGTCTGGATTACCCACAAGGCAACATATGCTCACGCTTACATATAGAAATGTCTGTATGTGATTTTCCGGTTCTCAACACTCCATATTAATGACTCTAATAAGTGTTTCACAGATAGGGCCCTATATATTTTATAATTCTGTGACAGATTAGAGTCAGTATCTAGGTTTAATTAATCACAGAATGTAACAGCAAAGCCAGATGTGGATCCTACTCTGCTGGTGCCAACTTTGGGCATAAAGTCTAATAGGCACCCTAGTATTCACCAGATCCCTGCAAGAAAGTCCTGGCTTTGCTGCTGAGTGCATATAGGTCAATGAACCCAAGCTAACTAATTAGACAGTGTCAAGGTCAAAACTATATCAATGGACTTGAATTTAAACTCTAATTGGACACTGGTCATTCCCAAAGAACCCCCCAAAAGTCAAGCTAGGGCAACCCCCTGCATAAGCATCAGATATGGCATTTTAAATGCTAAAAGGATTCTCTAGGCAAATTAATAATCCCACCCACCCCCACCTCTTCAAGCTCATACCCAAACTTCTTATATTTCAGAAACTGAATTGACCATTAATACTGTAGAGCAGTGGTTCCCAAACTTTTTCAGTTCGTGGCACCCTTAGAGTCTCCATAATTTTTTCAAGGCACCCCTCCAAAATAATTACCAAGCAGTACCGTTTTTTAAGTATTTGAATCAAAATAATGTAATAAGTATTTAGATCAGGACAGAAATACTTCATAAGTTGTTTGCAAAAATAATATACATAAATCCAAGGGAAAATAATATTTTTATATATATTTTTCAATTATATTTCTGTCAAAGAATAATTTACAGCTAATATTAAGATTAATAAGATCAAGCAAAATAAAACAACAACATGTACAAAAATCATCACACTGTGCCCCTCTTCATCCACACACACTGTGTGCCCTTCTTTATCCACACACTGTGTGCCCCTCTTTATCCACACACACTGTGCCCCTCTTCATCCACACACACTGTGCCCCTCTTCATCCACACACACTGTGTGCCCCTCTTTATCCACACACACTGTGTGCCCCTCTTTATCCACACACACTGTCTGCCCTTCTTTATCCACACACTGTGTGCCCCTCTTTATCCACACACACTGTGCCCCTCTTCATCCACACACACTGTGTGCCCCTCTTTATCCACACACACTGTCTGCCCTTCTTTATCCACACACTGTCTGCCACTCTTCATTCTTTTGCCCCTCCATTGCTGTTTCCTTTCACATTCCATTCCGTTTCTTTACTTACCATACTTGGCTTTCTTTTTTCTATTTCTTCTGTCTTCTCTTCTATCTTCTTACCAATGCGACAGCGCCCAGAACCCAGCAACCTCCTCTCTTCTGCCGCTTCTCGCTGAATATGTCTGGCATGATGACGTCACATCCGACATTCAGTGAGAAGTGAGGATGATGCTGGGTCCCGGGCACCGCTGGATTGGCAAGTTGTTTTTCTTTTTTTTATCCCCTGGCCGTGACACCCCTGTGACAGCGCAGGGGTGCCGCGGCACACACTTTGGGAACCGCTGCTGTAGAGGGTGCTCTATCAAATGAGTGACGTTTATACTATGAAAAAAGAGAACTTTCTCATTGTGAGGCACTCCCAGTATTACATCACTTATATAGAGGAAACATTCTTTACATGTTAAAAATACTAACTTTATTGACGCCAATTAAATGTTCCAGTATATCAAAAATTATTTAAATCAACCCATAGCAAACTACTAAATTACACATGTGAAAAGTAATAAAACATATACTGTGCTTGTGATCACTGGCTGCCCTGAGCCAGGAACTATCGTAGTATCTGATCACCAACTGCCTGGAGCCAGGCACTAGCATGGTGTCTGTGATCACCTACTAACCATAGCCAGGAACTGCCAGTAGTACGAATGTAGCACAGTGCCGGTAGTCACAACTGGCCAGAGCCAAGAACTACCACAGTATCTGTGATCACCAACTGCCCAGAGCCAGAAAGTAGCATAGTGCCTGTATCCATGAGCATGTATCTCCCCACAAACCACTACATTTACTATTCTGTTAACATATGTATCAAGTGTACCCCACAACTCCTAGATTGTAAACTCGTTTGGACAAGGCC
Source organism: Mixophyes fleayi (assembly GCF_038048845.1). Taxonomy (NCBI): domain Eukaryota; kingdom Metazoa; phylum Chordata; class Amphibia; order Anura; family Limnodynastidae; genus Mixophyes; species Mixophyes fleayi. The sequence continues at coordinate 295,150,741 of NC_134403.1, read as the reverse complement.
ATCTTAACCTTCTGTTTCATGTAATTGTAATTAGTTTGTTTGCAGGGCCTGATTATCCAATAAGTTGACTAGGTTTGTAGGGAGGGGGGTGCAGAATTGTTGTGACCCTTTTAATAAGCCAAGTGGAGATGAGTATTCAAAGCATGGGCAACAAAAACATTATTTCAGGGGGAGAGGGTGAAGGAAGGTAGATTTTAACTTAAGGAGGGGTTCATTCTTACCTATCGCCTATTAGCCTGGGATGGAAGGCAAAGAAGCACCACAACGATATTAGCCTAGGGCAGCCTGAACCATTAATCGAGCCCTTCTTGTTTGTATCATGATCCCATCAACTTACAGTGCTGTGTAATAAGTTGGAACTTTATAAATAAAAGAAAATAACAGCAACAACAACATCATATGATATTATGAGTTCATTTTCAATAGGCTTACTTCTGTTTTGAAAATGGTCTACTATTTCCTCTGGTTTCCCACATAAAATTTATGTCATTGTTTTTTTCTTACTTTTTTTTCTATATTATTGTAGCAGCAATGCTTTCAGTTTCCAATATAGATAACTGAAAGGGTAGACTACGAGACTAAAGATACGATGGACTCGGTGAGTTCACAAGAAATGTACCTGAATTACAAGCTATGGTGCTGTGCTCCTCAATTATAATATACTTCATGTACAACTTTTAGTCTTTCTAGTCTTATATTAAAGTATTTATAATCATAATACTGTATTGATATTTTATGCTGTTGTAAATAAATACATGTTATATTGGGAGATGGTCAGCCTTTGAGTAAGTAGGTTCCTTCATAACATGAAAATGCAAAACCATCGTGTTTCTTTCTCTGAGGTGCCAGTATCTGTTGTTAACACATATCCCTGAACTGGGTTCTTGACCTAAGAGATGCCTACTACCTAATACATTGTTGCCTCCTCTCGGGGGAGGGGCCGATTTTTTTTCCCCTACCTTGTCCCACCCATCTGGGCCCCCAGAGAGCCGCTAGGCCCTAGGCAGGTGCCTAGGTTGCCTAGCGGTAAATCCGGCACTGCATTCAGGATCTCCAAAATGTCCAAAATGTTGGCATGTATGACCTAATAGCAGACTATATATAGATAGTATCACTATATTTCACCTCCATTTGTCCAGCTCAACAGTAGTATTCCTAAATCTCTGAAGAGTCACACACACTATGAGAATGTTCTTTTCCCTTTTGTTTTCATTGCTATGCAGTTACCAAGCACATTGTACATTATTTACTTAATTGTTATTGCAAATGTTTTTTCCCTGCCCTTATTTGTGCCTCTTTTTAGATGGAAATGCAAATGGCTTGAGCAAATTGCCTTTTTACACTTTGTAAAACATTCAGTCAAACCATTATCTTGTTGATTTTAGCAAATTCCATTGTTAGGAAAGGATTTGTGTGAATTTACCGGTGGTTTATTTTGCACTAAAAAATCTGTTTTCAGAGCTTATTTTTCCTATATTTGTACTGATCAGAGATTGATTTACATACCAATGGAATAAGATTGCCACTAAAGAATTCAATCTTCTTCTGGCTAGTAAACTATATAATAAAAGAAAAATACTGTGGCTGGATATTTTTCTTTGTTTTTGGTATATGCAAAACTTTATTTTGGTTACTTTATTCAAATCGGACATTTATTGGTTTATTCTTTATTTCAATGTACTTTTCATAATTAATAATTATCCGAATTAAAGGCGAAAAGGGTTCATCTATAATATAGCTAAAGTTTTAACTTTTTTTATTAACTTTATTTATTGCACAATCTTTTTAAAAAGTCTGGGAACCCTGGGCAACGAATAATAGTATCCAACTGCCTTTCCAGTCTTAATCACTACCCTTTCATAAGACACTTATTCAATTAGGTATGATGATTGTGATTCTGCGCGGCTGCTCGTGTAAAGTGACAATACGGTAGCACAACATCGTGGATTTCCCTTCGCAACCCTATGTGGTCATAGAAATCCGCAGTGTTGCAGTAGCGGGACTTGTGCAGCAGCATGTATGTCAGGCACCGTCCTTGTGCTTTCACTTCCGCACAGGGACAGGCGTCTGTCTCCAATGACGCGGTCGCATCTGGTTACTCGGCACCCAGACGCTGTAGCTCCAGCCACCAGGTGGGCTCTGTGGCGCATGCCTGTACCGTTGCTAGGAAACGGGGCACTATCCTGGGTCCGGCGGCAGTGGTTCATGTCACCACCGTCTGTAATTACGTCGGTCTCCCTCTTTATTTAAAGACTGCTCTGGCACCATTAGGGTGCCAGAGTATTGGGTCCTCGTGCTCCAGCCCCTTGGATCTTCCTGGTGCTTATTTTCTGCTGGCACGGTTTGACCCAGATCGCCTGACCATCCTTACCACCTTCTGCTTCACTGTTTACTCTCTTAGAGGACCACGACCTGCGTGCCTTCCACAGCTAAGTCCAAACTCCCTTGCGGGGGTCCCTGGTGAAGACCAAAAGTATGTTAAACTCTGCACCTCTCTGCTGAGTAGAGCCAAAACCAGCAAGCAGTCCTCCAGTTTCACAAGTACGTGACAGCTTAATCAAGATCACCAGAGCCGTAACTTGGAATTCGTGGGGCGAGAAAGACAAATGCCGCCCCCCTAGCCCTAAATTTTAACCAGATTAACCTAAAATATTCCTAAATTGCGCCCCCCTTCAGAGTTGCGCCCTGGGCGGTCGCCCCTGTCGCACAGCCCTAGTTACGGCCCTGGAAATCACCAAACCTAATTGAACATGTCGCTTTTCATAGAACCATTTCCCCTCCCCTTCTCACCTTCCCCTGGGCTCAACACCTTTCCCTCCCACTTGTTCGCCTTCCTATTCATTACTACTTCCTTGATTCCACCCCCCCCCCCCCCCCCAAATAATATAAAACCCTGGTTGACAACCCTAATATGTCTACTACTTTTCAGGAGTTTTTTTCTCCTGAACTTTGTTTGTGATCCTTTGGAAATACATATTCAGGTTCCAGAAGATTCTTATTTATATTTCTATACTTTCACTTGTTTTGACATGTTTAATTATGCTATTATAGATCTCATGATACCTTCTTATGTTCAAATGTTACTAAAGACTATACAACCTTGCAATATATAACTATAAGTGTACACTACTAGACTAAAGATACAATATACACAGTGAGTTCCTCCAGAAATGGACCTAAATGTACCTAAATTACAGGCTATGGTGCTGTGGTCCTCAATTATAATAAACTTCATGTACAACTTTTAGGGCTAGATTTACTAAACTGTGGGTTTGAAAAAGTGGAGACCTATGGCAACCAATCAGATTCTAGCTATCATTTTGTAGAATGTACTAACTAAATGACAGAGAAAATCTGATTGGTTGCTATAGGCAACATCTCCACTTTTTCAAACCCGCAGTTTAGTAAATCTAGCCCTTAGTCTATCTAGTGTCATAGTTATGAGAGAGCAGAGGATATCTTTCTATTAAAGTATTTATAATCATAATACTGCATAGATATTTCATGCTGTTGTAAATAAATATATGTTATGTTAGGAGATGGACAGCCCTTAAGTAAGTCGTTTCCTCCATAACATGTTAACATATATCCCTAAATTGGGTTCTCTGACCTAAGAGATGCCTACTACCTAATGCATTGTTGCCTACTCTCCCGGGATATCTGGGAAACTCTCGAATTTCTAGGAGCTCCACCTTCTGTGGATCTTTTACAATGTGTCAGTCAGTAACTACCACACCTGCGCTCCAGTAAGGAGATGGATAACATGCACTGTTAGGGATCCCTGAGGACTAGATTTAAGAAAATGTGGTGTAGATTTAGGAGCATCCTATTCAGGGCCTGATTAAGGGTTCTGGCCGCCCTAGGCTAATACGGCCGCAGTGCCCCCCCCCACCCCCCTCCTCCGAATATATAGGTGTATAGGAACACTCCTGAATATGAATGTTCAGGTGTATTCTCCAGCATTCAAATTTAGACAGATTGTGCCATTGTCTCTTACCTGTTCTTGCTCTTCTCTCTTGCAACTTTGTTATCCTCTCGCTGGCTTCTGGAAAGTTGGCGTCCTGTTTTGAAAATGCAAAAATGTATTATAATGCAAACCCTGAATGATTAGGCCCTTTAGTTAAAACAAAACACTCCATTATGGCCAGCTAAAAGTACCCCATTGGACAGGCATATATAAGCAATATCTGAATATTTGTTGTCAATCAAATACAAACCTCTACCAGCCCCATCTCACTAATATTTAGTATTCTAGTGATTGCTGAGACCACCCATGTGACCACCACACAATCATGAGATTCTGCCCCCCAAAGCTGCTGTATTTTTTAAATACCCCCTGCAGCCATTTTCCTTAACCACAACCCCCCACAGCCATTTTCCTTAACCCCTGCTGCAGCCATTTTCTTTACCTCCCACCCTGCATCCATCCCCCTTGCAGCTATTTTCCTTACCTCCACTCTGCTAGCTAGCTATCCCCCCCCCGTCACATCAAAACTCCCCCAGTCACATATATCAGCCCCCCTCCTCTGCCCTCCTTCATACATATCAACCTCTCTCCCTCCCTATAGATTTTCATGGCAGCCCCCCCCTCCCACCCTATAGATTTGTATGACAGTCCCCCTCTCCCTCCCTATAGATATGCAAGGTAGCCCCCCCCTCCCTATAGATATGCAGGGTAGTCGTCCCCCCCCTCTCTATAGATATGCAGTGTAGTTCCCCCCCTCCCTATAGATATGCACGGTAGTTCCCCCCCTCCCTATAGATATGCAGGGTAGTTCCCCCCCTTCCTATAGATATGCAGGGCAGTTACCCCTCCCTATAGATATGCAGGGCAGTTCCCCCCCTCCCTATAGATATGCAGGGCAGTTCCCCCCCCCCTCCCTATAGATATGCAGGGCAGTTCTCCCCCTCCCTATAGATATGCAGGGCATTTCCCCCCCTCCCTATAGATATGCAGGGCAGTTCCCCCCCCCTCCCTATAGATATGCAGGGCAGTTCCCCCCCTATAGATATGCATGGCAGTCCCCCCCTCCCTATAGATATGCAGGGCAGTTCCCCCCCTCCCTATAGATATGCAGGGCAGTTCCCCCCCTCCCTATAGATATGCAGGGCAGTTCCCCCCCCTCCCTATAGATATGCAGGGCAGTTCCCCCCCTCCCTATAGATATGCAGGGCAGTTCCCCCCCCTCCCTATAGATATGCAGGGCAGTTCCCCCCCCTCCCTATAGATATGCAGGGCAGTCCTCCCCCCTCCCTATAGATATGCAGGGCAGTTCCCCCCCTCCCTATAGATATGCAGGGCAGTTCCCCCCCCTCCATATAGATATGCAGGGCAGTTCCCCCCCCTCCCTATAGATATGCAGGGCAGTTCCCCCTTCAATTACCTGTAGTTGTGCCAGCGTCGCTCCTCTCCTCAGATCAGCAGATAGGAAGTGAAGACGTCCTGCTTCCTGTCTGCTGCACAGCAACGGTCAGCCTGGCGATTGGCTGTGTGTTGCTAACCACTGACCACCATTGCTTTTGATTGTCGAGCCCTCCACCCCCCCGCGGCGACCCCCCCCCCTCCCCCACTCTGAAAAAAAAAATGAATGAAGAAAAAAAAACAAAAACTTTTTTTTAAAAATTTTTTTTTTTTTTTTTTAAAAAAATACCCACAGGGCAGCGCCCCCCGGGACCCAGCGCCCCAGGCTGCAGCCTGGTCAGCCTAGTGGTTGATCAGGCCCTGATCCTATTATCATAAGAGCAGTGAAGAGGTGGATGGCTTATAAAATATTTTCAAACAAACACTTCTTCATTTTACTTATAACCAGAAGGCAGTTTTAATTTGTCTGGATTATTGGCTGACCGCAGGGCTCCTCTCCCAGGAACGCAAAGAGGATTTTTAAGAGGGGGTTTCCCCTCCACCGAAAAAAAAAAAAAAAAAAAGAAAAAGCGAGAGAGCTGCAGCGCATGCGCAGCAGCTCCTTTTAGGCGGCACTGTACTATACAGCAGCAGCGGCGCTGTCAAAGAAGCGCCGTGGCTGCTGTATAGTATAGTGCCGCTATGTAGGGGACTTTTTTAGCGGAGGGGAGGGGTTTCTGGAAACCCAGAAAACCCCCCTGCATGCGCCACTGTCTCCCATTGTCACATATGATCGCCCACTATTCTGAACGGACACAACAGCAGTGTAAGAGCCTCTGGCACAGGTGGATAGGGAGAGCAGAGTGAAGTAGGACATACTTCCCGACTTTCTCTACAGTCAAGACAACGTAATTACTGTGTGGGACAGTGCCCTTTAAGTGTGACTGCCCCTCTACAATCAAAATAGTTGTCAGACTTTTCTTGCAGTTTTGACTACCTGCTGCTGCTTGTCAATTAAGCTCTGGTTCTGCTTGGCCGAATCTTGGAATGTAAAAGCCCTGTTTGGTAAAAGGGATAGGTAATATTCACCTCCTGGAAAGCCAACCAACAAGTGCACGGTTCAAGCCTCCCCCTTCCAAACAGCCCCAACATTCAATCATTAACACCCACATTTGATAAATAGGCCTCCTTCGCCCCAATTAGCCACACTATTAAATTATTATCCACCACATTGAATACATAGACTTATTATACAATTATTTTTTGTATAAGTTGTGCAAAAGTTCTGTCCGAATGCACCAAATGAAAATATGGAGGCTAAGGGTATTATTTTGGCCTCAACATTTCTCTGTTGGAAACTGTGAGGAAAAGGAATGATTTTCTCAATTTCCTGTTTAAGAGTCTGCCAGATTATGTTCTTGAGAATTTTAGTGTAAGAGCATGTATGATAATTAATACTCCAGTAAATAAAATTATACGGGCACTGGCTCTAATAATATATAATATTCATATAATATTGTATCTTAAATAACTGAAAGATTTATAATTAAATACATATGTTAATAATGCCCATCTCAACTTTCTGCAGCTGGTTGCCATGTTATGGGGTGATAAGAAAGCTCAGTGTGACTGAGAACATTGTAGCATTTACTCTTCAGAAACGCATATTGTGGGTAGAGCCAGTGATGTCATAGCGATGTCATAGCAGCTCATATTACTGCAGTCTTAGCTTTTTGATGCACAGCAGATCCCATCCAACATCTGTCTGTAATAGAGCTGTATTGAAAAGTGTAGTTAATACTAAATGTATTTTCCCTTCATATATTTTATGTGAAAATTCTAACTTTGGAGTTTTGTTATCCTTTAAGGAAAGTTTCCGGACATGGCGTTATATGGGCACTTGAGGAGAGGGCTGCAAATTTTGAACTAAACAAATATCATACAAAAACATGCATTATGCACTGAAGTATTTTGCAAAATATGTATAAAAAAGCAAACAAATTTATTTTTTCATGTATATAAATGAGTATCACACATAGAACCAAGCACAAAATATCTTATTTATTTGTGAAGCTGCATTTGATTTGCGCTATGAATCATGGTTTGTATCTTTGTGTGCAACCTGTTTTTTATTAGTGAAAGAAGCAAGGTGAGTTTCTTATGGGAAAGAAATATGAAACCAATGATGAAAATGGTTAGGAAACTGGCAGGCACTCTATGTGAATTATTGTCAGTGTTTGTCTATCTATCTCTGTCTGTAAGACCTTGATATATTCCACACTGCAGTATGCTATAAAGATGGCTGGCAGGTGCGAATTGAGTGTTTTATTATATCTGGTGCACTGACAGATGTATAGTTTTGTACAGGCTTTCACTATTAAACCTCTCTTCTAAAGGCTATTCTTAGCTGTTGTATCTACATTTTCACACTGCAGAAAACCTAAAGCTATTCAATACAAAATTGCATGATAGTTTCTAAGCATAATATATACTGCACCAACATATCTTAAATATACCAAACATACAAAAAAAATGGTAAAAAGGTCATCAGTGCATTCTCAGCATGAGGTAGCGTTAAAAAGGGCTGTTGTTGTCAGGCAATGAAGTACTATGAACTGTAGCTACCATAACCCTTAGGCAACACACTGACAATTGTCAGGATCACAATCATGGAGAATGGATTACGGTGCTACTGTCATATAGGAATAGGGGTTAGGCAAGGAGTAATTGTCATAGACCCATGCTGACAAACTTTTTATGAAAATTACCTTATAATTAATCATACATCTAAAACATTCCTTTATTAGAAATATACCCCTGGATTAGGTTATGAATGTTAAATACAAACCAGGTTTTTTACTCACTTGTATGATCATACTTGCCTACTCTCCCAGAATTTCCAGGAGGCTCCTGCATTTCGGGGAGTCCTCTTAGACTCCCGGAAGAGTTGGCACAACTCCCAGATCCTAAAAAAAATGCCAAAATTAATGCCATTAAATATCGGGGGCGGGGGTGTAATTAAAGCCCCGCCCCCACTATTAAATGGCCGTGAATTTCGGCATTTTATAGTGGGGGCGGGCCCAAAGTGACACACCCATCTCTTCCCCCCCAGCTTCCGGAAGCCAGCTTCAACAGGTTGGAATGTATGGTATGATAAACTGCAACCTTCCTATGTAATTTAATGTCTGGAATAAATTTGACTTTCTTATCAGCATCATCAGCTATTTATATAGTGCCACTAATTCCTCAGCGCTGTACAGAGAACTCACTCACATCAGCCCCTGCCCCATTGGAGCTTACAGACTAAATTCCCTAACACACACAAACGAGTGGGGTACGCGATAGCAAAAAACACATTTGCAACATCAGTAAGTACGACGTAGGAAATAGCGACTTACTAAAAATTGACAGAGAGCAATTCGGGCAACCCTGCTATCAATGGGGTAAGGATAACATGCTGACACTCAGATTCACGTCACTTCAAATGGCGACAGTTACATTGCTAGCATTAAGGGGGCAATGCGAGGACCCGCCTTCGTCTTCCCTTCCCCATGCTGCCTCTCTAGGTGTGAAGATGTGCCATAATCTTGATTTGTATGTATGCATACTTTTTTTGGTGCACATGCACAGCATGTATACCTCCAACTCTACATGAGCCCCTATTGGTTTGCTTATTATCCCCTGTCCATACTCATAAAGACAAAAACAACCTAAACGTGTTATATACAACCAACAGACCTGTTCTGTATTTCTTATCATTATTATTGTTATCATTGATTTGCAAGGCGCCACATTGTCCGAAGCTTCAGACAGTGAAGTGAACAGGGACATACAAGGTAGACTAAATAAATGCAGACATGAAAACAAAGTGTAAGCTCTGCTTATGAGAGAGTTTACAATTTAATTGGAAGAGAGCACAGCTAAAACAAGAGGAAGGAGTGTGGCTCAGAGTGGAGACTGGAAAAATTGTGAGGGTGCACTGGTATAGTGTACAGTATAGTAACCTTTTACATCCAGAAAACTCCCCACAGTATATTTTTGCTAAAAATAGATAAACACACACACACACACACACACACACACACACACACACACACACACACACCTTTTCTACTCTGTCTGCTTCCTCTTCCTTCTCTGAGGGTCCTGAGGAGAAGAAGAAATGGGCAGGGGGGAGAAGGGAGGAGAGATGGAGGTCAAGTGAGGCGCCAACAGTGATTTGTCACATTCCAGGGGAGGGGCCAGCCATCAGAAAGAGGTGGCCTGAGCTGTTTAGTCCAGCCCCTTCAATGCTGAAACAAGGAAAGAGAAAAGTTCCTCTAGCCTTCAGGCCTGCCCAGGCAGACCCTGCCTTCAGCACCCCTGGTGCATTATATTGGAAACACCCCGTAGGAAGAAAAGGAAAGGGGAAAACAGTAATAGGGCCCCCCAGTGCCCCATGGCCCAGCAACACTGGCCTCCCACTGGCCTACCTTCATAAATGATAAGGAGTGCATATGTTTGCCACCACGGAGCAGCGGCACCCCTCCAAACAGGGTGTGTTCACATATGAAAACTGTGCTGTTCTCTCCTGTTATTGCAGCTTTCACAACCTGCTCCTTGATTCTTGTCTGGAACCTGGAATGTTCGTGCCTGTTTGGAAAATGTATAAGTACATGAAATATGGAAAGCTGAGCAATAAATGAACACAGTACATGACACAGATCACACAGTACACAAGAAAGGACCAAGGCTCTTCTACTAATACGCCAGCAATAAAATAATGATAGGGGTCCATGAAATAGTGCTGCACCGCGAAGAAGGGATATGACCAACTGCCAGAGAGGGAGCATGGTCAATGGAGGAGAGATGGAGAGACAAGAAGGGGAATGGGAAAGAGGCTGACGCAAATGGGAAGGGCGCGGGCTGGCACAGACAGTGGATGGCAATAGACTGGCACACACAAGGGAAGGGCAGAGAGAATGGCACAGACAAGAAAGAATAATACCAGATAGAAAAGTGACAGGAATATAGACAGTGACAGGATTGTACACAAAAGTACTTTTATTGCTGACCACTAACCTCCTCCCTTCCAGATGAAAAGCGCTGGAGATAAGGCTCCATCACATAAATTGCTATGCTGGCACCTAAGCAACTTATTTTTTTAGTTTTTAACTGTTTTGCCATTAATATTTATATTATTAACAGGTAACATTAATTCAATAATTTTTTTGTGCGTTGTTTTGCCAATGTATATTCCACATTGGACGTATCCTGCAGTGCCTTGTGTATTAGAGCACAGCAGACCTATACCAGAATTCATCAGCGCACGTATTGGCAGATCCATTCCTTGTTTGAAGTACGAAGAGCTAATTTACTTGCCTTTTTACTCAAAAACACGTTGTGTTCAGAATGCGTGCCTAGATTGATCAGGCCCAGAGAGTTCAACTGTCAATGGTGTCCCGCATTTGGTGATCTCTGTAGCCTCCTGAATGACAGCAGCTGCCACCACACCAGAGTTAATATGGGGATCAAGTGTACTGACTCGGTATTAAGAAACACAGGGCACACAGTTACTCTGAGTGCCCATGCAGCAAAAGAGTGAAACACTTTTCCAGAACCAGAGGAGAAAGGAGGCTCAGTTAAGATAAATGGGACTGGACAGTCATGGGTGCAGCAACAGTTGACTGTCTTGACATTTCTACAGTGATTACTTAATTGTTCGTGTCTCCACCTCCCACTGTTTCTCCTCATGCCGTCAGTATTACACCAGTAACTGCACAGTGATGCCAGTTACCAATGGCTGCTTTAACATTAGTGTCTGATAGTGCTTTTTCCGTATAGTAGCCACATACTTTCCCCACTACCAGCTATAATTGTTATTTATGAACCAATTATTCCTCACACCTCTTAGATTGGAAGCTCATTTGGACAGGCCATCTTTAGCTTATGTTTCATATGCGTATGCGCGTAGTCAATGTACAAGGGTGTGCTAGGGTTGATCACATGTACATATGTCCGATTCAAGTTTTGGGCATCTCTGAGGTATGTGATTTATAGCCGTATCACTTGCACCAGCTACAGGACAGGTGGAAGTGCCATCTGCTAGTGATGATGGTCACGTATGTATGCTAGAACATGTGTTTGCAATCAAGAGCAAGTGTCAAAGTGCATTTTATGCATAGTAGGCATTAATATCATCCTGATATGTATTTCATGTAAAAAAAATGAAAAAATAAAAATGTTTTCATTAATGATTATATTATTAACATGTGTCAATGTATTTAATAATTGTATTTGTTATCTTGCGTTCTGATGGGACTTTATATATACATATGCATTGTGCATATCCTGCAGTGTGTTGTGTCTGTTTGCATACGGTGCCGTTTATCCAGAGTGTACTTATACCTGTATTCAAATGGAAACATTGGATTCTCTTGTTGAATCCGGGTGTATCTGCATGCAATTTCTGTCCGTTTTTTTTGTTTTGTTTTTTAAAAATAAAAGCAAATTGCATTCGCCTTGCATATGTGGATGAACCCGGTCCAGGGCCGGATTTACCATTAGGCAACCTAGGCAATTGCCTAGGGCCCAGCGGTCCCCAGAGGGCCCTCCCAGTGCCGGCGGTGAGACCAACCTTTAAAAATAGGCCACTACTTATGGGCCAGTGCTATGTGCTTGCCCCCCTGGGCTAAAGTTTGCCAGCCAGCCTCTGAATAGGGCTATATGTTATGCTAAAAAACTATAGTGCTATGGATTTTTTCAGGGAGGGGGGCCCAAACCAGTATCTTGCCTAGGGCCCTATGAGGTTTAAATTCAGCTCTGACCCGGTCCCCAATCTTTTCATGTTGTAGACCATCATTGAGCACAAATATTAAACATGTTCAGTGAGATATTACTTTTTCACTGTATCTTTATACAAGACAATAACACGTACTACAGTAGAGCATGAGATTACAAACATACTGTACAATCTGACTCAAGGAGTGTCAGAAAGGAGAGAGGAAAATGTCAGTAATCTAAAACTAAATTCTTAAAGAGGGTGAGTCACAGTGTGGGCGACTTATGAATGCAATTGTGGGTTTCTTTCAAAGGCCTCCTTATGTTACTTTTGCTTCCAGTGATGTCACTAGCCCTTCCCTTAAGTCAGAATCCCTCGGTCTGCAGTCTCTAGGACTAAAGAGTGAAACAATTCAGCATGGTTCAGAATTTACAAAACTAGTGAACCAAGAAGTTCTCATAGGGAATTTTATGAAAAATTGAAATACTAATGATTGTACATTATGGGCTTACAAACAAAAGAAAAGGTGTTCTAGAACAAACAATATACAAATCACTATGTGTCAGCATATACATAAATAGGAGACTTTTGTGCACAATATAGTTATATTGGAATGAGCTCACCTGCCAATATCAAGGTATTTATAGGTGAGTCCCTAGCCTGTAAAACAAATATATATTTAGTGTGTCACAATTAAAACCTTCCCTGAGCCTCCATTTTTAAAGCTTGCAGCAACTGATGGGAGTGGTCTGACTCACAAAAAACAAATTAGATATTAGCATACTTGCCAACTTTCTGTTGGTGGACTCCAGGAGATCCTGGAGAGAGGGCACGGTGGGAGGGCAGAAGGGGTGGGACGCAACAAATAGCATCATTTTGGCCCCACCCGCGCATCAAAATCCTGATTTTTGTCGCAGAGGTGGGGCCTAAATGACTCAATTCACTGCACATCACGTCATTTAGACTCCCTATGAACAGGATGCGGGAGAATTGCAAGCTACCTAGCCGGAATTCGGGAGTCTCCCGGACATTCCAGGAGAGTTGGCAAGTATGGTTGGTGAAAACAAGGTACACTTATTTAAATTAATGAAATGTATACAAGCGAATTAAACATTTTGAAAAGTGCAGGCAGGACAATTAAGCCCACTGTGTATGATGTGAAAACAAAAGAAAAGATTATTCGGTGCTCTAAACCAAACAATAAACAATATATAAATCACTATGTGTCAGCATATATATAAATAAGATATATTTTGTTTGTTTTAGGGCACCGGACTATCTTTTGTTTTCACCTACAAAGTGGTTTTGACTGTCCTGGCTGCAGTTTATAAATGATTTTACTCACTTGGCGTTCTGGAAAATGAAAAAATACTGATTTTGTGTAAGATTCCGGTAGTTTTGCATGCTTGAAAAGCCCTGCAGTGCCACACACAATAAAAAAATACTGTAATATATGCTCAGTCCCCAGGCATTCCTGATTATCTAAACATCTCATCCCTCAAAATTAAACAAATATCATGTTTGCGAATCTTGCACATAGCAAAGTGAATCGTGACTACAGCACTTGTGGGACACCTACACTTTGCCTCTGGTTCATAATTGCCACTTATGTCTGACAGTGACTACTTGCTACCTAATATTACTGTATGCATAAGCTTTCTGAGGAAGTCATGGCTCCTGACTTTTATGGAGCCAGGAGACGATGAACTGGAGGATTATAAACAATAATGTGGCTGGTGTCTGGGCACACAGAGAACGTGTAGAAGGAAGATAGCATATGGGCATAATTGAGCAGGTTGTAATGATTAATTATCTGTTTTACAGGGCTGATTTACAACCGACTTGTCAACCACCTAATGCAGTGGTTCCCAAACTTTTGCAGTTCGCGGCACCCTTAGAGTCTCCATAATTTTTTTAAGGCACCCCTCCAAAATAATTACAGAGCAGTCCTGTTTTAGAAGTAGTTGGGTCAAAAAATTGTAATAAGTATTTAAGTCAGGACAGAAATGCTTATTTAGTTGTATGCAAAAATGCCCCCTCTGCATCCAGACACTCTGCCCTCTCTCACGCTGCCCCCTCTGCCCTCTGTCACGCTGCCCCCCCTCCTCTGCCCTCTGTCACGCTATCCCCCCTCTTCTGCCCTCTGTCACGCTGTCCCCCCTCCTCTGCCCTCTGTCCCCCCTCCTCTGCCCCTCTCACGCTGTCCCAGCTCCTCTGCCCTCTGTCACGCTGTCTCCCTCCTGTCACGATGTCCCCCTCCACTGCCCCTCTCACGCTGTCCTCCTCCTCTGCCCACTGTCCTCCTCTTCTGCCCTCTGTCACGCTGTCTCCCTCCTGTCACGCTGTCCCCCTCCACTGCCCCTCTCACGCTGTCCCAGCTCCTCTGCCCTCTGTCCCAGCTCCTCTGCCCTCTGTCCCAGCTCCTCTGCCACGCTGTCCCCCTCCTGTCACGCTGTCACTCTCCTCTGTCCCCATCCTGTCACGCTGTCCCCCTCCTCTGCCCTCTGTCACTCTGTCCCAGCTCCTCTGCCCTCTGTCCCCCTCCTCTGCCCTCTGTCACAGCTCCTCTGCCCTCTGTCACAGCTCCTCTGCCACGCAGTCCCTCTCCTCTGTCCCCCTCCTGTCACACTGTCACTCTCCTCTGTCCCCCTCCTGTCACGCTGTCACTCTCCACTGTCCCCTCCTGTCACGCTGTCACTCTGCTCTGTCCCCTCCTGTCACGCTGTCACTCTCCTCTGTCCCCTCCTGTCACGCTCCTCTGTCCCCTCCTGTCACGCTGTCACTGTCCTCTGTCCCCTCCTGTCACGCTCCTCTGTCCCCTGCTGTCACGCTCCTCTGTCCCCTCCTATCACGCTCCTCTGTCCCCTCCTGTCACACTGTTACTCTGCTCTGTCCCCTCCTCTGCCCTCTCTCACTTTGCCCCCTCTGCCGCGCGCCAGCCATAAAAAAATCAAACAGAAACACTTACCAATCCGCGCGGCGCCGGGACCCAGCATCCTCCTCTCTCACGCAGCAGCTGTCACTGATATGACAGCTGCGTGAGAGAGGAGGATGCTGGGTCCTGGCGCCGCATGGATTGGTAAGTGTTTCTGTCTAATTTTTTTATGGCTGGCCCGCGGCACCCCTGAGACAGCGCCGCGGCACCCCTGGGAGCCGTGGCGCACAGTTTGGGAACCGCCGACCTAATGTCATTTTCACTAGGGTGATTTCACAAAACCACAGTTCTAAAGGGGAAAAAAGATGAACAAAGTTACTGCCAACTTTAACACCAAAACTTGTGAAAAATTGATGTCTTAGATTATAGTCATGTTAATTCTTTTCAGATGTAGCATTCATCCTGATAGAGGAAGTTGTGATGTATATAATCCTCCAGTAAGCACAAAATGACAGTCATTATATTTTTTGAGTCATTTCTTGAACGTCTAATCTTAGGCTGGGTACACGTTACAGCATTTTCCAACCAATGTGTTATATTTTAATAAACGACTGAAAAAAAAGTCCTGGGGCCTGATTCATTAAGGATCTTAACTGAAGAAACTTCTTATTTCAGTCTCCTGGACAAAACCATGTTACAATGCAAGGGGTGCAAATTAGTATTCTGTTTTGCACATAAGTTAAATACTGACTGTTTTTTCATGTAGCACACGAATACTTGATAGCTTATTTGTACACTGAAATTTAAAGTTGATATTTGTGTGCTACATGAAAAAACAGTCAGTATTTAACTTAAGTGCAAAACAGAATGCTAATTTGCACCCCTTGCATTGTAACATGGTTTTGTCCAGAAGACTGAAATAAGAAGTTTCTTCAGTTAAGATCCTTAATGAATCAGCCACTGGTCAGCATGCCGATTCATGAGTACACACAATACATGTTTTAAGAGATTTACACTCAGATCTGTGCTCTTCAACTGTCATAACCTTCTGCTGAAAAGATCACGACTCTGTATATTCTATGTATATCCTGATCGTGAGTGCATACACACAGCAGGATTGTAACAACATTGGAACTAGATTTATAGGTCTGCTGAACAATCAAATGAAATGACGATTGGTACTTGAGAACGACTATCGTTCATCATTTAAGTATAGTCACTAGTTCAGTAACCAGGCTATCAATGTATCTCTGTGTTACACTATTTATATTATACACAGTAAAATATAAAATAACATATTAATTAAATTATATCTCTTGAACTTATTAAATAATTTTGGGCATGTTTTAAAACAATAGAAATAAACCAATTCAAAGGGAACATTTTCTAACTAGGATGTTTAAAGTTTTGCTGTAATTTGCAGCTGAGATAAGCTTTATCTTGCTCTGCCATTATCATTCCATTTACAAGGTATTGTACTTTCCATGTACAGCGAAAGAGTCAGTACCTGACTCTTTCGCTGTCACATTGTACGTGAGTTGACTGTGATATATATTGTTTCTCTGTGGTTGTTGAGCATTTTCAAGTAATTAACAAGCAAGAGACAAAAAGCAATTTGCAATTATGTGTTAGGTGGGAATGTGTAATTAATAAAAAGAAAATCACTAATCACATTTCAGGAGGCTATAGTATTCAGATTCAATATATGCAATTAACGAAAAATGTCTTACCTTTACCGTGTCTGTAGGGTAGCTGGAAATGATAGGATAGCCTCCTTTCCCAACCATCACAAATGGCTTTATAGGCAACATAGGCATATGTCTAGGGCAGCTTAGAAAGGGTTGCATGTTCATTTGTTTACTGTTTCCATTTAATTACTGCTACTAGATCTGAAAAGTTTTAAAATCCTATTTCAGATCAAACTTTATTTTACTAATTGAATTGCTTTGCTCATTTCAGCTTGACTGAAATCCTCATGGCTGCTGTCACTTAGATAACAGTTAATAAAATATTATCAGCTAGTTATGTGAGATTGTAAAAGTTTTACTACTGTACTTTAACATTGAAACCATCATTATGTCCATGAACATCAGCACAACCCTAAGGCTGAGTACACAGTACAGGGTTTTCTGCCCAATCACACGATAAATGACTATTCAGCCCAATAGCGCATTAGTGTATACACTCCAATAATGAACGATTATCATTCCAAAGCACATCATATCGTTTCATTTGATTTTTAAACCAAACTAAAAATCTTGTTCAATGATGGAACAATGTTGTTCCAATTCTGTAGTATGTATGCACTCATGACCGACAGTGTCCATAGATCTCTATGGAGTGTGCAGAGTCACAATCCTTTCAGCCAATGGTTATGATAGATAAAGAGCACAAATATGAAGGTAAATCTTGTAAAACATGTTTAGTGTGTACAGATGAATCGACATGCTGATCTGGCTTTTTTTTAACCAGTCGTTGGTAGAATCATTAACTATATCACATCGGGAGAAATTTTCTGTAGTGTGTACACGGTCTAACCCATCTCCTTCATACTTTGCAACATATTGACCCTACCCTGATCCATCTCACCGCCCTTGTTGCACAATATGTCACCACTAACCTTCCTGCTTCAATGCCACATGTTTCCCCTCCTGCCCCTTTACCACGTTACCACTCCTTCCCCTATGACACATGTTTCCTCTCCTTCCCCACTTACTCACTCCTTCCCCTCTGTCAAATTTTTCTCCCCAAGCCCCTATGTCCCAATTTTTCCATCAGTACCCTCCCTACTTTACCCTACTTATCCTCCCCAACTTTACCATCATTATCCATCCCAGGTTTACCCTCAGTATCCACCCACACATTACCCTCACTATCCTCCCCAAGTTTACCACGTAGCCTCACTGTCATCACCAGCCTCACTGCCATCTCCAGCCTCACTGCTCTCTCTTGCCCCACTGTCCTCTGCTGCCCCACTGCCCTCTGTTTCCCCTGCATCCTATGTTGCCCCCTCCAAGATCTACATCATCCACCTACTGGCCAGCAACCTCAACCTCTTCCACCCATGGAACCCCACTCCTGATTCTGATGTTATGGAATACCACACACAGAGCAATTATATTGCATACAGTATTGGGTGCATACATAAGAGCTCTATCAGACCAGTCAAGGCAGTGTATTTGGCCTTTAATAGGCCACAAGGCCACCCTATAACCGACCTGGAAGACATATGCGCAGAATTGAATGTGACTTCTTGCTTTGTAGGTGAATTTAAAATAGGAGTGAAAAGCCAAAGGCGGAAATTGTATGTATTGTCTCCTATAAAGAGTAACAAGAAAGAAGAAAAACAATATTAATAATGAGTAACGAAACATGCAAACAATTAGGCACATCTTTATATGGTGCTATTGAAATGCTACAATATTTGACAATTGATTCTACAAGTACATCATAATGCAAAGAGTGTTAAAGGTGGTAGACCTATCATTTATGACTATACCGATATATAGTCATAAATGATAGTGTATACCGATGTATTTAGGACAATAAAGGGTTGCTTGTATATAATTATGTGATGGAAAATAGTACCTAATAGCCATGCATCACCATGTGGTTTTGCATCTTCTTGCCTCTGTTACAATCTGCATCAAATGCCTGATTGCCTGAAGACAAAGTAGTCATGGGTGCTATCTAGCAACTAGACGTCGAATCTGGAGAGATGCATCACATATAGCCTTGTTCAATTATCTAGTAGAAATGCTTTCTATTTGAATAAATAGAAGCATTTCCCCCAAAGGGACCTGGACTATATGTGTACCATCTACTGCCCCTATAACGTGTGGAAAGCTGGCTATGCTGGCAAACTGCTACTTTATGGGCACAAGGACTCCTCATGGAGTGGCAGATGGATGAAATGCCGGATGCAAAACAGGAAATCCCTTTGCACAATCTTCAACATTCGCCTGAAGGTGGCTTGGGGCATTCCTGCCGCAGCTCACACTGTGGTCTGGAAAGATCCATATGCACAGAACTGCAAAATCGCTCAGTTTGCTCAGTGGTGTTATTGCTGTTGGGATGTTAAAGGCTCTAAGTCACTCTGCACAATGTGCATGGTGTCCATGATGACATGAGGTGGAAGCTGATAGTGATGGACCACTTCAGCATCTGACATCCCAAAGACACTGACCTGTGGCCTGAAGACACACTCCCTGGGCCGGCGACAGTGTACTGATTTCGGGTCGGATAACGCCTGTCGTCCTCAAGATCCTGGGCCTCCACTATGGTCATTCCTGGATGTATATGAGAAAGATGGATGAAAATAAACAAAGTAAATTACCTAATGCCTTGCAAGTTTCTGTAAAATAGTCCAAAAATATATAAAAGTAGCAACTTCATTAAATTATTTGAAAAAATACATTACAAATGTATGTTACTAAATAGGCATACATAGTAAAAGACATAGGCAAGACTTTAAAAAGTTTTTAAAGCACACACGCGAAATGCAAATGTATGCGTGTAGGAACTATACCACATGCCATTTTGAATACCTGGTCATGCCCTTTGGGTTATGCAATGCCCGGCTGTCTTTCAAGGCTTCATGAATGAGCTCTTTCGAGATCTCTTGTATCAATTCGTAGTCATTTACTTAGACAACATCCTCATCTTCTCCAAGGACCTGGTTTCTCATCGTACACATGTGTTGGAGGTTCTGTCCATATCCAAAGGAATCGTCTGTTCTGTAAAATAGAGAAGTGTACTTTTGAGCAAAAACAAGTACCCTTCTTGGGGTATATCATTTCCGGGACTGGGCTACAGATGGATTCCACCAAACTGAGGGCCATACTTGACTGGCCCCAACCTTCTGGCCTTAAAGCCACTCAACAGTTTCTGGGATTCTCTAATTATTATCGCCAGTTTATAAGAGAATACTCTACCTTGGTGGCGCCCATCACAGCGTTGACCCGTAAGACTGCTAACGCTAAGGTGTGGCCGGCTGAAGCTACCCAAGCCTTTGGTACACTTAAATCTCTCTTCTCCTCTGCACCCATCCTCCAACAACCTGATTGCTCACACCCCTTTTTTCTGGAGGTGGATGCGCCTGCTGTAGGAACGGGAGCTGTACTTTCGCAACGGGATTCCTCTGGCAAACTCCATCCATGTGGATTATTTTCTCGTCGCCTATTACCTGCTAAAAGGATTTATAGTATCAGCGATAAAGAACTCCTGGCCATTAAATTGGCTTTTTCAGAATAAAGGCGTCTCCTGGAGGGAGCACAATTTCCTATAACCGTCTATACTGATCAGAAGAATTTGCTATACTTACGTACAGCCCGCTGTCTGAATCCTTGGCAAGCAAGATGGTCCTTATTCTTCTCCCACTTTGATTTCAACATCACCTTCCGTTCTGGATCTAAAAAGGTCAAGGCAGATGCCCTATCTCGCTCATTTGATCCTGCTGATGCTGAACATTTGGAGGAGAATAGATTTATTCTGGATCCTAGACTAATTCAGGCGGTTACACACCTCAACGGAAGTTGTCCTCCAGGCAAGACCTTCATCTCTTCTCATCTCTTCGTACCAAACTTCTTTGATGGGCTTATCGTTCACTCTTCTCCGGCCATGCTGGCATTTACAAGACCTGGGATTTGTTATCTCAAAACTACTGGTGGCCTTCTTTATTTGATGATGTAAAGAAATTTGTTTCAGCCTGTTCGGAATGTGCTCAACACAAGACTCCCAGAAGGAGACCTTATGGACACTTGGTTCCATTACCAGTTCCTGAGTACCCCTGGTCTCAAATTTCCATGAATTTCATCACTAACCTTCCTCCATCCAAGTCTTATACAGTGGTCTTAGTAGTCACAGGTCAATTCTATAAAACAGCCCATGTTATTACTCTCAAAGACCTTCCATCATCCTCCTCCTTAGCCGATATTTTCATTAAGGAGATATTCCATCTCCATGGTTGTCCTCAAAACATTGTTTCCGACCAATGATCCCAATTCGACTTTTCCTCCGCATATCATCCCCAATCCAATGGATTGTCAGAGAGAACTAATCAGGAGTTAGAGAAATTTTTAAGAATGTATGTTTCGGCTAATCAGGATAACTGGGTGGATCTTCTCCCATGGGCTGAGTTTGCCCACAACAATCATTTCCACAAAGCCATTTCTAACTCTCCCTTTTTTGTCCTTTATGGCTGTCACCCTAAACTACCCACCTTCTCTCAAATTTCGCCTTCCGAGGTTCCAGCAGTAGATTCATTATTTCGCAATTTCTCTCACATCTGGGAACAAACCAAGATTAACCTGATGAGAGCTACCATTCGTTCTAAGGAATCTTACGATAAGAGGAGGAGAGCCGGTCCAAATCTAACTATCGGTGACAGGGTATGGCTATCTACCCAAAATATCCGTTTGAGAGTTACCAGCAAGAAATTCGCCCCAAGTTCATTGGGCCTTTTGCTATTTCGGAGGTCATCAATCCAGTAGCCTTTAGGCTTAGTCTTGCGTATACCTGATGTTTTCCATGTGTCCTTGCTGAAGCCGGTGGTCACCAACAAGTTTTCCACACCCTACAGAGCTCCTCCCCCTGTTCTTCATCAGGACCAGATTGAGTATGAGGTAAAGCAGATTTTAGACTCGGTGAGTGTCAGAGCAACTTGGCTGCTTCCTGGCTTCTTCCTCAGGTGGATCTCTGTGCTCTCCAGCCTCTGTCTGCCTCCTGTGTACAAGTGATCCCTGTGTGACTATTCTTCCTCTCCTGCCCCTGTGTACCGACCCGGCTTGTTGACATCTCTTCTTGTTATCTGGTGACCCTGACCTGGCTTGTCTGACGTTGCATTGCCTCTGTCCTGTATCTGCCGCCAGCCCATGTACGGAACCTGGATTTTCCTCACGCTGAGCTTGCCCGCTGATTCTGTACTGCATTGCTACATTGTGTACCAGTTCTGGCTGTCTGACTACGATTTTGCTTGCTCCTCCTCCCGCTATAATACATCTTGAGGCGAACCAGAGGACCGCAACCTGCGACTCCTGGCAGCTAAGCCCACCCCGCCTTGCGGCGGTTCTTGGTGAACACCGCAAAATTTGTTAGACTCTGCGCCTCTGGTAAGCCAGTGCTGATCAAGATGAGTATCTGATCCAGAAATCTGTTACACTTATATAGTGTTGTATAACAAGATCAGTGTGTGCAGGTGTGCAGCTATGCAGGTGAATAGTCCATTCTCTCATTAGATGATGTCCCTAGAAGGGCTTACTTTGCCACCCGGTATGTAGGGGGAAAGGAGGAATGGAGGGATGTTCTTCATTCACAATTTATCAGCTCCTTTGCGGTGACCAGAATCGCTTACTTCTTGGGTAGCTGGTATAGCTGCTGCAATGCCTCATTGCTGTGGGCTAGCTAGTACTTCCTGACCGCTTACTATAGATCAGGAGTGCTGGATAGTGAGCAGAGCGTTGACACACAGAGTGGGTTCAACACAGGACAGCCGAGGAATGGATTAGTGTGTAAGCTCTTAGGTGTTGGTCACAGGATACAGCAGGCAATAGTTGCAGTCAAAATCTTCAAGCACTGATGGTTTATTGCTCAAGAGCCCTGACAAGGACTTTAACATGCTAGTTTGTGGTACTAGTGATTCTCCAGAAGTTACAGATGGAATGATACATTACATGGTCAAACAGTGCTCTTCTGTTTTGAAGCCCTAGCCTGGCAAGAGGTAACTCAACCCCTATCTTAGATTTTGGAGGAGAAGAAGGGAAGCCTAACAGCAAGTCTAATTACCTCCTGCTGTGTGTTCTAGCTAA
The DNA here is from genome assembly GCF_038048845.1 of Mixophyes fleayi. Lineage (NCBI taxonomy): Eukaryota > Metazoa > Chordata > Amphibia > Anura > Limnodynastidae > Mixophyes > Mixophyes fleayi. The sequence continues at coordinate 295,127,960 of NC_134403.1, read as the reverse complement.
ACAATTGTTGGTCACTGAGATAAAAAAAAGTCTAATTGACATGATATTACCTGCCTTCAGACACTGCAGAAAACACATTTCCTCCACACAGATGCCTATTTCTTCATAAATCAGTACATTTCTAGTACAGAAATATAACACAGTATAAAAAAATTATTACAATTGCAATGATATAGGCACCACTAATTGAAATACATTTGTACAATAAATTATTTCTACGTGATCAAGCACAGATGATGAGGTTGTGAATGCTCTGTTTGATCATCACTATCTTCTGTGAGTTAGATATGACTGTGAGCACTCATGCGCCAGAGTTTCAACTGAACGTATCTGCAGGGGAATGCCTTTATTGTACATTGCCCAAGGGCTGGCTGACAAATGTTCACCTGAGGGACTCAACTCAACAGCTTATTGGGAATAGGTAACCCGGTGACCCAGCCTATGGGACTGATCCGGGGGCCCCCTATCACTCAGCCCCTGACATTGTGCATCTGCCTCTTCACCACTCCGTTCCACCCTTGAAATCATAGCACTATAGCTGGGAAAACCAACAGTATTGGGTCCCCATGCAATAATGACAACCACCCCCCCCCCCCCCAAGAAAAAACAGTCCTGTGCTGAAAGCACTAGGGTTCTTCCCAAACATCGTTGGTGCAGTGAGTGTTGGGGTAATGTAAAAAGTGATAGTTATGCATTTTCACATAGTGTACTAGTGGTCCCAGCAAGCTCTGGCAGCCTTAACGTGTTTGGGTATGCTTGTAGTACTAGAAGTGTGAGCATACGCATGGCTGCCAGAACTACTAGTGGCAGCATGTCCGAGCAACCAGGGCCCGCTGGAAACTGTTGTGCACCTTGGAAAGAAATAGGAGGGAAAAAAACAGATATTGTAACAATTTTTGTTTTATTATAAATAAACACACACCCACACATTACCCACGGTAACCATTTTATTGTTAACAAATTCATGGGATCCTCTTCTTGGGGTCTTCCAGGCAATCCAAGAGTTAAAAAAAAATCTCATAATATGACAAGAGGCTCTCTCATTGCTGAGCCGCATCGAGAATGACTACTACAAGGGATTGTATTAATATTTATAGACTGTGAAATTCCCACTCCTGAACATATATGTCTATGTTTACATACAGACTGAAGCTAAGTACACACTACAGGTTTTTCACCCGATTATCGTGCCAATCACTCAATGAATGACTGTTAGATTTGATATTGCATTAGTGTGCACGTTCCCACGATCATGTTTTATCGTACCAAAGCACATCTTATTTCATTTTATTTTATCAACGGACTAAAAATCTCTATGAATGATGGAGCAATGTCCGGCAAATTCTGAACTGTGTATGCACTCACGTCCAGCAGTGTAGGCAGATCTCTAGAGATTTTACAGAGTCACAAACTTTTCAGCAGATGGTTATGACAAATGAAGAGCACAGATCTGATGTTAAAATTGTGTAAATGTGGACGCATGAATCGACAAGCTCATTGAGATTTCCGTCGTTGGTAAAATCATCAAAGATATTGCATAGGGAGAAATTTTCTATATTGTGTGCCTAGCTTTAGACGTAAGCACTTTTTTTGCATATGAGCAGTATGGAAAAACAGATTGAGTCTGAGGGCTATATTTACTAAGCTGCGAGTTTGAAAAAGTGGGGAAGTTGCCTATAGCAACCAATCAGATTCTAGCTATCATTTATTTAGTGCTTTCTACAAAATGAAAGCTAGAATCTGATTGGTTGCTATAGGCTACTTCCCCACTTTTTCAAACCCGCAGCTTAGTAAATATACCCCTGAGTCTCTCAGTGTTATGGTAAACCTTATTAGAATTCATCTTTAAACTTAATTTGATGACGCCACTTAATCATTATAAGGGTAATTTACTAAGGTAGAAAGTAGACACAGAACAAAAGTCACTTTTATAGGCACAATCTTTTGTGACTTCTACTACAGTAACAGTCATTTCTTGCTCCTCTCATGGGCGGTATATCCTGGCTATGAGCAGATTGGGGCTTTCCATTCTGAGTGTGGACTACCTGCAGTAATGTGCCTGATTCTGCATTCAAGTACACAAACTACATTTTGTTTTGTGGAATAAGTTATTCTAATGAACGTCAACTGCTAGAGATTCTACATTTAGGGATGTGTTCATAGTTTTGTGACTGTCCACAGAGCTTTTTTATCTAGAACAATGAACTGAATTTACAGGAAGCAAGTAATCCTGCTCCAGCCATTACTTTCAACGGGTCACCTATTGCAGCATGCAGCAATGTGTCTGTAAAAGGAAGATAGGGGTGAACATGTATGTATGTTCCAGACATTTACATAGGATGCGATTTAGATAATGACAAGTGAGGCCATAAGCCGAGGAAACTTAAACTCTTGTGTTTATGTAATGTCATGCACTTACCCATTCAGGGTTAAGCTTTCTGCATAGCCCGCCAATAGGATCCACAGGGAGGGTCATAGTTCTCACTATATATTTCTATCTCATTATATATTCCCTCCCAGGGCTTGCTGGGTCTCTTCTTTCACGCATCTTTGGATAAAGAAGCTGCTCCATAGTTGGATAGGATTTGTATCTAGTGCTGTTCCTTTTCTTTGATTTTGGGCTTTTATTGCTTTTGTTCCTTTTCACTCTCTCCTATTAGCTATCTACCTTTGTTTCCTTTTCTCTTCCTTCTGCTAGTGAGAAAACCCAGCACAACTCTTTCCCCCTCATAAACCACCCCCTTGTACTCTCCCTGCTGCCTCTCATGCTCATTGCTTGTATGTACATCCCCTCCCAAAACCACCTGCCCAGGTCTCCCCTCCACCTTTCACATTCCACTTATTCATCCCCATCGCCAATATGCCCAGGCCACGCACTGCCCTTTCCCATGTGCTCTTGCTGCTCCCAGCTCTGTCACGTCAGGGGATGAAACTGTTGGCAACATGCCAGGGGCACTAAGGAGGCAGAGTAAGGGATCCTCTTCCCCTCTGTCTGACCCTGCTATTCCAGTTCAGCCAGGGGGAGCCCGCACACCATCCCCTACAAGAGGGCCTCACCCCCTTCCTCAGTATGAAGAGTACAGGGGAGATTCCCCATCTGTTATCAATATGCAATATGAGCCCCCTACAGGGGCACACTCCCTGCAACCCCACTTCCACTAATGATCAAGGCTTCCAATTAGACACCAGGTTTTACAATGGAGAGGGCATCCAGCTCACCCCCACAGCCCATGGCGATGGCCCCTTTCCCCACAGCAGTTCACCATGCCTGAGGGGTGGGTGCGGGTGAGGTCTTACCCCCTAGTTTCCCTGGCACAGTTTCCCCAATTCTGGACCCCAGGCTCCTTCCTCCTCCCTGCTATGTTTCCAGGACTCCCTCCCCCCACATATTTGGCTCCCCACGCCCGCTCCCCAGAATCCCGGAGCCCCCGAGTGTCTACTACTCAATTTTCCCCTTCCACCCCCAGTTGACAAAACCCTCTTAGGGAGCTCCTAACATACCAACCCACCCTATTTTACCCTTCCATACCCCCTCCTGGCCTTCCCTCCCTGCAGTACATAGGGATCCTGCCACCACTATCAAATCCAGTTGGTCCCTGCCATACCTCCCTTCCACCCCTCCTCCAGGTCCCAATGCGCCACTTAAGTGGACAGCCCCTTACCCACCATAGCCTTCTTCTCCCTTCCCTGTTGCCTGGCCAAAGCTCTGGCTGCCCCCATTCCGATTTTCATTATTAACCCTTCACCTTCGCCTGGAGCACAGCACTCACCTCAGGCAATGTTTCTGTGTCTGAACGACTATGTATCGCACTGGGTAAGTCCAATATCCCTTTAATATTTCACTTTTATTGTTAATTCCATATGCTTAATTTTTTAATTCTTATATTCAGGATATTAAAGGAAAGGTGCACTCCCACATTAACTCCATACATATTACCCAAAAAAAGAAAATGTGAAATGAAGCACTTACTGGATTGTTTGAAATTAACTATAAATGTTATTGCTATGCATTAAAAATATGTGACAATTAAATAGTTGAATTTTTATTTCTTCATCAAATCAAATTTTAATAGTGAAATAATTAAAGCCAACAATGAATTGATAAACATTATATAAAATCTTATACAAATGTAGTATTACTTAATGTTATTGGGCTCTTATAGTTTTAATTTCATGTGTAGATACCCAGGATATGGATCCAACGGAGTAGCAGAAAGTTATACACTTAAGGTGCTCCTCAATTATAATAATGTATTATGTATTTATAATCAGATGAGTATAAATAATGCAGATAGATAGGTGGAGAGTGGCTCAATAAGTCACTCCCTTAGACTCAGCTGCCTCCTATTCAAAATTGGGCTATTGTAGCAGACCTCTGTGTTAATGCCCTTATTTTTGTTTCATTTGGACTCAATTCTTATACTTTGCTATTATATATTGTTATTTTTATATACTCTTAAACAATGTTGGAGTAGCACTGGCATATAAATTTGATAGACCAGTCCTAGGCAACAATATAATTGCCTAATAGTGGTGAACAGACACTGAAGCCTGCAATATGACAACGTAATGATGGTAAGCTAATCCTTAAGCTTTAATGAATAGACGCTGTAGCCCTGGTAAGCTAACCCCCAAGTTTGTATGAATAGGTGCTGTACCCATTACTGGAGCTGTAATACTGATTTAAACCATGTTGATACATATCTTATAACCCATACATTCATCCTATTTGAAAAATTAATTAAATAACATTATATAGAGTCAGCAGCAAGCGTGATTGCTCACCAACGTGCATTTTGCTATTAGCTTTTCTAAGGCAAACCGAGGCAGCCCTTCTATTGATTCTTTAAACAGATAACCACGCCTCCTATGATGTCATGCATAGAGACAACAGGTACATGCAATTGGAGATTGGCATCTCTTCTAGCCAATGAGGATTATTATCCTATCTATTTAGATAGGTATTGGTCCAGAGTCTTTACTAATATATCGGCATCATTGTCAACAACATTTGCTGCTAACCAACATGCCCCATGGATATTTTACATCTCTCTTGATGAGTAGGTATATTTATACCAGATAAGGTGGACCATGATTGGACCGGAGCTGCCTCTAGCAAATTATATAAACAATAACAAGTTCTATGTATCATTTTAAATTTGGAATGCTTTCATTATAAATACTTGGTTAGTCAATACAATGGAGGCTTTTTATAACACGATTCAGGTGAATATGAAGAATTTTAGATACTGAAGTTAAGTATTTATCACCAGTTTGAATTAATTATTTCTGAAGGGATCTCCCTTTTTTTAATGAAATTGAGCTATCATAAATACCCCTATGGGGCATACGGGGCTGAAGTTATCCTATCAAATGATTAACTATAGTGATGTTTCAAATTCCAAAACCTAAAATTATCAAATTGAATACTACCACACTATTTAAAAGTGACCTTACTTGGTGGGAATGTTTATTCATTATAATTTGGACACTTAATTTATGGCTATTATGAATTATAGCTTTTTGCTGATTATAGTGACCTGTTGTGATTTTATTGTGACTCACTCTCAATGTGGTATGAGAGTAATTTAATTATAGTTGGAACAGATAATGTATGGCTATGGTGAATTATGACTGTGTGCTAATTATAGTGACTTTGTATATTTAATGTTTAATGTGGATCACCATGTGAATTTGTAATTAAAATGAATATCCCTTTAATTAAGGATTGCTGTTTGTGATGACTTTTTAAAGTGAAATTTGGTGCATTGTGTCCAAAAAGTTGTGATGGTGTTGGTAATTCCAAAACATGCCGCATATAAACAAATTAAGAAAAAATGTGAAAATAAAAAAAGGGGTGAAACCTAAGTACCTGAGTGATGTGTTTATTTCTTTTTGTCTTTTAATCTTATGCATCATGGTGCCCCAATGTTTTAACCTATAATAATGTCTAATAATTATTCCATATCAATTGAAAATTAAGCCCCTTAATGTAGCTTGAAATTTCCCAAATCATGCTTTCAGAGATCCCAATTTCCTATCATTGTACTTGTAAAACATCCCATTTGGTCTGAAAATTCTAAAATTAATGGACCTTACCATAGTGTATCAGACTGTCCATGAAATTACAAAAATATCATAAAGTTATTGAAGTCATTGAGACCATGAGGCGCCAAACTATCCTTGAGGAAATTTTTCTTTGTTTCCCTCTTAAGGAGTTCCTGTTGAAGATCTCCTCTCAAGTTCAACTCAATCTGTTCCATGGCAATGGCCTGGAGTAACTTTGGGTCACAATTATGGGATTTTAAGAAGTGCCTTGCAATGTTGCTAGTTGTTTGAAAGTGTCCTTGTCTTTTCTTGCTCTGCTAATGTTAACCACATGTTCCAAAATTCTTATCTTGAAGGGTCTACTTCTCATGCCAATATAAAATAAATTACATGGACAGGTTAGGCAATAAATGACATTCAAAGAGTTGCAATTTAGAAATTGTTTACTTTTTCAAATCCTGGAGTAAAGATCCTTGTACTCCTTCGTCTGTTTCATAAATTGGCAAGCCGGGCACATGTCACACTTGAAGACACCCATTGGTTTATTGGAAGTTTTCTTCTCCAATGTTAGAACACTATGGACCAAATGATCTCTCAAATTCTTGGACCTACGCCAAGTCATCCAAATTCTAGCATCCAACAGAAGTGTCCTCACCTGACTTCAAGATGTTCCAATGTTTCTGGAAAATACTTATTTGTTGCCATTCAGAGCAGAAGGTTCCAATAATGCTTATTTTCCAATCAACAGATTTTACTTTGGGGGCATGTCTGTCATGTCATCCGTTTCAGCACCTTTGGTATCCTACAACCAAGGAGTCGCTTTCACATGAAGTGCTACAGTGGCGACTGCGCATTGCACTCTGTCGCTAGAAGGAAGACACTCCACGGCAGCTGGACAGGCAATGCCATCTGAATTGCGTGAGAAGCAAGGGATGTTGTGTCTGAGTGACGAGTATGAGTCTATTACTGCACTTTGTACACGCACACGCAGCCCTCCTATTTCTACCACAAGCAAGGCTAAGTCAGGAGGTGTGGCCATTAATAGAGGACAAAATAGCCCATCAGGGAGGATTTATATGCTATACGCTCGGTGGTAGCTGTAACAATATGTAGGTCTAACATTGTTTCTCACCTATCCTGGAGGGTCCCCATCTCTGCTCCCATTTTGAGAACACTCTTTTGGAAGATTAATAGCACCACAGGGCTCGTCATTGGAAACCTAGGAGGTTTGGCAATTGCCCACTCATAAATTACCGGGGAACAGAGACACCTAATTTGGCCCGACAGGATACACCTTACTGACGAGGAGCTATGGTTATTTATCAATCAGTTAAAGAGGAGTTTAGGGTCACTTGTTAGGTCTCTTGGTGGTGGGCTGAGAATCCATTAAAGGATCCCAATGGTGGGCAGGAGAGCAGTGCAGACAGTGACTAATCACAACAGTATTTCACTGCTTGGCCGTACGTCACTGCCCCTTTCCAATTAACATGGCTCTTGGTCCTTTTGTGTGGATGAACCCATGACATGACATGGTTTGTGTGGGCTCATCAATGTTGAGTCCAGAAGGGAAGTAGTCATGCTGACACCTGATTTAGCACTGGCCAATAATAAAGAATTATTTCTTGGTCTAGTGGTAATGCAAATTTGGCAGTCCACTGTTTTGGTTTGAGGATTGGTAGTATAGCTGACTGCTTTTCTCCACTATACATGTTAGATATTTGGTTTATTAAGAAAACTGTGACTATATAGGTAACATGTACAACATATGAAGGTGACTTGAAGTGCGTTAAAGGAAACACAATAACACTATGCAGTTTATGTATTGTTCGTAAATGACCTTTAGTGAATGTGAACCTCCATGAGAGTTTATGTGAAAATGTTGCTTATTCCTGTAACTGATGTATTCCATGCTGATAAGAATGCTGTTTCCATGGCAATGAAGCTAGTTTTTAACTATTTACATACTGTAAAACTACTGATCAAGCAACAACAGAATAGGGCTAAAAGTGGGAAATCCTGGCTCATTATTACATAGAACGCAACGGAATAGAAAGGTAATTACAGACATTGTTTTTAGGTTTACATTCTCACTTAAACATAGTGTCCAGTTCAGATATTTGCTTTGACTGAGCATGCTCTACACAGGTAAGAACGCTACGGAATTTGCTGAAGCTCAGGGGCAAACGCAGGATTTGTAGAGGGGGGTTTCAACACCATGCTGCCAGTAGACGTGACCAGCATGCATGGGGGTGTGGCTATATTATTAGACAGTGCTTGGCTGCTGTCCAACTCTCCATATACCTATAATATACATGGGCAATGCTGCGTGCACTACTGTTAGGGCCGTGTTAAGCGGGGGCAGCGTCCAGCCACCTCAATTATACAGTGATCCATGCTTGGAGGGGGTTTCCAGGCACTAGGAAAACCCCCCATCGGTTTGCTTATGAAGCTATATAAATAAATTTTGATGATGATGATGATAGGCTACCATAGGGATTATGAACTCTAGTCAACATGTGTGCGCACATGTAGAAGTGTTTCTAAATCACCAGCATGCAGCACTGTTTACAAGTTACCAAATGTGAAAGATCCCATATAGTAAAAAAATAACTACAACTTTTAAATAGTTGTAATACACGTACCATCAGAGCACTTCATTTTTACAGCCCGGGGCGCATATACACCAGTATCATCCATTTGGGCACCATGTGCCACTCACGGTTAAAAAATTGTAGGCACCACCACAGTATGCATGTTTAATGTACGAGTGGTGTAGTGCACAGAATGAGGGGCATCAGAAGCTTTGTGAATCAGCTAATCATTTTTATAAAAGCACATTAATCATATTTGATATTTTCCACTTTTATTTGTCTAATGTAAGTATGAAGAGAATCATTTTTAAGTTGCAGAAATTTTCCTAAATTTCCTAGATTCTTTAAAGCTGACATAGACTACCACTCTCACTATACTGTCTTTGATTTTTTCTCTGTCCCCATAATCTTTTCCTTAGGCCCTTCCATTTTTGCAGCCCATCCCACTCTTGGGGGTAAATGTATCAATCTCCGGTTTTGTCAACTCGCGGGAGTTCGGCGAGATGACAGCTTAAATTTAAAGCGGCGCTGCCTTGTAAAGGGAAACTTCCCTTTACAAGACAGCGCCGCTTTAAATTTAAGCTGTCATCTCGCCGAACTCCCACGAGTTGACAAAACCGGAGATTGATACATTTACCCCTTGCTTTAGTCGTAAAGCCCAGGCTATAGCATTGGTGCTTATTACTTATTTGAGGTTGGTACACTGTTTATTTAATTTTCATTTATTACACAGTAAAGATATGTGCTGATTCTGTCATCATCAACACATATATTTACACCGATATCACTTTGAAGGGTGACACTATTATTCATGCTGTTAAGGTGGTAATTTAAGAAGGCGCCGGTTGTACAATGTGTTTTACAAAGCCGTGTGCATTGTACAGCCGACGCCTCCTTAAATTACCACCTTAACAGCATGAGTAATAGTGTTGCCTTGCAAAGTGATGTCATTGTAGCCTGCCGGGATCTTTATTGGTCAGAATTGTTTGAAGTCTATTTATAAGCAGTTAGTATTACCAGTCTGTCGTGCATGACAGCTTAGTTGTCACCATGTCGGGGTATGTCTTGTCGGCATTTAGATTGTCGCAAAAGGGTAACCAACTCATATGTACTCTCCTACTGTACTCAACTTGCACTTACTCCATGCATAGAGGGCCACAGGTTTAAGTTACATTCAAATTAAAATCTAGCTGCATTTTATTGCACATGTGCAGTGCGGCCAAGCGGTTTTGGGGCTTGTAGCTGAACTTACATCCTACTCTAAATCAGGTCCTTAGTCCGAAAAAGAGTTTATTTTTTAACCTTTACCTTTTGGAAGCACTCTATTGTAAATAATTTCTTTTCCTATATGTTCTTTCTTAACTACACCACTGAAGATTAATTACCAATAATGTAGTGTATATGACCAATATAGGGGCTACATATCATTGAGACACACACATATAAGGAATTGGTTCAATTATATATTGCAAATGTTACCCATGCTGTGATACATATAAGCCTTGTCCAGTATTATGCATGTTAGACCAATGAAAGTTAATTCATTGCTATAGTTTACATCACATTTGTGCTATTTGCGTCATATGTCTTAACTTGAGTGCGGGTTTTATATTTCACAATCCCACTTTAAAAACATAATAGGTGGCAAAGGTAGTAAAAGCTCTATAAATGTCAAGTCCATAATTTATACTTAGTTTGTCTTTTCTTTCCCATCACCAGAACACTCTTCCCGGCAAATATGTTTTGTTTCTGTGTTTCATCTGCTACTACACAGAGAAGAATTATTGGCGTCCATTTTGTCACAAAGCCAAAAATGAAAATGCTTACAGAATAAAGATATCCTTACAGAATAAAGATATTCCTGGCTAGGCTTTCAAACAAATACAATTTCTTCTGCTTCCCTTCCTAGTTTTCCAAAATTGATTGCTATTAACTTTTGGCAAGATCACTTTATTTGGCATTTAGTTTGTACGAAATATTTGATTATTTGAATATTTGATTTGTATATTGCAAAAAACTTTGGTGCTACATGCAAACAGTATGCAAAGTCAGCTGGTTAAATTAAAAGTGTTCTTCACCAGTGCAGGCTTGGCACGTTTTAGCCCTGGGGGCAAGGTTCAACTCAGCAGCCTTTTAGAAACATTTTAAAGGGAATGAAATGCAGATGGCCCAGTAACCCAGCCCAAGGTTGCCCACTATGGGAATGTCCTGGGAGGAGATGCCCCCCAGCCCAGCCTGCCCCTGTTCTTCACCTAACACAAGACAATGACCTGCAACAGCTTTACACTATGACCTGCCTGTCATGGATAGACCATGTATTTACTATGCTGGAGCTCTCTGAACAAACCCAGAAAAAGACATTTGCAAGAAATACTTACATGAGTATCAAGAACAGAACAACAAGATGTGTCAGTGGTGTGGCATTTACGGGGCTCAGATTTGAGGGGGCAGATTTGAGCAATAAAAACCAGTCTTCCTATAAGATCCTGCACGATGCCTATTATCTGCAGATTCATGTAACATACAGATAAGAGATGTCACATCAAAGTCCAACCTCTTACCCTTTTGGAAGCACCCTTTCATAACTTTAACAAAAACTTTCCTAAACTACTGCTCGGTTTAGTCATAATTATGGTTTAAACTAATTTTGAGAGCAAGTGACTTTCTTTATTACACATGGGATCTGTTTATGTGTGAAGCCTTTTACTGTTACTGTTCAGAGTGCACCTGGAAATGCAGTGCTACATGGAGGCACAAAACGGGTTCCATATTAAATAGAGAAGGCTGACTCCGATTGGCAGATTCCAGAACTCTAACTCCAGCACCAGTGTGGATTTCACAGGTCCAGCACTGTTTAAATGAGAAAATTGTATTTTAAAAATGGGGCCATGTCCCTTAGCCAAATCCTAGATGGTGCTAGGCAGCCCCCTACCATAAAAAAAAAAGCCAAAAGCTGGTCAGTGTCTCCACTCCTAGACCTAACAGCAATGTGCAGGAAACTGATCACTTCCAGACAGTGGCGGATCCAGGGGGGGGGCGATCGCCCCCCCCTAGCAGACACTTGCTGCTGACGGATGCATAGTATGGGCAGGTCCGTCCAGCCGTGACAGGCAGGAACAGTGTTCTGCCTAGCTGCTCTGATTGTGTTTAAAACACAATCAGAGCAGCCGGGCAGCACACTGTCCCTGCCTGTCACGGTTGGACGGACCTGCACATACTGTGCAGCCGTCGGCAGCCTAAACTGTTAGAAAGGGGCGGGGCCTAAATCGCCCCCCCCCCCCCTAAATCGCCCCGGGTACAGTCGTTTTCTAGATCCGCCCCTGCTTCCAGATTCCCCTAGGTCATTGGGGCTTGGGTAATATTGGGTGCAACTTTGACATCTCATGAGACAGGGATAAATGTATTTACAGATGCATTTGTACATACATGACATTTACAAGATTGCTGCGTATGCACAGTACGACCGTGTGTATCTTATGCAAAAAACAAAACAAACAGATGTACATCCACCTCTACACGAGCCCCCATGTATACAAAAGAAATACATGCATTTAACCTTATAATGTTTGCAGGTGTATACTGTACACACACACACATATATATATATATATATATATATATATATATATAAAAAAGAATAACTTTGTTTGTTTATTTGCTTGTAGGCGAATATCTTCAACACCCCTGCACCGATTCTGATAAAAACAATGCAAGGTGGTCTAGTTGGATCCTGGACAAATTTTAAGGGGAATCCCATTGGTGTACACTGGCAGAACTTTGACCCGGGGAGCCTGTTCTGAGCCGTCTACTGGGTGGATTTGGTTTGTTTGTCTGTCCAGATATGCATTCGGACTCCCCTGCACCGATTGGGATGAAACCGATGCGAGCTGGTCCAGTTGGATCCTGGCCAGGTTTTAAGGGGTTTAGGGTCCTGGTCATACCTCCCATTGGTGTACGGTCGGCAGATCTTTGAGCTGGTGATCCTGTTCTGAGCCTTTCACTGGATGGATTTGAATAACATTTAATAATATAAGAAGAAAAACGACACTGGGTAGCTAATGGGTGTGTTGGAAGAGCTTCTAAGCTGCTAATTATTTTTAACATGTTGACAGTTACATCCAAATCATTGTTAACTTAATAACTTGAAGATTTAAACACAGGCAACGCCGAGAATTTCAGCCAGTTGAAAAAGAAATAAAACAATGATTCAGGCCTACGTGGCCTTTACATAAATACAGGCTTGCAGGTAAGATTAAATTAAATATAGTAAACAGATATATTACTAAGACAGTGATTTGATGTATTTATTCCCCACACAATCGATTGATCAAAATAGTAAAGGAAACATTTGTGTCTGTCATGAATCTTTGGGCAAAACAGACAAAATTATTTTAATGCAAAATTTGCTAGGTGAAACGTGGAATCTTTTGTTTTATATATAAGGAGCTTGAAATTGCCTCTTTTGTTATTTGGTTGCCCAAGTTAGGAAGCAGACTGTAACATTTGCTTTTTCCTTACGATTTTCAGAATACAAAGACACGTTTGTCCCTTACAGAAAGTTCAGAGACTGGACAGATACAGCAAGAGGAAAGTGTTTCACAATATATCTAATAAGGAAGGCATGAAGCTGACAACAAGTGAATAATTAACTCTCTGTTACTTACTGATACAGTGTTTCAACCTGATTTATATTTGCATATGCCCCACCAGTCACTAAGAAATATGACACAGGGGACAAAATACAATGTAGTTTATAGAAAACCTAGCATTTGTTGTTGCACAGGTGTGTGAGAAGCTAACAACCATTTTTCCAAAATCACATTGTTCGCAGTTCCTTTATCATTTGTATCATCAAACTACAGAATATATAATTACTAGATTCAAAAGTATGTATTTGTATGCTAAGTATATTTATTAAAGTACAACATTAGAATTTGTAGTAAAATAAATTATACCTAGTATTTTGTACAATGTATGCGTTAAAAAAAAGGGTTTTTTTCTATGCTTCCTCTGTCCAGAAGAAAGCATATGAACACAACATGTATACAGTATGGCAATGCGCTGACTTAACTTTAGAATCAGGCTATATGCTTATATATGCCTATGTTTGAATGGATTCCTTCCTACGTCACAGCTCCAAAGCCTCTCAAATACTCACAGGCAGAGAAACCTAATGAAAGAAGCCACCCAGTTTTATTCGGTATGCAGACAGATTCTGAAGTCAGGTCAGGGCAGATGCATACAGGCACGCTGTTTTTATATGGCCTTTCCCAGATGACGTGAGCATAGAAAATAGTAATTTTTCTTGTATATTTTTACATAGTTTTTATGATTATTATATATCCTCTCAATTCTATTTAATAGATATCTTCATTCTGTCAATATGGGCAATTTGGGCACAATGGGCCTGATTTAGAGTTGCATGCAAGTGCCTTTGCATGATGTAAAGATGTATATTGGTGCAAAAATTGTTGCACTATGCAGGCACACAACAACTGTTGTGTTACTTGTATCTTCCACTTGAAGAGGGGATGTGGTATGTTTAATAGGCAAATGAAATGCCGACATAATTTGTATCGACAAAAAAATAGCGATTAGCATAAGAGCAACAACGTGAAAATATCTACTTAGCATATAATAGACAGTCAGTACTTCTGGCCCCTTTCATTACCTGCAGATGTAAAAGCACTATTGGGGCCATAATCCGGAAGTGAAAAGAACATCATTTCACCATAAACCGGCCATGACCAGGTGCACAGAGGAGTGCAAAAATTTATCAGAAGAGTTATCCAAGAACCAGGGACCACTTGAGAAGAGCTTCAGAAAGACCTAGAATTAGCAGGTACAATTGGTTCAAAGAAAACAATAAGTAATGCACTCAGCCGCCTTGGCCTGTATGCACGCTCACCTCGCAAGACTCCTTTGCTGAAGAAAAAACATGTTGAAGCTTGTTTAAAGTTTGCTGCACAACATTTGCACAAGCCTGTGAAATACTGAGTTTATAGTGTGGTCAGATGAGCGCAAAATTGAACTCTTTGGATGCCATAATACACACCATGTTTGTAGGAGAATTGGCACTGCACATCACCCCAAAAACACCATACCAACAGTGAAGTTTGGAGGTGGGAACATTGTGGTGTAGGGCTGTTTTTCTGCACACGATACTGGCATACTGCATATAATTGAAGGAAGGATGAATGAAAAAATGTACAGAGACATTCTTGATAAAAATCTGCTGCCATCTACCAGGATGCTGAAGATGAAACGAGGGTGGACATTATAGCAAGACAATGATCCCACACACAGCCAAGGACACTCTCAATGGGTTTCAGAGAAAGAAAATAAAGCTGCTAGAATGGCCCAGTCAATTACCTGACTTGAATCCAATAGAGAATATATAGAAAGAACTAAAGATCAGAGTTTATAGAAGAAGCCCACAGAACCTTCACGTTTTGAAGACTATTTCCATTGAAGAATGAGGCAAAACAACACCTGAGCAATGCATGTGACTAGTTTCTCCATACAGGAGGCATCTTGAAGCTGTCATTACCAACAAAGGCTTTTGTACAAAGTATTAACTAAAATTTCAGGACGCTTGTCCAATACTTTTTCCCTGTGTCATTTCACATTATTACAGAAAACTAGAATTATGGACATCTATGGCTTGATTTATTTGCATGTATGGATTGCAAGGGTTGTTGCTGGCATTTGGTGTAAATTTTTATTACATAGCCACAATAAATATATATTTACTGAGAAAAATGTTGACGTGTTCAATACTTATTTCACCCGCCCTATGTTTCAGGTGAACATGCTGCAAAGTATTAGGGGTGTGCACCGGCCACTTTTAGTGTTTTGTGTTTTGGGTTCTGATTAGCTTGAGGTTTTGGGTTCTGATTTGTTTTGCCAAAACACCCGATGAAAGGTTTTGGTTCTGATTTAGGGTTTTGGGTTCTGATTTATTTTTAAAAAAGCATAAAAAGTGCTAAAATCCAGTTTTTCGGGTTTTTTTTCACTCCTACGCTATTATTAACCTCAATAACATTCAATAACAATCATTTCCACTAATTTCCAGTCTATTCTGAACACCTCACACCTCACAATATTGTTTTTAGTCCAAAACATTGCACCGAGGTAGCTGGATGTCTAAGCTAAGCGACACAAGTGGGCTACACAAACACGTGGCCCATCATAGGTGGCTGTGTAGGCTTCAATGGCCTTTTTCTGCTCCTCCATCCTCTGCAGCATATAGAGGGTGGAGTTCGAGCGCGTCACTACCTCTTGTTTTCATTGATGACAGGGCATTTTCATTATTTTTTTATTTGGCAGCAACAGTGAACGTAGTTTAATATCTGATACGCAGCTATCTGGACTGCATTGTGGAGTGGCCCCGGTACCCAATTTGGTACCGGGGCCACAATACCTCCTCCAACTGGTCTGAATTCCACTGCACAGATGGCTGCTCCTACATCCTCTGCAGCATATAGAGGGTAGAGTTCGAGCGCGTCACTACCTCTTGTTTTCGTTGATGACAGGGCATTTACATAAATTTTTTATTTGGCAGCAACAGTCAACGTATTTTAATATCTGATACGCAGCTATCTGGACTGCGTACCCAATTTGGTACCGGGGCCACAATACCTCCTGCAACTGGACACCGGATGCACGTCCAACACCAACATAGCTGTTAAGGCCGCAGTTATCCGCTTTGCCATAGGATGACTAGTGTCGTACTTGGTGCTCGTGGCAAACGACTGTTGGACGGTCAATTGTTTGGTGAAAGACGTAGCGTTCTTACGACTTCCCCTCTGGTAAGATGAACGACTACCAGCAGCAACAGCAGCAGTGGCAGTAGTAGGCGTACCGCTGCAGGATTCCTCAGATGAATCCCGTATTGAAGAGGACTCAGTCTGGCTGGTGACATGGCTTGCAGGACTAAATCTGATGGAGATCGTGGAGGAAGTTGACGAGGAGGGTGTTGGTGGTGTGTATCCAACAGGACCAAGGGATTTAGGTGTCCCTGGACTGATGACGGTCCTAGCCCCAGTTCCTGAACTAACCACTGAACTATGAAGGTTATTCAGGTGACGTATAAGGGAGGATGTCCCTAGGTGGCCAAGATCCTTACCCCTGCTTATTTGAGCCTTACATAAGCTACATATGGCCATACATTTGTTGGCCGGATTTAGATAAAAATAACTCCAGACCGAAGAGGTTCATTTTTTGGTCTTCTGACCAGGCATGACGATGGGCTTTTTCATCCCATAGACATCAACTGTTTCCCCCCCTGGTGCCTCATTTAAAATAACCACATCAGCATCCTCATCATCAAGTTCCTCCTCAGCGCCAGCTACATCAATAGCCTCCTCCCGGTGTACAACATTGACACCTTGATTAACCAAATCTGGATCTACACTGTGGGTGATCCTTCCAGCATATGCAGAGGGTGTGCTGCAAATGGTGGATGGCGTCACCTCTTCCCGTACAGTGATGGGAGGGTCAGGCTTCGCAACCACCAACACCCTTGGACTCGCCTTGGGGATTTGTGATGTCATCTGTTTAGAAGGCAGAGTTGTTTGCTGTGTTGTTGTTGTTGCTGACAGCATAACTCTCTTAAATTTTTTGGAGGGGGGGGAGGAGGGCTTAGATCCTTGGGTGAAGCTGAACCACTAGTCCTGAACACGGGACAGGGCCTAAGGCGTTCCTTGCCACTCTGTGTCGTAAATGGCATATTGACAAGATTTTGTTTCTCCTCAGATGTTTTTAATTTCTTTTTGTTAATTTTTGTGAACTTTGTGTTGTTGGATTTTACATGCCCTCTACAAGGACATTGGGCATCGGCCTTGGCAGACGACGTTGATGGTATTTCATCGTCTATGTCATGACTAGTGGCTGCAGCTTCAGCATTAGGAGGAAGTGGTTCTTGATCTTTCCCTACTTTATCCTCCAAATTTTGGTACTCCATTATATGCAGCACAAGAGAGCGTACCCCTAAACCACACACACTCGGCAAAGCCTTTACAAATTATCTGCGGCACAGGAGAGTACCACTGGACTGGAGTTATACAGCAGTACGTATTTTTTGGTACAGCAGCAACAGTGAATGTAGTTTGACTTTTAAATAGCAGTACCTAGTATTTTTTGGTACGGCAGCAACAGTGAACGTAGTTTGACTTTTAAATAGCAGTACCTAGTATTTTTTGGTACAGCAGCAACAGTGAACATAGTTTGACTTTTAAATAGCAGTACCTAGTATTTTTTTATATTTTTTTTCAATTATTTTTGGATAATTTTTTTATATATTTTTTTTTTCATTTTTTAGAACTTTTGGATAATTTGGAAATAACAATGCCCTTAGCAGAACAGAGCACAGGACACAGGCAGCACCACTGGACTCAGCAGGACAGAGCACAGGGCACAGCACCACTGGACTCAGCAGGACAGAGCACTGGACAAAGCACCACTGGACTAAGCAGAACAGAGCTCTGGACAAAGCACAAAGCAACACTAAACTGAAAAGCAGGACAGGAGCTCCCTAACTACAACCTCCCTCACGAGTGATCGCAGCCAGAATGAAGATGGCGGCCGCGAGCGGTGAATTTATGACATCCGAGTCTCGCGAGATCCGGCGCGAGACTTGGATGTCATAGCCTCGGTTTGGCTTTATTTGGCGCCCAGAAGTTCCCGAACAGTGCTCGGATCCCGTCGGATGCGCACTGTTCGGGTGGGCTCGGATTACCGAAATCCGAGCCCGCTCATCTCTACAAAGTATATGTGCTTATTCATCACTGATAGCACAGAGTGCAATAATTTGTGTCATTTTCCTCTACACATGTGAGAAATTCCCATTTGAATTAGATAATGGAGGAATAACACTTTTGGCTACCTGAATTTGATCACAATTTATTATAAAGCAATAGGTGAGCAGTCACATGACAACTTTATATGAATATTTCATATATAACATTATGCACTAGAATTTATTCCTCCTCTCTCTTCTAACCATACTGAGGGATTTTTGGTTACATTAGAAGTCTAAAATGAAGGATTCTGGGAAACTCCACTGTGACAGGTGAACCAAAAAGCTGGTTATTCTGAAACTATGGACTGTCTTTTCTGTGTGGTGCATGTTTATTCTTTTGTTCAATGATTTAAACATGTCCCATAAAGAACTAATATGTATAATATATCTCCCCGTGGAATTAATATAACTTAGTTGTTTTCTATATATATATATATATGTGCACAAAATCAAACTATACTTAGTGAACTTAATGCCCTATCTCTGCTAAGTTCCAGAAGACTTATAATATTTATGGAACTCATTACTAGAACAGTTTTAGAACAAAGGGCAGTAAAACAGTTGTAAAAGAGATTAGTATACGTGTCGTAATAGCACCACCAGTGTGTACTGTGCCTTACAAGTTACAGAAAAGGTAAAAAGTGCATAGTGTAAGGGAATTTTTTAACAGTAACAAAGGCAAGTTGTTGTAGGGCATAATTCAATGACCCAAGCCTTGTTTGCAACATTGTTGAGGGTGTGAACCTTGTGTCTTTTATGTTCTTCCTTTCCTGTACAAGCAGACACAAATAGTACTAATAATATTGCCCGTGAAAGCTTACAACCTATACTTGCCAAATTTTCCTCGTTGGCTTCAGGGAGATCCCAGGGGAGGTGGGCGTGCGGGGGCGGGGCTTGACAAATCACATCATTTTGGCCTCGCCCCCTAAATGGTTGTCACAATTTTGGCTAATTACAGCAGGGGGGAGAACCGGGAGGTTGCCCTGCTCTCCAGGGAGGTCTCCCAGAAATGCGGGAGTCTCCCAGACATTCCGGGAGAGTAGGCAACTAGGCTTAAAGAAAAGCAGCTAATGAATCTCTAGAGACTGAAGTGTCTTTTACATTTCTGTCTCCATTACTGAAGTCATGTTGTCTTACCTGTCAGTCTTTTATTAAATCTTGGTCTCCATGAAAATGGCCACCTCCATAGGCATTAATACATGGACATAGGACACAATTTCTGAACTGTGTCATCATGCCACAGATGGCGAAGCCAACCACGTCTTGTACTGTCTCAGCATCAGGGAGAATGACAGACTCTTCAGGGAGTGAGGGAGATCACCCCTATTTCAGGGAGTCTCCCTGACATTCAGGGAGAGTTAGCAAGTATGTTACAACCTAAGTAACATGAGGAATGTTGAAAAAATCTTATGGATGCAGATTATTGAAAAAAATATCCTTAAAGATTTCCCACTTACATAATTGGCCCAATCATTGAAATGAATACATAATAATGGCCTTTTGGGTCTCCTCTTCATGACTGGACGTCGTTTGCACCTTAACCCTTTTTTACCTTCAGGAATATCACAAATATAGTGAATAATACAAAAAATAATAGAGAAAGACATCAGGGTAGCTGTGGGAGAAATCTCTTCCTCTTTAGTTTTAAACTATATCACACAGTATTTCTATCTTTTCTCACTAATTTTAATATTTCGGGTAAATATAGAACTGTTTTACAAATAGCCAAATATATTATTGCATCTTCATATAAATAATATATAGATAGAATGTGACTCCATTAGTAGAAACTTCCCCTTCTCTTTCCTATGCATATCTCTAGATGGCTCAGCTATTAAAAAAAGTACTCTGTTTTACAGATAGGCCCTATTACAAAGCAGATGATGCTGCCTCCCAAACGAATACATTAACTACTTACTGATTGAAGTTAGAATATTTCAACTAGAACAAGGAGCAGAAGAGAGTATGTATAGAGGGGCACTCTGGGGGTTATATTGGTAATATGAGCAATCAAAACGAAAAAAAAAAAATTCTTTATTTATTAAAAGGAGCATAACTTTTATTGATATACATTAAAAATACTAAGTATCCCATTTAGTATCCGGGATTCATGATAATACACAGAATTAGCGAAAGTATTAAAAGATGTAAGTGACTGATAGTGACCAAAATGAAAATACTATTAAGAAGCAGTATTAACTGCTAAACTGTGTGGCTGTCTAACATATCTAGTATGGGTAAAATACCCTTAATATTTTAGTCAACATAACTGTTATCTAGACCTGTCAGTGGCATAATAGAAAATGCCTAGGGGGAAAATTGAGTGTTAATACAATTATGACCTTATTAAGAATATGTGTCAATATTGGCACACTGTAATGTAAATCTATATTCTAAATGGAGTTGAATAAACTATTCATATAGCACAAATGGGTATAGTGTGATGTGTTACATGGAGGCTATATTAGAGGGATTATAAAATCCTAAATAACACCTTTATAATAGTGGGTGATTAATATACCATGAACGTGGTTTGAAAAGTCAGCAAAACCCACTATAAAATGCTATACTTAGTATAGTTGAAACTAATTGTTATATTGGCAACTGGATTCCCTGTGGAGGACCCTATTATACAGCCTCTGTGGATAGTACTGCTATATGTATAGAGAGATTGCCTGTCTAGCACGGGATTCCCTGTAAAAGCCCTATAATATAGCCTCTATAGGTGGTTCTGCTTGATGTGATAAAAACTGTTAGTATAACGCAGAGTTCCCTGTGAGGGATTCAATTATGCAGCTTTAGTAACCCGCATATTGTGTGCATAGACAATCTAAGGCTTGGTAAGGAATATGTAATAGCGTTTTTGCCCCCTAACTGAAAACAATACTGAATTTAAAAAGCACTGAGGTGTAGATATTGTAACAGATTGACAAAGCAGCACAACACAGAAACGCCTAACGCGCATTTCGCTAATTGGCTTTATCAAAGGCAAAAGGTCACTATCAGTCACTTACATCTTTTAATACTTTCGCTAATTCTGTGTATTATCATGAATCCCGGATACTAAATGGGATACTTAGTATTTTTAATGTATATCAATAAAAGTTATGCTCCTTTTAATAAATAAAGAAAAATTTTTTTTTCGTTTTGATTGCTCATATTACCAATATAACCCCCAGAGTGCCCCTCTATACATACTCTCTTCTGCTCCTTGTTCTAGTTGAAATGTTACAATATGTGAGGGTGCACCAAAATTCAGAGGTTTATTTAATGGGTTATACCTATCTTTAATTCACAACATCTCTGTAAGGATTCTCCCAGTGCGGTCTACAACCTTTTAGCTGAAGTTAGAATATACCAGTAGAATACCTGAATATGTACATACACACATTGTATAAACATATTCAGAATGTTAATTAATCCATGCCCAGCCACTGTATATATACTATACATAGTTATAAATGGTACCGCAAGCTGGTTCTTGCATGGTAAGAAGACTGGACCCTCAGGCTGTCATTAACAGCAGAGGTCCAGAAATAGCAATGTCTTTGGCAGAAAGCATGACAGCTATCTTTAACATCAAGGTGATGATGATGACTGGTGTATCATGTGCATCAAGATAAACGTAAAATATATCCTGATGTGGCCGCAAGCGTACATAATATTGTGAGTTGCACACAGTTTAAGTTTGCAGCCTTAATTTGAGGTGTAAAATTGCAGCCTACTCTAAGTCAGGTCCCCTATGTGTTGGTCCTCTATGCAATGTAACTTTGGAATCTATTGTTTTTTGCTGTAGAGCTGCGTGATCAGGTTCTTCAAGACTGATTACATATTTTCCTTGTTCAACTGTTCACAGAATACAAACATCCATTGTTCTAAAATGCTTAAACTACAGTCTCATGAGAAAATGCCACATGAGGTCAATGTTGGCTTTATGTATATTGTATTCAGAAAATCTGAAATGCCTGTAGGGAATAATGTTGTTATTAATGGAAAGCTTTAATGTGAATCATGTTAATTATATATATATATATTGAGGCAAATTGGGACACTTTGCTACCTTCTAATAGAGGAGAGAGTGGTGGTTTCCCTGGGAAACCTCTGAGCTGCTCCCTGAGTGTTCCTATCTGCTGATCTCCTGTGTACTGAACCTTGCCTGTTTTGAAAAAGTGCTGCTGAGCTGCCTGTCTGACCTTGTTTTACTGAATTTCCTGTGTACCAAACTCTGCTTGCCTGACCACTCCTTACCTGACTTACCATGTACCAGATCCACACCTGTCTGACGATCCTTCGCCTTATGCTCTGTGTACTAGATCCTGGCCTGTTAAACCAATCCACTACGGCTACTGGGTTCCTGTATGCGCAACACCTCCAAGGTACTTCTCTCTCCTATAGACTCTGTTGTTACATCCTAAGGCAGCAAAGTGGGCCATGACCTGTGAGTTCTCGGCAACAAAGCCCATTCTGCCTTGCAGCGGTTATTGGTGAAAACCAGGAAACTCGTTAGACTCCATGTCCCTGGTCTGCTAGTGCCAATTGGCACAGGTTTCTTTAAAATTATAACAGGTAGATGTGGAGCCTGGGCTCAAGGAAGCGAGAGTATAGCAGATGGGGTGCCCGGATGCATGGAAGGAAAGTGTGGCAGATGTGGTGCCCGGATGCAGTGTAAGAAAGTTTGGCAAACGGGGTGCCTGAGCGCAGGGAAGGGGGAGTGTGGCAGATGTGGTGCCTTGGCAAAAGGAAGTGGGAGTGTGGCAGATGGGGGTCCACACTCCCATTTTAACCCTTTAGACACACACACACCAATCACTACCAGGGACAGATCTGTACATTTTCTTAGGGGAGGGTGCCCTGTCCCCCCCATTCACTCCTAGTACGGGTAAGCTGCTTGCGACCGCACACTAAGTACAGGTGCCCGGTGGCCGCAGGACAGGTAGAGGATGCTGCCCGGCTGCTGCGATTGTGTTTAAAACACAATATTAATGACTGGACAGGATTTTCTGCCTGCTACTCAGCCGCTAGGCACAATTAGGTAGTGTGTGACCGTAAGCAGATAGCCTCAATCACCCCCCCTCTCAATCCAATACTGGTCCCTACAGCATGTTATTCCTTTACATACTCACACAAACACCAGTCCCAACAGCATTTTAACCATTAACATACACACTCAAGTCCCTACAGCATTTTAACCATTTATATAAACACATACCTGTCCCTACAGCATTTTGACCATTTACACACACACCAGTCCCTACAGCATTTTAAAAACACACACACACACACACACACACACACACACACACATCTAGTGATCACACTTTTCTCATCTCCAACACTGTCTATTGTGCTCAAAATAGGAATCTTATCGGTATGGAAGTTTCTTTCACTGGATGGATCATTAAGGAAAAAACATAAGGAATTTATATGTCAACTTATCCACTTTATTTTGACCCACAAGTACTTGAAGTTATAGAACTATTCTACCAACAACTCTATGGTACCGCTATGGGTACAATTTTTGCACCTAGTTTTGCAAATATATACGAGAAGAACAATATTATATAATAGTACATTTTTTGTTACTAATATATGTCTGTATAAACGCTATATAGATGACATTATTTTAGTATGACAAGGGGATCTGGAAAGTTTTGAGAAATTCCTAAGGCATATAGATAGTAATGATTTCAATTTGAAATTTATTCATAACATCAGTGCAGCCGAGGTAGAATATTTGGATTTGGTATGATGCTTGAAAATTAAAAATTCAGCACAAAAAAAATCATCAAATCGGTTGACACTAATAGTTATTTGTGCTTTAAAAGTGGTCATGCTAGAAAATGGAAGCTAAATATTCCTTATTTCCAATTTTGTACAATTAAATGTAATTGTAATAAAGATAAATTTTGTCAGGAACAACTCCCCATTTTTATGCGGATAGATTTAGATTAAGAGGATGCCCTAATATAAAAGTGGATATTGCGATTTCTAAAACTAATGAAGTGGAAAGGAAAGATTTTTTTACAGTATAAATAGAGTAAAGACAATGGAGAGATGACTCCCTTCATTACTAAATATAATAGGACTGAAGGAAAAATTTAAAACATTTTCATCAAACACTGGAACATTTCGTCACTGGATTCAATACTTAGAATTCTCCCGGCTAAGCCACAGATTATATTTAGAAAGGCAAAAAACTTAAAAGATAAATTGGCCCTTAGTACTCTATATTCAAGAGAAGGTAAAGCAAATGGGGGGTACAAATGAATGTGTAGGCTTTTACAAATATATATATATATATATATATATATATATATATATATATATATATATATCACTGCAATATTTGTAGATATTTAACATGATCTAAAAAATTCAAGAAGCTTTGAAATTAAAGAACTTATGAATTGCAATGCTTGCTCTGTTATGTATCTTTTAGAATGTGAGTGCTTAAATATGTAGGTAAAAAAACGTATGCTTAAGTTACGCATACAAGAGAATGTGTGAAATAGAAAAAAATAAAGTGATGAGTCTTTTTCTAAACACTTTTCTGAGAAACATTAGTCTGATACAATGCAACTCTCTCTGAAGGCAATAGAACATGCCACCCTTCGTTACAGAGGGGGAGATTTACAAAACAAATCTCTCTTAAAGGGGAATGTATTGGATATTTACACTTAATACCCTGATATTTTATGAACTTAATGATAGCTACGAAATAGCACTTTTTTTATAAGTTTAAATTTTTTAGAACTAAGTATTGAAAAGGTTAATTATATAATGTATAACCTCACTGTGAATAAATGTATAACCTGAAAAAAGTGATTATATTAGGATAGGACAACAGTATGGTTGATTAATGTTTATGTACGATCTAACATTTTGTATGCAGAGCAATGTGAAGATTTCTGGTTTGCTTCATTATATATATATATATATATATATATATATATATATATTCAACAGTAGGGGACTATGCTTAACCACTGCCTTCTGTAAAGATGGCTGCCTAATCTTTCTCCTGTATAGTGCTAGGCAAGACCTATGTGGGCGATATAACTTTGTTTTTTTTATACCTATGTATAATGAGTGTCTTCTTTGTTATTTCTAGCTCTATTTGCAATATATATTTATATATATATGTGTGTGTGAATAATGTATTTTTCCCGTTTTGCACTGCGCTGCTTGCATGTGGATGGTGTATTTTTCCCCTATAGTTGTTTAAGAGGAATGTGGAGAAGTGGTGTGCACCTGACCTATAGTGGGGACATGCGCAGTTGGCCTGGGAAGGCCAGAATGGATTTTGATTTTAGCCATTCCTTTTGAAAATGAAAGTGACGGTCTGCATATGCACAGACGCATGCAGAGTAGGTTTAGTTTAATTTTTCAATTACGCCATAATTTTAGAGATACTATAAATAGCGCACGGCAATGGTATACATTTACTTATCCCCTGAAGAAGTCCTATACTTCAAAATGACGAAATGCGTTGGTAGGTGTCTGCTTATCTACCTTTCTTTTATAAGTTTTCACTTTGTTCCTGTGAAAACATTTGTTATCTCTGCGGATTAGATAAGTGCTCATTCAGATTGTTTTGATGTACATGCAATGTTTGTTATAATTGGTAGGAATAAACATTTTTTAAAGGATAATACACTATCATATTGTTTACATGTTTTCATATAGAGTTTATATACATCCTACATAATCCATTGAAGAAGGCTCTCGGATTGTAAAGAGATCTTGGCTTATGATATGCAGTTTTGAATTTGAATGTTTTTTTACATAGGATACCTATATATTAATCACTGGTGGATCACAGAGTTGGATAGATTTTGCTTTATGTTATGCACACCTTTAATATAGTTCTGATACATAGGAATTTTATATGATATTCACTGATGTTATAGATACACAGAACAACTTATGGAAATATACAGAAAGGAGTGTTATAATTGATTTAACCATGTTATAAGTGTGCTTTGAGCGCGGGTGTTTTGCTGAAGATAAAAACAATATTTCACCATTTTGTGTTTTCTTTGTTCTCTGGTATGAGAAATTGAGAAATAGAAGACATAGTGAATCCTCATACTATATGGAAGAGCATAAGTTCACTTTTTTATGGTACGTGATTTTCTTTAAAGATAAAATCATAAAAGATGGCAATACTGCACTAGGAGGCAATCTGTTTTTCTTTTAGATTTCAATTCCTGGTAGAACAAACAGGGATATTTGAAAAAGAGATCCCACCTTGATTTGAAAATACTTTATTTATGAACATTTTCCCTCTTGTTTTATGTTTATACTAGTAGGATTTTGAGCGCCCAGCAATTTGTATAGTGTTAGTGGACCTGACCAGTTTTATTAAATAGAAAAAATAAAGATAACTTCAAATTAAACGTCTTACCTGTCTGGTAGTAACTAAACACATGTAATTCTTGACTATCAAACTAAACAAAAACAGAACAACTTCCAGTGCATTAAGATTACTCACAATGGAGTATTTCCTACAGAGACCGTGGAGTCCCTTTCACCAGGCAGGGCAAAGTCTCAGACTGACCAAACTGGCATCCTTTTAAACACCTCTCACAGGTGCAAACATTAACCAGCCTGCAGTCAGACTGGCAGAACAGAAGACCTGGACTGGGCCTTGTAAATGGAGCCCACCATTCTCTCTCCATTTACACCCCAGGGACCATTACCTACTTTTTCTAAACCTGAACACACAACTAGGGAAGCTGCTTCCCACACAAAGCAATCTCCCTGACATTATTATTATTATTAATTTTTATTTATAGGGCGCCACAAAGTATCCGTAGCGCCGTACAAGGACAAACAATGGCACAGTACAAGGTGAAACAGCACAGTACAAGAACAGTAAGCACTATAACTCTGGGGGCTCAGGCACAGCAAGAAAGAGAGGGAGGGTGGGGAAAAGTGAGTATAGGCAGGTAACTATGGCCCAAGAGGGTGGGCACGGATGACAGGTTGAGAGTCACTGAGGGGAGCGGAGAGAAGCGAGAGGAGACAGAGGGCAGAGGGACTGAGAGGAGGTGAGCTGAGTAGCTGGAGAGCGCAGTTAAAAGTGATGGAAACAGAAGGTAGGAGAGCCCTGCTCAAAGGAGCGTACAATCTAAAGGGAGGGGAAGACAGACAGACACATGGATGAGACGGAGAGACGGGAGAGACATACTATTCCTATGAATAGTATTATAGACATACTATTCCTGTGTCATTGATTGAATAACATGCATGGTATTCTGTTCCCAAAATATAAACTTCTCTCTGTCAAGTTGTATAAAGTTACACAGAGGAACTTTCCCTTACAATGAAAGTTATTGAACTACATATACATTATTTTCCAATTAGAAAGCTCATTTATGCAGTCAATGTGAATAGAAACCAATATAATAATGTAAATTGGTATCAAGTAATAAAATAAAAAAGTTTGGGGGCGTTGCTTGAATGTCCAGTTGTGAGGATATGAACCTGCTAAGCTTCGCTATTCTGCTAAGCTCTTTATTATCCATTAGGCACATTAACTGCTCCCTGCCTTAAACTAACTTGCATGTGTGGACAAGTGGGTGTGAAAGGGTTCACCAAAAACAAGACCACCTTGTGTATCTAAAAATAACTAACATCCCCCAAAATGATATCTCATTCCCTGGCAAGGATCTTGTCTAACCAGCCTGGGCATTTTGGTTCCTCCTGGTAGCTGGTCCCTCCCCAAAGACCAGCCACCATATTAAATGCAGTACTGTTTCAGATATTAGCCTGACTGACTCAACTACCTGTCTGTCAGCCTCGACAGGGCAGGGAAATGATCTGCTCCCGTTGATCTGGCAGTCTCTCCTCCTTTACTGTTCCTCATCTTCTATCCTCCCTGCTGCACCATCCCCTCCTGTTTCTTACTTTTTCCTCCTCATTTAGTGGGCCAGCACACAGGCCTGCTAACTTCATAAAAAGCCTCTGTATATCTGACACATTTTAGGTTGGTAACTACAGTGGTTACAAATTTACACAGAGATCTTCTCAAACATGGATTATGAAAAGTATTCAAATATTTTCGATTTCAGTATTTCCGATATATAAAAAAATGCCTTACTATAAGACATAGCAGATGAACGATAACACTTTTTCACAGCTGGTATACTTTCCGATAGTAGAAAATGGCGGTGTGTCAAATTGACGTCACTTCTAATGCACACTGATACTTTAGGTTTTAAAGCGGCAATGCCAAGAACCGCCACCTCGAGAAACTAATCCAAGGGTTAGGGTTAGGTTTAGGGTCCTGCCATTGCCTCTTTAAAAAACAAACAAAAATAAAACTATGTCTGTATTACGTCAATTTGAAGCAACACCATTTTCTACTATTGGGATGTATATCAGCCGTAAAAAAGTGTTAATCGGTCATCTGCTCTCTCTTAATTATAGTAAGTAGGCATTTTTTATATATTGGAAATACTGAAATTGGAATTATTTGGTCATTATACCGGGTGTCAGCATTCCAAGCACCGGTATAACACACCCAACCTTTAAGAAACACTTATCAAGATCATACACACTGTTGACGAAGCAGTACCCTACTCGTACACATCCTGTATGGAAATGTTAAATACATAAGGAACAAGAATCCATCAACTTTGAGCTAGATTCAATGAGCTATCTTCATTGAGAAATATGGCATATGCCCTGCTCTGAATCTTCACACGGCCATATCTTGTGCTGGCCGTATATGCAGAGGTCTAAATAAGTAGCACGGTGGCTAAGTGGTTAGCACTTCTGCCTCACAGTGCTGGGGTCGTGAGTTCAATTCCCGACCATTGCCTTATCTGTGTGGAGTTTGTATGTTCTCCCCGTGTTTGCTTGGGTTTCCTCCGGGTGCTCCGGTTTCCTCCCACACTCCAAAAACATACTAGTAGGTTAATTGGCTGCTATCAAAATTGACCCTAGTGTCTATGTCTGTGTGTATATTAGGGAATTTAGACTGTAAGCTCCAATGGGGCAGGGACTGATGTGAATGAGTTCTCTGTACAGCACTGCGGAATCAGTGGCGCTATATAAATAAATGGTGATGATGATGATACACCTGAAGTCAGCCTTCTGCATATGTGACCTTTACAGATCTGGATGCATTCCAACTCAGCATGCACATGTAGTTGCGTCTCTTTTTATTGGACGCATTTGATGTCTGGGTTGTTGATGTAAACTGTGTCCAACATGAGGCCCTGAGACAACATATTGCAATAGTGCTGCAGGTGTTTCCCCATGTTTAAGTTATCTTGCATTTTCTTAAAAGAATTTTATCTATGGGCAATTTTCTGAAAGAATGTTATCTATGAGGAACTGTCTAAAATAAATGGAATCAATTCTAGCCAACGTCATTTAAGAATGCAAAACTACATTTTCACACCAGTGCGTGTTTTGCAATGCAAACCAGTTTTACAATATTGGCAAATAAAAATGAAGAACAAATGTTCACTGTATTCCTTTTTTAATTGTTATTGAAACATGGAGATACAGATTAGTATGGGTCCGTTAAGTAGAACATTCCAATCCTAACCTTTGCTTATATTAGCTTCTTTTATATAGTCATTTAATGGAAAGTAGTTTAACAAAGGGTCATATTGTACTAATAATTCTAAAAAAAATGATTGATATTTGTCCCACATGATAAATATTGCTTCTGGTACCATACTGCATTAGCCTTGCATATTGAACGTTAATATTAGGAAATGAAGACATTATCCATGCTCAGCTGGATTCACGATGGCATTACAAGAGATATCCACTCCCTAGATCAGCGGCCAATATTAACATAGGCTAGCCGTATACAAACATTTATTTGTTAATTATTTTTTTTTTATTTTTTTTTAGTGACTAATAATTCTCATGTAATGGATCTTAATCTAGCCATAACATTTTTTTTTTTTTAAACTCTTTATTTTTGACAAAAATACAAATAATGCAAGATGGTTGTGTGACAGGGAAGGGAGAAAGAAGGAAGAGATTTTAAGAATATACAATATAGGACAGAATCTGAGAGTACAGGCAAAATTATCCTTAGTTGCGTTCTAAATTGCATATTTACTTTCCCTCAGTTCCCTAGACTATCTTTTTGTTGTTGGTTTTTTTTTTTATTTTATTTTGGATGAGTTAAAAGAGGGGGAGAGAGGGGTAGAGAGATAGGAAGAAGGAGAGAGGAAGAGGGAGGAGTGAGAGGAAGAAAAGAGGTTCAGTGGAGTCCCCAAGGAGGGGGCGGCCTGCGCGACCCATCTTCAGGGGGCCGTATGTCTCGAAAGAGATGCTAGTGAATAAAATGAGGAAAGAGTTGGTGTCAAACCTTCACGGTGAGCTAGGGATGACTTAGTAATAGAGAAAGATCGAATCTAGAGGGGGCGGTGATACAGGGGGTTAAAAGGGCGGAATGAGGAGAAGGAACAGGTTACTGGATGGCAGGCATAGTGGACTGGTGAAAGGAGTACCATGGATCCCAGGTTTTGTGGAAGTTGTTGATTTTATCATGGAGGAGGCTTGTAATGTATTCCATTGAAGCTATATACCAAACTTGGGAGGTTATGCTATGAAGGTTCGGGAGGCAAGATGACTTCCAGTTCTTAGCTATTTGGAGGCGTGTTGCGGCACATATATTTTGTGCCAGTTTATTGCTGAACTTATTAAGTGATTTGTCTCGAGAACATAATAGCATAACCAATGGGTCCGGGGAAACCCCGACCTTCAGGATTTTGGAGATAAAATCGGAGACCTGCTCCCATAGATTGGATATAAAAGGGCAAGTCCACCAAATGTGATAAAAAGATCCCACCCCACCACATGATCTCCAACATAAATCTGACGTACCTGGGTAAATCTTGTGAAGTCTTGTGGGTACCAGGTACCATCTTGTGTAGACCTTAAATGTGTTTTCTTTAATCGACGTGTTAATGGATACCTTGGAGATCCTGGTTCTGAGCCGGGACCATCCCTCCTGATCCAGAGTTTTGCCAATGTCCAATTCCCAAGCGGTCTCGAACAATTAGACGGGACTATTTTCTGGTTTTAGGTATACGTGATATATCAGGGAAATCAATCCCTGGGCTCCAACTCGATTGATACAGCATCTCTCAAAGGGCGTGGGGCTACGTAGTTTAGAAGATCTGCAATTTGACTGTATAAAGCTTATTATTTGAATGTAAGCAAAAAACAGGGACGGCGGGAGTTTATACTTTTCTCTCAGGTCCGGGAAGGACTGGGGGGCATATGTCCCTAAGATGTGGGTAAATTGAGTAATCCCCGCTTTTCGCCAGGGTACAGCATAGGATTTGGAGTTCCCGGGGGGGAAATCTGGATTGTGCCAGAGTGGAGTGAGAGGGGAGGGAAATGAAGTGAGTTTCCATCTCCTATGTAGTTTATCCCATAGATTGAGTGTGAACTGTAGAGTGGGGTGAGAATAGGTCAAGGCCGGTCTCTGACTACGGGGAAGCCAGGGAAGGGAGCTGAGATTATGTTCTGCTGTGTGTGCGTTTTCAAGGTCAACCCATCTCTTGAGCCCCGGGGGTGTCTGCCAAGAGACTATATGGCTTAGGTTAACCGCGTGGTAATATTGGTCAAAAAGCGGTAGTCCGCAACCACCTGATCGTGAGTGCTTGGCCAGACAGGATCTTTTGAGTCTCGATTTTTTCCCCTGCCAAATAAATCTACTACACAATAGTTGAGATTCGCTAAGTAAGCCCCTGGGACTGGTATAGGTAATGTCTGGAACAGATACAGAATTCGGGGTAAGACGTTCATTTTTATTACATTTATTCTGCCAAACCAGGAGATGAATAGTGGGTCCCATCTTATGAGGTCGCCTTTAATGGAGTTTAGAAGGAGGGAATAATTAGCGTTAAACAGTTGGCTATATTCCTTGGTTATCTGGATCCCGAGATAGCGAACCGCTTTAGGACGCCATTGGAAATTAAATGACGACTCTAAGGTGCGTTTCACCGTGTCAGGCGTTTGGAGCGCAAGAGCTTCAGATTTAGAATTGTTTATTCTGTAATCTGATAAAGAACCGTATGTCTTTAGTTCCTTGAGTAAATTTGGGAGCGAAATTAGGGGGTTGGAAAGTGTCAGGAGGACATCGTCAGCGAATAGTGAGATTTTGAAGTGTCGGGGGCCAATTTGAATCCCAGAGATGTCTGGATTTCTTCTTATGGCGGCAGCTAAGGGTTCAATACATAGTGCGTACAGTAAGGGTGACAAAGGGCATACTTGTCTTGTGCCATTGCCCAGGGAGAAGGTGGGGGATAGTAGTCCGTTCGTCAAAACTGACGAGGACGGGCGGTGGTATAAGGCTTGGATGGCCGACATGAATTCGCCCTTCAGGCCAAATTGTTTGAGGGTGTTGAACATGAAGGGCCATGAAAGCCTGTCAAATGCCTTTTCGGCGTCAAGGGCTAGGACCACTGTGGGAATTTTGTGCTGGTTGACATAGTTCATAATATCTATAGTGCGCCTAGTATTGTCTAGGGCTTGTCTAGAGGGGATGAAACCTACTTGGTCCGGGAAAATCAGGGTCGACATGTAGTTATTTAGTCTGTTTGCCAAGACTTTAGCGAATAGTTTTACATCTGCGTTGATTAATGAGATGGGGCGATAAATAGAGCAACAGGAAATGTCTTTGTATGGTTTGGGAATGACCACTATGGTAGAGCGGGTAGATTCTTCATGGAATTTACCGCCGTGTAGTATGTTGTTAAATAATTGGGTCAGATGGGGGACAAGTGTTTTAGAAAATGTTTTATAGTAGAGCATCATGAAGCCGTCGGGGCCGGGGGCTTTGGAGTTTTTTTGTGATTTCAATGCCAAGGAAACTTCCTCCCCAGTAATTTCCTGATTTAAAGATGTGATCCGATAAGGGGATAGGGTGGGTAGTGAACATGTGTCTAGGTATGATTTGATGGCCTGGGGAGAGGCTTCTGGGGTGTGTTGAGCTTTGTGCAGGTTATAGAGGTTTTCATAGTATTCATGGAAAGTGCCATTAATGACCCTGGGATCATAAGATATGTTTCCCTTCTTGTTTCTAATGGAAGAGATTGTTTGGGATGCCCTTTTAGCTCTAATTCTTTTGGCCAAGAGAGTGTCGGCCTTATCTCCTTTCTCGTAAAAGGATTGGTTGAGCCAGCGGAGTTGACGCTCGGTCTTCTCTGCCAATATAGCCTGAATTTCCCCTCTAATTTTTTGAATCTGCTGTCTTAGAGAACGGGAGTTGGATTCCTTATGTTGTAATTCTAGGATTTTGAGCTGGGAGAAAAGCTTGTTGTATGTCTCGTTGCGTTCTTTCTTCCTACGGGAAGCGAACTGTATAATGTTTCCTCCGATTACCGCTTTATGAGCTTCCCAGATTGTTGGGATCGGGACTTCTAGGTTATTGTTGATGTCAAAATAATCTGTTAACGCTTCTGCTATTTGCTCTTTAAAGTGCGGTAGCTTAAGTAATGTCTCATTTAGTCTCCATGAAGTTCTGCCCCGGGGGTTCTGAAAAAGGTCGACCGAGAGGGAGAGTATTGAGTGGTCAGACCAGGTGTTAGGGATTATGTCAGCTTTCTTTATGTGTTGGAATAGGTTAGAACAACACATGAACATATCTATTCTGGAATAGGATTGGTGGGGGAATGAATAGAATGTGTAGTCCCTGGAAGAGGGATAAAGTGCTCGCCAAATGTCAAAAAGGCCAGCTTCAGTTGTTTGCTTGAGCAGGTTTTTGGTGTGTGAGGCTAGGGAAGAGGGGTGTCTAGAAGTTGATCTGTCCATTGAGGGGGACATAACTGTGTTGAAGTCTCCCCCCAAGAGGACCAAACCCTTGCGTGAGCGATGTAGTTCTGTGAAGAAGTGTGTAAAAAAAGCCGCCTGACCTGTGTTAGGAGCGTAGATATTAGCAAGGGTGATGTCTAAGTGTCCAATCCTTCCCGTTAAGATCAAGAATCGTCCCTCAGGGTCGTCCCTGATCTCTGACTTAACGAAGGGAACAGAATTGCGGAGTAGGATGGCCACTCCGTTTTTCTTAGCAGTATGAGATGAGTAGTAAGCCGTGGAGTGATTTCTGGAGGACAAGGAGGGATGGCCGCCAGCCTTGAAGTGGGTCTCCTGTAAAAAAATAATATCACCTTTTAGTTTATGCATAGTGTGGTGCGACATAGAACGTTTTTGCGGAGTGTTCAGACCTTTTACATTGAGAGAAAGTGCAGTGAAAGACATAGCTGTTTTGTAGGGGGGTTAGGTTGTTTTGAGGACAATGTGTTCAGTAATTGGGAGGGAAGGAGGGACACCAAGTAGAAGAAAGGGCAGAGTATGCGCCAGGAGAGAAAGGCGTAGGAAGAAAGGGACAGTAGATAGAAAAAGTTGAAGAGGTTTTAGGTTGAGAGAGGGTAGGGGAAGTGGACTCAGGCCTCAAAGGCAGAGGAAGAGTCCACAGGTGAAGTGCCTGAGTATCTGGATAAACTAAAGATAGGTAAAATGAACCTATAAAGCGTTACAAATGAAGGCACTTGGTGCGGGAGTGCAGTAATGTTTCGTATATCAAAATATAAATTTAGAGCTATAAGTGAATAGTTCCCAATATGTGTGGGTGCGTGACCAGGGGAGCAAAAGGAGTGTCCCCCGTCTGTCTTGCAAATTATCTAAGTATAATAGATTATTGGCGAAACGGCCAACCAGAAGTGATTAATACTGTAGTGCAGCAAAAGTTATTTTAACAAGAACAAACCTGAGTGAACGGATGCAAACAATGCAATAGAAAAAAAGGAAAAAACAGAGTGTGCAATACAATGCAGAACATAACGTTACATGAGTTAAGAGATGTGACTAGGTATTAACATCCTCTCTAGTGAGGAAGACAGAGAGTTAAATCAGGGAGGTTGTTGGCTAGATGAAGTTTGCGGAACTTCTCCAGAGGGTCTGTCAGAGCGTGGGAGATTGAGTTTGTGGATCAAGTGTTTCCCTTCGTTGGGTGTGCGGATTGACTCTTGATGACCTTCCACCTCAACTATTAGACGGAAAGGGAATCCCTAACGATACTTATAGCCATTCTCCCTGAGGGTGCGTGTCACATCCCTCAGATCACGACGTTTAGCAATAGTTGATGGGGCGAGATCTTGAAACACTTGGATGCGGTTACCGTCAAAGAGTATAAAGGGAGAGTTCCTGACTGCCTTGGTGATAATGTCCTTAGTCTTGAAGGAGAGGAGACGTAGGATAACATCACGGGGGGGGGGGGTCAGAGTCCTTTGGACGTGGTCTTAGAGCTCTATGGACCCTTTCTATCTGTATTGGTTGGTTGGAGAACATGGGGTCTAAGGAGGAGAAGAACTTGCATACGAAATCTTCAAGGTCCTTGGGTTTGATTTTTTCAGGGACGTTGCGCAGTCGTAGGTTGTTGCGACGGTCCCTATTTTCCATATCTTCCAGTTTGTCTCTGAAGAAATCATTTTCTTTCAGTAGGAAGTCCAAGTCCTGAGATGCGTCCTTCTGGAATTTGAGTGAGGACTCCATCTTGTTTTCTAATGTTGAAGTTCTTTTAGCAATTATGACCATTTCCGTTTTGAGGTCCCCTATTGCTTTTTGCAAATCTACCGAGAAGGCGTTGGTACGATCAACAATTAAGTTTCTCAGTTCAGCAAAGTCGGCCTTGGTGGATGGATTTGACGTGCCTGATGACTCTCCATCGTTGTGAGGTTCTTGAGGGGAAGGGGGAGAAGATGATGAGCCAGGTTTGTCTTGACGGGAGAAATGCTGCGTGATTTCGCCGGCCGTGCCCCGGCGGCCTCTACCTGCAGATCTGTTCATATTGGAGATTTTAGTTCTGGAAGACCTTCCGTCTCAATAATGAGAGTGTAACAGACAGGTGGGGGACAAGTCCATTTGGTTTAGGTGGACATTAGCCCTTTTAAGCTATTAGAGTGGAGGGAAAGAGAGGATTACCCCAGGATATCCTCCGGGAGCTGTCCTTACAATAAGTGAGGTACGGTATTTTTGTAATTAATGCGGGACCATAATACTGGCCTCTGCTGTTTTGGGAAGGGGATCTTCTCTCTAGTGGTGCGCAGCTTTGAGTGGGCCCAGGGCGGAGTTAGTACAGCTTATGGAGATGCTGTTGAAGAATTCAACAGTGGGTTCCCCTCAATCTTCGCGGGGGGCCGTTGTGTCTTCAAATCTGAGGGACCCCACCCAGACCTGCGCTGTCCACCCAAATCCAGAGATGGAAGGAGGGGATGCTTATTTGTTTGATGTGGACTGCTAGTGCAATATGCGACAAGTGGGTTGTCTCACCAGTGCCAAGATGCGTCCTGGAGTTCCCACCGCAATTTACAGTGTGTGGGGGGAAGTGTTCGATCACTCCACGTCTGAGGTGTGGAGAGTGCAGGGGGTAGCGTCTCCTTGGGAGCCCAGGGATTACCTCGTTGCTGGTGAGGTTGCGACTTCCGGGATCTCCAGACTTCCCAGCAGGCACTGCGAATAGTAGCAGGGCGGAAGAGAAGAGGACAATGGCGGCTGCCACTTCCGGCGAGGGGATCAACACCCCTTCCCTCCTCAGGATCAATTCAGCGGGGGGGTCTCCAGATGGGCCGGACGTTCCCCGATCCGCTCGGGTAGAAGGTGAGGGGAGTGGGTATGTGACGAGCAGGGAGGCGCGAGGTCCGGATCACGGTGTCAGCAGCCGGGCAGAGGGATTCGAGCTAGGGCCACCAAGAGTTCTGGGACCTGGTCTCCCCGGGTCCACGGAGATGCTGGGCTGCTTCTGTGGGGTTATCTTTGGGAAAGGGATGGGATAAAGGGCACTTTTCCGGCGGTTTTTTGAGGAGCCCACCGACTGTGCGACTTCTCCTGTTGGCTACCAAGCCACGCCTTATTTGTTAATTTTTGTAGAAACCATTTGATCAACAAAGTATCAGACCCATTTTATCACATATATAATGATTTTTTATATAATACACTCACAAACTGTTGGGATTATTTGTTTTTTATTTGATTATTTGCTCAGAAACAAACTTCCCCAATACCTACATAAATATATTTAAAAAAAAAATACATAACAATCCAATCATTAGAAAAATCAATTTTTTTAGCCTAGACAATTTTCTAAAACATTTCATCTGACAGCCTCATCCACAAACAATTTTCATCAATTAATTCATGCAGGTACAGTATTGCAGCGTACAAAAGGTTATACACTCCAGACTTTGGGTTCGAATAATTTGCAAAGATTTTGGGAATGTATCAGTGGGATGGTGGCTCAATTACAATGAATTATTTGGTGCCAGTAACCTAATCAATTGTTTCTACCCTGATTGGATGCCATGAACTGCTGTGATAAGAACTATTTTAACAGACCCATGGCCAGGCTTTAACCACTGTTTTTCTTTTTACATACACTATTTAAATGGGGATTTCAGGAGCGTGGAACCCACTCTATAAAAAATATTGGAGAAAAATGTTTACGCAGTACTGGTGCCCAACCTGGTGTGTATACAAGGTGAACTAAGGGGGCGATTTAAAGTTGCCTGACTACATAAATCCATCTATATGCACACTTATATGTCCATGTTTATATGAGATAACCAGTTTGAGCAAATAAACATCACTTGCTTCAAAGACCTGCTTGGAAAACTTTTCTATCCCTGTGACCTACAGATTAGACCCAAAATCTAATCCATTCCAGGCTGTTTCTGAGGTTTGGATCCAGCTTTTCTGGTACCACCGCTCTGCCCGCTACCCAGCAGCTCTGGCCATCCACAGCAACTCTGATCAATCAGAAGAGGTCAGGAGTACCAGCCCAGGTACACCAGCAAGGGGTACATTAGCAGCGTCAGTTACCCAGAAGAAACCCGGTACTGGAAGCCGGTAAGGAGTCCAGTGGTAGCAGCATTTGTAAGCCCCTCCTACTGCGGCAAGAGGGCGCATTTGGGATAACGAAAGGGAACGGTGGCAAAGTAAGTCCAGCCAGTTCCCAACAACAGCAGACATGGTGGTCCATCCTGTCACACTGATATTTAAACGAAAAACACAACAGAAAGTCTGTGCATGCAAATAAGATTTATGACAATCTATTCACAACACCTTTAAAGACAGTGATTCTTTTTATACTGGCCTAACTTCTTACCAGAATGTCATCCAAAGATAATAGTAGGTCCACAGATCATCAGTTTCCCTTCATTTACATACCAGACATGACTCCTGTAAGTATATTTGAGAAAATGACATTTTCCTGTATCCTTATTTCTCTTCATTCAAACTTATCCCAGCTGCTCAGTCTCCTGTCATCCAGTTGAGATGTCCTCAGATATCACAGAACAACAAAAAATGTGAGGGGTCTGTTGTTGGATATTATCGATGACATTGATATACACTATATGAACAAAAGTATTTGTCCACACCTGTTAATTATTGAACTGGGTTGTTTCAATCAGACCCGTTTGTCAGAGGTGTATAAAATCAAGCAGCTAGCCAACGTTACCTGCCTGATTGCATAATGCCAACTATGAAGTTTGGTGTAGGAGGGATAATGGTATGGGGCTGCTTTTCAGGGTTTAGGCTAGGCCCCTTTCGTCCAGTGAAGAGTATTCTTAATGCTTTAGCATACAAAATCATTTTTGACAATGCTATGCTTCTAATTGTGGTAACAGTTTGGTTGAGTTTGATGAGTTTGGTGTGGAAGAACTTGACTGGCCCGCACAGAGTCCTGACCTCAACCCCAGCGAACACCTTTGGGATGAACTGGAACTAAGATTGCAAGCGAGGCCTTCTCGTCCAACATCAGTGCCTGACCTCATAAATGCTCTACAGAATGAATGGGCACAAATTCCCACAGAAACACTCCCAACATCTTGTGGAAATCCTTCCAAGAAGAGTGGAAGCTGTTATTGCTGCAAAAACAGGACCAACTCCACATTAAAATATATATTTGAATACATGGTCATTACAGTCCCTGTTGGTATAATGGGCAAGCGTCCGAATACTTTTGTCGATATAGTGTTTATCTTCAAAGACAGATTCCCAGAGGTTTTAGCTTTTATGTCCTGTGCCATTAATTGGAATTGGGTACTCTGGTGTAGCTAAGAACATACATCTGAAACTCTCTGTACCTAAATACATCATGGGTGGAGCACAAGAATTAAAGAGACAAATCAAACAGATAACAACGTAATATATTCTCTCCCTCTCAGGTTTTAAATCATGGTTTGAAACAAGAGTTCCTGTGAGCCACACCAAGCTAATACTATGAATTAAATCACAAACATCTATTTGCAGTTTTATAGTAAGTAGCTTGCAAATGACAGGCGATGGGATAGTGAAAAAAAGCTAGTGGGAAGTGGGAGAAAAGGAGAGGTATGGTAAAGAAATGAGAAGTCTAAGGGAGACTACATATTGAGAGTAATGAATTGGTATAAGTGCTGATAAAGTGGGGGAGAAGAATTACAAAAAGTATACAAGCCACAAAGAAGATAGAGGGTGGGGTATGTCCGTTTGATTAGGGGAAAATGCACTAATTTGCACTGCACATACCCATACACAATAGTGTATGAATACGTCCATATATATCCCTCCTTATGACTTGAGATAAAGAAATGGAGAGTGAAGTAGCGTGCAAATGCAGGCCAAGTACAGTTAAGGCATGTTCGCATAATAGTTACTGAAGCTAAACTGCAGATGATCATTAGCATTAGTAGGACCTGTGGAGTGTGTAATGCTTGGTGTTGGGGTAATGTGTTCCAAAATAGATGAAAGCTATTTTTTTTTTGCTTTTATATTAATAGTCCCAACAAGCCCAGACATGACTAAACTGGTGTCTTTTTCCTTTTTCAGAATTTTTTTTTAAAGACATACCTTCAAATATAGCCCTCATCAAGTTGGAGATGATGACTGGAGTAATAACAGAATGTTAATATGTTTTCTAGCATATGCTTCAAGCATTCACATGCAATTACATGTATATGCGGATACACGTACTTGCATGTTTTTGAATGAACGCAATTTGGGCCTGCGTTTTTAGACATATATGCGTTCTTCAGGCCCAGAAGAACAAAAGCGCAGAGTGAAGGAATATAGTAGTTAGTTAGATGAGGCAGAAAAATGATAATGAAATACAAAGAAAGGACAAGAGAGAGATAGATTGATTGGTTCGATAAAATAGCCGTCAGTGAGTGAAATATTGAATATTAGTCAATTATTCAGTATTATTACAGCGCTGCGGAATCAGTGGCGCTATATAAATAAATGGTGATGATTCAGTATATAAGTAGCCAAGCATTTCTAACTGAAATACCACTATTTATTTAGTCAGTAGATCTCTAGTTCAGTGTTAGTTTGACAGGGAGTGAAATATAGTAAGTCATTTTAGACGGTAAAGCAACAGTAAAACTGGGTACAAACTACAGATTTTTTTTTAGCAATGATTGAAAGTCCCGATGAGCATGCTGATTCACACCTACAGTTTACCATCAGATCTGTGAATTTCATCTCTCCTAACCAACTCCCCAAACGATCGTGACTCTGTACACACTCTACAGATATCTGCCTTCCCTGCAGCAATATGCAAACCTCATTTAAAATATGAACCTCGCACACACAAACATCCAGGAACAGGAACTACCATCGCCATTTAT
This sequence comes from Mixophyes fleayi, assembly GCF_038048845.1. Classification (NCBI taxonomy): domain Eukaryota; kingdom Metazoa; phylum Chordata; class Amphibia; order Anura; family Limnodynastidae; genus Mixophyes; species Mixophyes fleayi. The sequence goes on along the minus strand of NC_134403.1, from coordinate 295,086,873 downwards.
TGCTTTGTATATAGTGTACGTTCAGCAGCTACCTTTACAACTGTACACAAGGTAGGATTTATTGTTATATAATGAGCTACTCAAATAAACGCAAAGCTTGTGATTGTTTGCTTGTTGTCTTGACGACAAGGTTGCAAACAATTAACCGTAGGTAAAGGACAAGGAAGAATCGCACTTGTTGGACCAAGGAATGGTTGCTGAGGAGAGAGTTCTTTTCACATATGGCACTGCTACAGGAGATATGGGACAAAAATCCTGATCACTTCAAGAATTTCCTGCGGATTAATGATCCTAAGTTACGGGGAGCTGCTGGCTAATCTTAAGTACAGCAAAGCTATTTCACCTGATCCTACCTGAGACCCGTGAGGCCATCATACAAGTTATCCAGGGAGAATATATGAAGGTTGGTGAAAGAAACACTCATAATGTAGAAAAACTCTTTATTATATTAAAACATGAAATAACTTATTAACATATGTACAACAGCACAAACATTTATACAAAACCAATAAAAACTACAAAATCAAACTTTTAAAAAAAAAATAATCTAAAAATAGTACAACTGGGCATGTAGCTGAAAAGTCCTCGTCTAAGGACGGAAAAGGTATAGAAACTATGCCAGAAGAGAGCTGAGACCCAGAAGACCATTTCTTCTTCTCTACTTTCTTTTTATGAGTTTTTTTAGGGACACAGGGTTGCTCAAACTGAATATAACATGAAGGCAACTGCAAGGCTTGGGTAACTGGAGACAAAGAATATGTAATAGAATACATGCAGGGAGTACGATTGACAAATTCTTTGAACGCTGCCTCACAAAAAAGCTGCAAATCAGAAAGAATGGGATCTCTGGTCTCAATAAAGAGACTTGCCCATTCCAGAGCTTTTCCTGTAAAGTTGGATAACAGCAGTGGCGCACGCAGGGGGGTTTCTGAGTCTCTAGAAACCCCTCCCTGCGCTAACTAAGTGGCCACTGTCCTATACAGCAGCCGCGGCGCTGTCAAAGAAGCGTCCGCGGCGGTGCTGTATTATACAGACCCGGCGCAGACGCTTCTTAGACAGCGCAGCGGCTGCTGTATAGGACATCGCTGGCGAAACGGAGCTGCTGTCGGTTTGTTTTTTTTTGGGTCGGCGGGGAGAACCCCCCCCCCCCCGACAATCCTCCGTGCGCCCCTGAACAGGTAATACACTTGCTTTCGTTGGGTATCTAGGATGACAGGTACTGATAGAGAATAAGATATACAAAATTTTATAAGAGTATTAAATTGCTGGATATCCCTATTGAAGGTAGGTGGTCGGAAGTCTGGAACAGAAGATGAATTTGGTTTAGCATCAGACTAACACAATTCTAAACAAACAGGAGCTGCAGAAGGCAAGCAGCATCCTATAGGGAGACGCTGCAAAGCAGATAAAGGCAGATCGTGATAAGGGGCAATTCTGTCAAGCCAGTGTACTGCGTGATTTGCCCCCTTTGTGTCCTATAGAGCACCTCATTAATTAATGTTACTACCTCTCGCCTGTTGTCAACTGGCAGACATTTCAGTTTTTTGGCTACTGACACACCCATCAGGTCACACTTGTCATCCTCTTTTTCCATCAGCTTGTTTGCTGACTCCCATATCCTCTGCGAGTCATGAACTCGAAGTGTTCCAGTTCCCGTCCCCTTTTCTTCTCCCTCCTGCCAGGTTGCTGCACTAGTTACTTGGTGGGTTGCTGACTGGGTTCTTGGTTGGGTTGCTGAAAGTATTCTGCAGTCTGCTGGACTTCCACCACATCACACAATCTCTCAACGAAAATAGATGGCTTTGTAATGAAAATACAAATGCAAAAAGGTTGCTAGAATGATAACAACAGATGCATTTATTGATTAACATTACAATAATCTTTCTTTTGCAGTTCCCATCAACAGTTACGGAATGGCAAGTTATCGCAGAAGAATTTGACAAATTGTGGAATTTCCAGAACAGAGGCGGGACCATAGACATGCAAACATATCAGAATTATGCCACCCTCTAAAAGTGGTTCCTTTTTCTACAACTACAAGGGATTCTTCAGTATTATCCTGATGGCCACAGTGGATGCAACATATGAATTTTTATATATGTATATACATACATATATATATATATATATATATATATATCTATAATATAAATGATTAGTGGCGTGTGTTAGTCTGTCTGTGTGTGGGAAAAAATAAAACCAAGCTGCAGCGCCACCTGCTGGGCGGAGTTATACACTGATCTACTAAATTCTTAGTGTTTGTGTAAAAAAAAATTCAGAAAGGGCTGAAATTTGGTATACTAAGATGTTTTTAATTTGTTAATTTAATGTATTAATTGTTAAAAGTGTTTATAAATATTTAAAAAAATATATATATATTTCTTGAAGGAGAAGTGACAGTTGGGAGTGGTTGCCGGGGGTGACAGTGGGGAGTGGTTGGTGGTTGCCGGGGGTGACAGAGTGAGAGGAGTGTGATACTCAGGACCGCTGAGAGAGATCCCTGTGTCTGGATAGACATCTGGATAGATGTGGCGATGAAAATGAAGGAGGAGGTGATGGAGAAGAATGATGAGGTGGTGACATGTGGACGTTAAAAAAGGGCGCTTACGTCGGGAAGTAACGCTCTTCCACAGAGGAGGCCTGGGCTATGGCCCAAATGCATGACAAGAACCTTTTTAACACCTTAAGTAGCTTGATTTGACTAGAATGCATGATTATCATGCACGGGTTAACTTGTATATATATATATATATATATATATACATATACACACACACACACACACACACACACATACAAACATATCCGCCTACACAGGTAAATTAAATACACATAGAGGTACAACATAAATTAAATGTACACATAGTGCACCAGTACATAAATGAGACTTTATAGAGATTCTTTACATATACTGTATGTACATGTGTGTACATTTCATGATACACAATAGTACTGAACCTATGCCTATGGGCTTGTCCATATGTTTTATACTGCCCATAATAGGTTATATAAATTAGCTTCAGAGTTTATATTTATAATATATATATATATATATATACACATACACACACACACACACGTACACATGCAATACTGTGCAAAAGTTTTAGGCAGGTGTGGGGAAAATGCTGCAAAGTAGGAGTGCTTTCAAAAATAGAGGTGTTAATAGGTTATTTTTATCAATTGCCACCAATCAGGGAATGGGCTCCACTATATAAACCTGCCCCTAACACTAGGTAGGCACCAGAGTATCTAGGTCTTCCTAAGCTCCAGCCTGTCTCCCTGCTCTCTGACTTACCTCCTGTGTACTGACCCGGCTTCTTCTGGTTCTGCTTCTGGATCTCCCTTTGGGTTGATTGCTCCCACTGTATCTGACCTTTGGCTCGCTGACTCCGATTTGCCTTTCCCTTTGATACCACATTTGTCAGAACGGTTTGACCTCTGCCTGCACGACCACGTCTGTTCACCATCCACTCCGCTGTTAGCTAACATGAAGGGCTGCGACCTGCACGTCCATTGAAGCAAACTCCAAACTCTTTTGCGGGGGTCCCTGGCGAAGAATGGGGGCATATTTAAACTCCCGCACCTCCTAGCCGAGCAGCGCAACTATCAGCAAGTGGCCTTCAATTCCTGCGACTCGTAACACCGAGACAGACTCGATGATGTGGAGATCAGGGCTCTTTTTTTTTTTTTTCACTTGAAATCATGTTTAATATGTACTGTTCCTATAATTTTATGTATTTTGTTATTGTATGGTAAAAACCATAATATTTGTGTTATTTATTTTCATCACTTCCAGGACTCCTTGTTCTTCTTTGTGCTGAAGGTAGTTCTTAATGACTTTGGCTGTATGTTTGGGATCGTTGTCCTGCTGAATAACTTGGAGTCAATCAGACGATTCCCTGATGGTGGTATTACATGTTGGATAAGTACCTGCCTGTATTACTCAACATCGAGGACACCATTAATCCTGACCAAATCCTCAACTCAATTTGCTGAAATGCAGTCCCAAACTTGCAAGGAACCTCCACCACATTTCACTGTTGCCTGCAGACACTCATTATAGTACCATTCTCCAGCCCTTCGGCGAACAAACTGCCTTCTGTTACAGCCAAGCAGAGTACCTGCTGCCATATTTGTGCACCCCAGTTCCTATGTTTTCGTGCATAGTTGAGTAGCTTGGCTTTATTTCCAGGTCGAAGGTATGGCTATTTGCAAATTCTTCCATAAAGACCACTTTTGGTCAGACTTCTATGAACAGTAAATGGGTGTACCTTGGTACCACTGTTTTTTTTTCCAGTTCTGAGCTGATGGCACTGCTGGACATCTTCCAAATTCGAAGGCAAGAATGATGTTTCTTTCATCTGTTTCCATGGCCGACCACTGTGTCTACGGTCCTCAACGTTTCTTTGTGCTTCTTCAAAAGAGCTTGAACAGCACATCTTGAAACCCCAGTCTGCTTTGAAACCTTGTGTCTTGGTGCTGTGCTCAGTCTTGCCATGGTGTATGACCTGTGACATGAAATTGTCTTCCACAATCTCCTCAGCTTTGCAGCAGAGTGTGGCTGTTTCTCACAGTTTTAAGCCTCCTACACAACTGTTTTTGTTTCAGTTAATGACTGTGTTTCAACCTACATATGAAAATAATGATCATTATCACCTGTTTGATATGACTGGTTAATTATACACTGGACTATAATCCTACTAAAACCCTGAACATGTGCAATTTTATCTAGAAGCATTGATGATGTTTTGAAGTAAAAAAAATGCAATATTTTACCAGTCGTTTATCTTGTGATCGTCACGAAAATTGGATGAAAAACCTGTAGCTTGTTCCCATCTTTAGTTAATTTGCAAGTCTAGGGCAGATTTAGTCAGTCGTTAGAAAGCAAATAGTCATAGTGTGAGTAAAGCATGATATTATAGACTATAAGCTACCATGTGTGGGCAAAGTTTCAGTAAAAGGACAAAGGAAATTAGACAAGACAAACAAAGTATATGAAAGAGGGAAAATTGAAGTAGAAGCAGAGATAGATAGGTCAGATCAGAATAGGTAGGAGTGCGTAGGTTACAGTGTCAGTCACGTCCAAATTACCTGACTCCAAGCAGTCCCGTCCATTGCTGATTCAGACCCATCTTGTCCAGAGCAGCTGACAACACAACCAGAGCTACCTTGAACTGGAACAGCTGGCGACACATACAGAGTCATGCCAAGTCTCAATAGGAAAGGATAAGCTTGGATCGCAGGAACACCAAAGCTCCATACAAAAGTGTTACCACTAATAAACATACACTTGCCCACTTCAAACTCTAGGCTGTCTACTTAAGCCCTGGACAAGTAATAACGATAATAACATATGTATAGTAAGCAAACAGAAAAAAACCCCATAGGAATCAAACCTTAAAATAGAATGAGATTAAACTTCAAAGTTGGAGAAAAGCTCTGTTCACCCACAGTATAAATTAAAAGTAGCAAGAACTTCGATACTCAAAAAAAATTAAAAATTAAAAATTAAAAAGCATATTTTGACAACATGAGGACCAAATGTAGAAATAGAACTAGCTTGTTCATGGGGAACTGTACTGATAGGATAATGAATAAAGTGAAATTAGATAAGTTAAAAGCTGAGTTAATTATATTAACCCCCATTTTTTTCCTTTGTTTCACAAAAATTAATATCTACTCTTCAAAAGTGTCAAAATTATTTTATGTTGCTGGTGATATTGCTTCATTGTGGGTCAGGGTCTGTGAAACAAAGACAGGGTGAACTGCAGGCCAAAATTTGACCCAAACAAGTGGGCACATTACTTTGTTGAGTATGGAGGTATGTTAGACTACTTGGTCAACCTTCTTTTAGTTGGGACTCCAAATGTGAGGGTGCCACAGTTCTGGGACCCCAAATGAGAGTGCTTAAAATTAACTAACGGGACCAAATAACTCAACAAGTTTCAACAAATATTTTTCCACTTCACAGGAACCTCACTATTTGGTGTTGTGGACCCTGCTCCTTCCACTTTCTAACACCGACATTGAATATATGCAGATGCTCCTTCTTGGATATAGAGTATTCTATGTTAAATATGTTACTAAAGCGTACTTTCATTTGCAGATTCAGAGATACTAGGGTATGCATAACAGTTTTACTAAAAACTAAATATGACCCACAACTAGAGAGTATACATTTTATTTGGATGTTCAGAATACAATGATACAATGTCAGAATAATGATATTACAAAAAATCTACAAATTCGAAACCTTTACGACTATTTTGAGCTTGATGAGCTTACAGACATTTCCCAATGATGTGGGAAGCTTATAAAGCGGTAATAAAAATACACCTTAGCAGCATGGCCTCTAGACATACAAAAATAAACTAGCTAAACAACTGTCACGGGCACTAGGAGTCTTTACCCAGGGATCACCAGGTGATAGGCTTACCAGAGCAGTATAGGTGGTAATATGGTACTCTGGTAGCAGGGTGATCACGGAACAGGAAATAGCAGATGATGAGATGCTCAGGAAAGTCTATGACTAGCAGCACTGGCAATATGGAGGTAGTAATACACGAGGAACTGTATGGACAAAGGACACGTGAAGGTAGTCAGTGGTCTGCGGTAGCAAGTTGTACCACTGCTATAGTGAGGAGGAATGTCCAACAGAAACGAGGGGGTGATGAGAGTCAGCGGTCTGCGGATAGCAAGTTGTACCGCTGTCTGAGTGAAGGAATAGAATCCAAGTGGAGGTATCCGGGGAGTCAGTGGTCTGCGTTAGCAAGTTGTACCACTGCTATGTGAGAGGATACTGGAACAGGTGAAACTGGAAACAGGGATCAGTGGTCTGCCACTAGCAAGTTGTACCACTGAATATATATGTGAGGAGGTGCACGGGAGAGACTGCAACACAAAATATACACGGGCACCTTAACTTTGATCCACAGTAATATGCACAATATAAATGACTGAACAACACTGTCAATATAGAAAGTCTCTTGAAGTAATCCAGCACGAGATAACACAGTCAATGATGGCAATAGACTCAGCGGATAGCAAACTCCAGAGGAGAACCAACACAGTCCAGCAAGGTATGCAATACACAGCACAGTCAATGAGAAGTATGCATACCGTGGTTCAGGAGAAGGCAGTCAGACAGGAGTGCAGAGATACCTGAACGGCAGGAGGCCGGCAGGATGTGAAGTCCCTGGATGGGTGAAGCGGTGGTCTAGTAGGTGCAGCGCACAGGTAGGTAGACCAGCAGGGAACACAGGAAAGCGTGGAGAGCGGATCAGCAGTAGATGGATGAGTAGCGCTGAGGAGTAGCAGCAGCGGGTCTCTGCGGGAACACGGAGGTAGCCAATAGCAACCAGCAGGTGCAGTAACGATGGGACACGGGAGAGCAGAGTTGAACTGGAACTGTTGATCACGGGGAGTAGCGGGTAGCAATAGTAGCAGCAGACCCAAGGAAACACGGGAGAGTTGACAAGGACTGAAGACTGAAGCGCACAGAGGCAGCGGATAGGAATCAGCCAAACAGTCACGATGAAACACAGACGGGTTGCAGGTTGAAGACTGTAGTGCACGGAGGCAGCGGATAGGAATCAGCTAGCAGTCACGATGATGAAACACAGACGAGTTGCAGGTTGAAGACTGTAGTGCACGGAGGCAGCGGATAGGAATCAGCTAGCAGTCACGATGATGAAACACAGACGAGTTGCAGGTTGAAGCCTGTAGTGCACGGAGGCAGCGGATAGGAATCAGCTGGCAGTCACAATCATGAACAGGTGAGTGGATGTGAATGAAAGACTGTAGTGCACGGAGGCAGCGGATAGGCATCAGCTAACAGTCCCAATGATACATGGTAGAGTTGAAGTGGTTAGAAGACTGTAGTGCACGGAGGCAGCGGATAGGAATCAGCTCACAGTCACGATGATACAGTAGATGGTAGAAGTGGTATGGGAACCACAGTAGTAGAAGTGGTTTGGAAACCACAGAGGTAGAAGTGGTTTGGAAACCACAGGAATCAGCTGGGCTGAATAAACGAGGAAACACAGGAACACCTTCAGAGACTCATGGGGAATGAGACTCCAAGATCAGGCAACGTGGTGTTGACCACAGGTGCTTAATATAGGGAGGTTGCCTGATCTGCCAATTAAGTTAAAGGAACATACACTGAAGGTTTAGAAAGGGCTGCGCATGCGCAGACCCTCAGGATGGAGGACGGCCACGGTTCCTAAATGTCCGGGAAGAAGCACTCACAGTCCGGTGAGTGACAGTACCCCCCCTTTTAAAGGTGGGCACAGAACGCCTGGAACCGGGCTTGTCCGGATTTTTGGAATAAAACTTCTTCAGAAGGGCAGGAGCATTAAGATCTTCAGCTTTGATCCATGAACGCTCCTCAGGACCAAAGCCCTTCCAATGAACGAGGAAACGGAGGACTCCTCGCGAAATTTTTGCATCCAATACCTCAGTAATCTCGAAATCCTCCTCCTGATGAACTTGAACTGGCTGCGGTGCTGAGGGAGGAGCCGAGAAACGGTTGATAATGAGAGGTTTGAGCAAGGACACATGGAAGGCATTGGAAATCCGAAGATTCTTAGGAAGAAGAAGTTTAACACATACTGGATTGATAACTTGAATGATCCTATATGGACCAATAAAACGAGGGGCGAATTTCATAGATGGAACCTTCAAACGAATATTTTTGGTAGATAACCAGACACGATCTCCAATTTTTAGTGGTGGGATAGCCCGCCTCTTCTTATCTGCGAAAGACTTATATTTGTTAGATGTCTTCTTTAAACAGGTTTTGACCTGAGACCAGATATTTTTGAAGGTCTGACAAGCAGTCTCCACAGCAGGAACTTGGGTGGGCGGGAGGGCAGGAAATTCCGGAAAAGACGGATGGTGACCGTAGACCACAAAGAATGGAGTTTTGGATGATGACTCATGGTACATGTTGTTATGGGCGAATTCAGCCCAAGGGAGCAATTCTACCCAGTTGTCTTGGTTGGCTGAAGAGAACATCCTAATAAAAGTCTCAAGATCTTGATTGACTCGTTCCGTTTGTCCGTTAGATTGCGGATGGTAAGACGATGAGAGTGCTAATCGTATGCCCAAGGTTTTACAAAGGGCCCGCCAGAATCTGGAAACGAATTGTACTCCTCTATCTGACACAATCTCAGACGGACATCCATGGATGCGGAAGATTTCTTTAATGAAATGTTCAGCCAGAGTAGACGAGGAAGGTAAACCGGACAGAGGGACGAAATGAGCCATCTTCGAAAATCTGTCTACCACTACCCAAATAGTATTGTGATTCTTACTTGGTGGCAAATCAGTAACGAAATCCATACTAATATGGGTCCAAGGCTTGGACGGAATGGGTAGTGGTCGCAGCAACCCTGCTGGAGTTCTGCGGGAGGATTTGAACTGAGAACATAAATCACAGGAAGCAATAAACTCTTTGACGTCTCTCCTCATTGAAGGCCACCAGTAACTTCGAGAGAGAATCTCAAAGGTCTTGTGTTCACCGGCGTGTCCAGAAAAACGAGAGGCATGGAACCACGAAAGGATTTTCCTCCTCAGAGTAGGAGGCACGAGGGTCTTCCCAAATGGTAGCGTTTTGGTGGATGAAGCAGCTAGAGAAATACATTTGGGGTCTAGAATAGCATGGTTGGGAACCTCTTCTACATCAGAGGACGTCACAAAAGCTCGAGATAGAGCGTCAGCTTTCTTGTTCTTAGCGGCTGGTTTGAAGGTTATAATTAATTCAAAACGGGAAAAGAAAAGAGACCATCTTGCTTGACGAGGGTTCAAGCATTGAGCAGATTGCAAATATGACAAGTTCTTATGATCCGTGAAGATCGTCACCGGATGGCGAGCTCCTTCCAACAAGTATCTCCATTCCTCTAATGCAGCTTTGATGGCCAGCAACTCCTTGTCCCCGATAGTATAATTTTTCTCTGCGGGCAGAAGACCCCGAGAGTAGAAGGCACAAGGATGTAATTTTTGTTGCTCCGAGCGTTGGGAGAGAATGGCTCCTAAGCCCACATTAGAGGCATCTACTTCTAGGAAGAAGGGGAGTGTCACATCAGGCTGTCGAAGAATGGGAGCAGACGAGAAGGACTCTTTGAGAATTTGAAAGGCTTGGAGAGCCTCCGATGACCATTGCTTAGTATTAGCCCCTTTCCGAGTTAGGGCCACAATAGGAGATGCAATGGATGAAAAGTCTTGAATGAAGCGTCTATAGTAATTGGCAAAACCTAAAAAACGCTGGATGGCACGAAGAGTAGTTGGCTGAGGCCAATGTAGTACAGCATTTACTTTGTCTGGATCCATCTTCAGGCCAACTCCGGAAACTATATACCCCAAGAATGGAATCTGGGGTAACTCGAATGAACATTTTTCCAATTTACAGAACAATGAGTTTTTCCGTAGTCTGGAGAGGACCTCTGCCACATGTTGGTGATGAGAAGGCAGGTCCTGTGAGAAGATCAATATGTCGTCCAAGTAGACAACGACACATACATATAATAAGTCCCGAAAGATCTCATTGATGAAACCCTGGAAAACAGCGGGGGCATTACACAGCCCGAAGGGCATTACTAAATATTCGTAATGCCCATCTCTGGTGTTGAACGCGGTCTTCCATTCGTCACCGGAACGGATTCTAATTAAATTGTAGGCACCACGAAGATCCAACTTAGTAAATATCCGAGCTCCCTTGATGCGATCAAATAGCTCAGTGATCAGCGGAATGGGATACCGATTCTTGATAGTAATGGCGTTGAGTCCACGAAAATCTATACAAGGGCGTAATGATCCATCCTTCTTTTTGACGAAGAAGAACCCAGCTCCAGCGGGGGAGGTGGAAGGTCGAATGAACCCACGCTGGAGATTCTCCTGTATGTACTCAGATGTGGCTTGAGTTTCAGGTAACGAGAGAGGATAGACCCGACCCCTGGGAGGAGTCTTGCCAGGTAGAAGGTCGATCGGACAATCCCAAGAACGATGAGGAGGAAGACGTTCAGACTGAGCTTTATCAAACACATCGGCAAATGAAGCATACTGAGGAGGGAGTCCCGGGGAGGAAGATGAGATGGAAGATTGCTGTACTTTAAGAGGAATAACTTGAGAAAGACAACGATGGTGACATTCAGACCCCCAAGACGTAACTTGAGGGGTGCGCCAGTCAATCTGGGGAGAGTGACACTGAAGCCATGGAAGGCCTAAGACAATCGGACTTGTCGTAACTGGAAGAATTAAAAACGAAATTTCTTCATGGTGTAGTACACCAATCTGAAGGGTTACTGGAGACGTACTCTGGATGATGAGACCATTGATGAGACGTGATCCATCTATAGCCGTCACAGTAATGGGTGTTTTTAAAGTGATCACTGGTAGGGACCATTGATTCACTAGTGATTTAGAAATGAAATTTCCTGCTGCTCCGGAATCAATCAATGCCTGTGACTCAAAGGATTTGGTAGCAAAGGAGATCGTAACATCAAAAGCGCAGACTTTAGATTTCATGGACAATGGAGAGGACTCCAGGGACCCTAACTTCACCTCTCCAGAACTAGTTAGGGCCTGGCATTTCCCGATCTCTTAGGGCAAGAGCTGAGCATATGCGTGGAATCAGCACAATAGATACAGAGTCTATTCTTTACTCTTCGTTTCCTCTCCTCTGAAGATAATTTGGAACGTCCTATCTCCATGGGAATCACAGAGGATGGAGCTGGACGAAATTGAGGGTTTGAACGAAGAGGTGCTTTGACAGCCGTTGTTTTCTCAGACTCTCTTTCACGAAATCTCATATCTACACGATGGCAAAGAGAGATCAAATCTTCTAGTGACGAAGGAAGCTCTTGGGTAGTCAGTGCATCTTTAATTTTATCGGAGAGCCCCTGCCAGAAGGCGGCAACTAATGCTTCAGTGTTCCACTGAAGTTCAGAGGCTAAGATCCTAAATTGAATGACATACTGTCCTACTGTATGGGAGCTTTGTCGCAAACGAAGAATGCTGGAAGCAGCAGAGGTCACACGACCTGGTTCATCGAACACACTTCGGAACGTGGAAATGAATTTGGCACTATCTTGTAGAATTGGATCGTTTCTTTCCCACAGAGGGGAGGCCCAAGCCAGGGCTTGTCCAGAAAACAATGAAATAAGATAGGCCACTCTGGAACGATGGGTAGAAAAATTTTGAGGTTGGAGTTCAAAATGGACTGAGCATTGGTTAAGGAAACCTCTACAAGTTTTGGGGTCCCCGTCATATTTTGACGGAGTAGGCAGGTGAAGCGTAGGAGCTGTAGACACCTGGGATGGCACTGGGGAAACGGAGGAAAGCACAGGAGCTTCAATATTAGCTGTAACAGTCTGTCCAGATGTTCCTTGGGAGGTTAACGATTGATAACATTGAAGTAACAGCTGTTGGCGAGCATCCTGTTGCTCCACACGGCTGACCAGATGCTGCAGCATCTCTTTAGCGGTAGGTTCCGTATCTGGGTCTGTCATGGCCTGATCTTACTGTCACGGGCACTAGGAGTCTTTACCCAGGGATCACCAGGTGATAGGCTTACCAGAGCAGTATAGGTGGTAATATGGTACTCTGGTAGCAGGGTGATCACGGAACAGGAAATAGCAGATGATGAGATGCTCAGGAAAGTCTATGACTAGCAGCACTGGCAATATGGAGGTAGTAATACACGAGGAACTGTATGGACAAAGGACACGTGAAGGTAGTCAGTGGTCTGCGGTAGCAAGTTGTACCACTGCTATAGTGAGGAGGAATGTCCAACAGAAACGAGGGGGTGATGAGAGTCAGCGGTCTGCGGATAGCAAGTTGTACCGCTGTCTGAGTGAAGGAATGGAATCCAAGTGGAGGTATCCGGGGAGTCAGTGGTCTGCGTTAGCAAGTTGTACCACTGAATATATATGTGAGGAGGTGCACGGGAGAGACTGCAACACAAGATATACACGGGCACCTTAACTTTGATCCACAGTAATATGCACAATATAAATGACTGAACAACACTGTCAATATAGAAAGTCTCTTGAAGTAATCCAGCACGAGATAACACAGTCAATGATGGCAATAGACTCAGCGGATAGCAAACTCCAGAGGAGAACCAACACAGTCCAGCAAGGTATGCAATACACAGCACAGTCAATGAGAAGTATGCATACCGTGGTTCAGGAGAAGGCAGTCAGACAGGAGTGCAGAGATACCTGAACGGCAGGAGGCCGGCAGGATGTGAAGTCCCTGGATGGGTGAAGCGGTGGTCTAGTAGGTGCAGCGCACAGGTAGGTAGACCAGCAGGGAACACAGGAAAGCGTGGAGAGCGGATCAGCAGTAGATGGATGAGTAGCGCTGAGGAGTAGCAGCAGCGGGTCTCTGCGGGAACACGGAGGTAGCCAATAGCAACCAGCAGGTGCAGTAACGATGGGACACGGGAGAGCAGAGTTGAACTGGAACTGTTGATCACGGGGAGTAGCGGGTAGCAATAGTAGCAGCAGACCCAAGGAAACACGGGAGAGTTGACAAGGACTGAAGACTGAAGCGCACAGAGGCAGCGGATAGGAATCAGCCAAACAGTCACGATGAAACACAGACGGGTTGCAGGTTGAAGACTGTAGTGCACGGAGGCAGCGGATAGGAATCAGCTAGCAGTCACGATGATGAAACACAGACGAGTTGCAGGTTGAAGACTGTAGTGCACGGAGGCAGCGGATAGGAATCAGCTAGCAGTCACGATGATGAAACACAGACGAGTTGCAGGTTGAAGCCTGTAGTGCACGGAGGCAGCGGATAGGAATCAGCTGGCAGTCACAATCATGAACAGGTGAGTGGATGTGAATGAAAGACTGTAGTGCACGGAGGCAGCGGATAGGCATCAGCTAACAGTCCCAATGATACATGGTAGAGTTGAAGTGGTTAGAAGACTGTAGTGCACGGAGGCAGCGGATAGGAATCAGCTCACAGTCACGATGATACAGTAGATGGTAGAAGTGGTATGGGAACCACAGTAGTAGAAGTGGTTTGGAAACCACAGAGGTAGAAGTGGTTTGGAAACCACAGGAATCAGCTGGGCTGAATAAACGAGGAAACACAGGAACACCTTCAGAGACTCATGGGGAATGAGACTCCAAGATCAGGCAACGTGGTGTTGACCACAGGTGCTTAATATAGGGAGGTTGCCTGATCTGCCAATTAAGTTAAAGGAACATACACTGAAGGTTTAGAAAGGGCTGCGCATGCGCAGACCCTCAGGATGGAGGACGGCCACGGTTCCTAAATGTCCGGGAAGAAGCACTCACAGTCCGGTGAGTGACAACAACTGACCTTGTCTTTGAAATTAAATGATCTGGAATTGCAAAACCCTATATCTGATAATCTTTAATAAGTAGGATATTGACCGAGTTGAATACCACTCTTTCTGGACAGACAGCTATAAACCTAAAATGGTTAAAGCACACTTTTTATGGAAAAAAGGAAAAAGGAGGATAAAATTCTAGCCTCAAGACTAAGTCCCAAAATAATATCCTGGTCATTAAACCTCAAGGGGTACAAGCCCAAAATTAGACAAGAATTTCAATCTTACTATACCAAGTTATATAATTTAGAGCAGGAATCAGAAGAGATTATCAATAATCTTCTCAACAAGGCAAGTTTACCTTAATTATCTTGTTTAGTAGCACAACGGCACAATGATGAGATCTCTATTGAAGCAATTGCACAGGTGATCAAAGATCAGTAATCGTGTGCACTCCTTTATTAATTCAGTGACAGAACAAATAGTACTTAAAGACTCGTGTACCTTTTTACTTTCCTGACAACAACATGATATAAGCAATCAAATAAAAAATAGGTATATATTAGCAGTAAAATCTTTGATTGTTAAAAACTGAAAACAAACAGAAACTCTATCCATATCAACTCTTAAAAATTTTGTTTAGCATATCACATAAATTAAAAAAAATAACATATTACTCCGTGATAAGCAACATACCCTATGACGCAACCTGGGCCTTGTTTTTTTTTTTTTTATAGAAATGCGGAATCGCCCACAATATCCCTTACCCTCCATGATACAGATTTCACTAATGATTTTGTACACCCTCATTGTTTCTCTTGGATTCCCCTTTGAGATAAACCAGACACTGAGAGCTATTACTATGAAGACACACCTATGGTCTCTGAATGTTATTTGAACATTTGTTTATCCACTTCCCCCCCCTCTCATAACATATTAAAAGTTTAAAAAGGAGAAGAAATGTTTGTTTATTTTTCAACGTTTCTTCAATAAACAAAAAGTTTAAAAGAAAATCAGTGAAATATAAATAGTGTGTTCATTAATTCTTGTCAAAGATTATTTGTAGCATAGTGTATCATATAACCCCATTGTATTTTACAGAGCATTAATGCTTCTGATCATTACAAGCAAAATCAAAATCAATAGAAAGCAAAGCAAATAGAAGGCTTGACGGAAAGTGTGATAGTGTCCAGATTTTTTTATTACATTCATAATTATTTGGACTAGCAACATCAAAGCATATTTAATATTCCTTATACATAGTTGCCTACTCTCCCAGAATTTCCGGGAGACTCTCGAATTTATGGGAGTTCTCCCGGACTCCCGAGAGAGAGCAGTGCAACCTCTCGGTTACTAAATACCTCTATATTAAATTGGCAGGGGTGGGGCTTATGACACGAATCCCGACATGCAAAAAAAAAACCGACTTACCATGACACAGATGAAGTGATGTGATGACCCGATGTGTTGCCGACTGAGAAAAATGACGTCACGTCAAAACGCGACTCCTTTAAAAGCGCCGATAGGGGTTAGGGTTAGGAGTTAGGGTTAACCTTACTTTTACAAGCCGGATCCGTCCATCGGCTTTAAGAGGAGTCGCGTTGTGACGTGACGTCATTTTCCTCAGTCGGCAACACATCGGGCCGTCACCTCACTTCATCTGTGTCAAGGTAAGTCGGTTTTTTTTCATGTCAGCATAGTACTCTTCAGAATTGCCATGTCATAGTAGTCGCTGTCGGGGTAGTCAGTATCGTTAAATGGTACTACACCAGTCAGGCTTTGGTAGTGCTTGACTGCCCCCTTCGCTTAAATAGCATACATCTAAACTACCAGGGATTTGGGACAATCAAACTAGTAGGACCAGACCCTCAAATTGGACCAGTTAGGATATATACTGTGTCAGACTGGATGCTACATATTGTGTGTTCGACAGATACATGATCGACCTTTATATAGTCGACACCATAATATAGACAGGGTTAGAAAGTCGACAATAATGACATTGTCAATATTATTAGGTCGGCAATTGAAGTGTAGACAGTATTATTAGAAGACAATTCAAATAAAGAAAATATTATTAGATGAACAATAATATCCCTAACCCTATAATACTGTCGACATTTGAATTGCTGATCTAATAATACTGTCACAATTTGAATCGCTGACCTAATAATACTGACCACATTTAAATTGCCAGCCTAATGTTGTCATCTTTTTGAATGTTGACCAAAAGAACGTCTAGCAAACGGCTGCATACCCTCAGACTGCATAAAAAACAAGTTTCAAAGTTATATATGTTTCTGAAAAGTTTATGTATACCAATATCTTGATGTCACCTTTTCATTGGTCATAGAAAAATGATTTCATACTTATGTTATCGTTCAAAAAACATAAAAATATAAATTAAAAATATTACCACAAAAACATAAAACTTGTAAATGTTTTTTTCTAATATCAAATAGGTAAAAAGGAACAGCGCAAAAAAGGCAAACTTTCCAGGGTGTAAAACAATCTCAGGGATATAGACGATACGATATGATAGAAGATCCTGTATTTCTATTAGAATCATTGACTGTAGCAAGCATTTTAGAAGTGATATAATCAGAGCGAATATAGAGACTGTTTATTGACTATTTAGTAGTCACAGACTATTAATTCAATTCCACTAGTGGATAATGTAATGTGTTGTACTGCTGAGAAGTTTGGTATTTAGATTCATGCAGTTTTAATAATTATTCTGCAAAATTATTTTTTTTTCTATTAATAAATAAGTATTGATTTTATTGTGCATATTTATTTCCTTGGATTTGCTTATTCAGGGATCCTTGGATCAATCTCTATCTCTGAGGTTGTTTTACAGCTTGGATAGGTTGCCATTTCTGCGCTATTCCTTTTTACCTTTTAGATTGTTCTTATTGGGGACTAACACTTATCCCATTACAGCTGCATCTTGCAATTTTACAAGGCTATAAAGGTTAATATTTATATTATATTACAGCACCCGATAATGTTACATATTTATCTAATATCGCTCTGGAAAATAACTTCATTTATATATTGTACGTATAGACAGTCTAAGGGCACATGTGAGCCATATCTGTGTACATAGAGAGACATGATGAGCCTGCATGTCACAGTCTCAGATCCGGCTACAAAGGCTCACGCTAGCGTATCCCTGCGCATGCGCACTGACAGCACTCCAGCTGATCCCCAACAGCCTCTTGGTGAAGACTAGCAACGTTAAAATAAAAGCGCGGAACAACTTCGCGGGTGCTGTGTGACGTGGTGAACGATGCACAATGGCGGAGAATTGCACCTTGTTCGGCGAACATTCAACCAGCGTCTCCCAATGCGTGAGTACAACGTGCGCGCTCCCGAGTACTCCCTCCTCAGGGCACACATTTAACTCGCTGTGTGCGGACACGGCCTCCTTATATAATACAATTACTGCGATGAAGTTTACTGGACCTTTCATCTAGTGCACATCACTTCACTCTGTGTTAAACTGCAGGTTACCTATGGTAGTACTTAGGCCTAGTAACTATCCGCTACTCACAGGTCTCAATAGTTATTTGTTGTTCCAATTTGGACCCAAGGCTGGGTGTTGTGCTTTTCTTACAAGTGTCCTCAAGATGGGCTGGTTTCTACACCTCCGTTGGCAAAAGGATTTGGGTTCAAAATAGGGACATTTTAAAGTATGTGGAGTCTCCCAGTCTCCTATATCTAGTATAGGAGACGAGTATCATTGTGAGCTGTTTGATTTTTTGTGTTTATAGCTGTAGAGAGCAAATCATTTTTGTGGTTACTAACTTTCTTTACTGACTGCTTATGCAGCAAAGTATTGCTCACTTTGATACACATTATCATGGTATCTCCAGTGACAGAATAACATTTGGTTTATTGTATTATTGTTTTTAGATTGTCAATATATATTAACTGATAATTATTTTTAAATAATTCTATAGATATCATAAGATGGGTATAGACAAACATAATCCTCAGATAGTCTTTTTAAATTATTTATACACAAAAAAGCCATTACTGTACTGCAGAAAGGTAGAGGTCATGGGAAAAACTTCCCTCTCATTCCCAGCAGGTCAGTAAAAATGGAATGAGTGAATGCTGCTTTAGTTTAAACACTCTTTAACATTTTTTCCCATAAAGTATTTGGTTTTTTTCCCCCCCTCCTGGACAGGGGTAGCAGGCCAGACCATTATGGGAACCTATATTTATGCCTAGGGTAAGTGGTGTGACCATTTGGTTTCCACCTCCCTGAATATTTCCTCTTTAGGTGGGCCTTATGGCTTCAGGGTCAAGGTTTAAGGAATCTTTCTTAAGTTGATGACACTGTCCCACGTTGCAGACTGTTAAAAAAAACAACAAAAAAACTTGAAAACTTGGGATTGGATTCAAAGATAGTTGAATAGATAAGATTTTGGAGAACATAGAGGGGTGGGTGAGATTTTAAACTGGGAACTGAAAGGAAGGTGATAATGGCAGTATGCATTATAGTGTAGACGGGCAACATGGTATAGTTAAACAAAATGGAGTAGAGAGAGGGGTCTAGGAATCTAGGGGGTTGCGTAAAATATAAAGTTAAAGTAAACATAAAAACTATGGTAACAAATGCTATGAGTCGTGCACATGAAACAGGTGAACTAGAATTAATGATGTTGGTAGAGAACGGCTGGCATGTTTAGGAAGTATAGAAGAGATCAGAAAAAGAAGTGGGTTTGTCCATGTAAAAAGTTGTGCAAATAAAAAACTACTTGCCAGTCTCCAGTGCCATTTGCATTCTCTAGTTTCCTGAACTCCCAGCGACCACCATCTGTACCAGTCCTTTCTCTTCCATGCAAAGGAACCTGATTGAGGCACCCACATTTTTGCACATAGTCACCAGTTATGCTCCAGAGACACAGCTCAGCCCGTTTACAGACAGATCCTCAGGCCTGACATGTTTTTGTTTTTATTTGTATTCATAAAGGAGAAAAATTCCAGTAAATTGGTAGTGTATCAATAACTTGTGCACCCTATTAAATGTTGCATAGCTAACAGGAAGGAGTGTAGTTATGCCTAAATAAGAATTAAGATTAAGCACCTGCCCCATACACTCATATTTGCTACAGGAACAAAGCTGGCTAACGAACAGCCCCCTATTTTCTTATAACTGAGTCTAACAAGATTTTTGTACCAAGAATCATATAGAAGACGAGGGGTTGAGGTGGTGTGGCCATAGAGGTTCCCCCTGCATATCTGGTGGTCCAGTCCTAAAATAAAATGCTACTGGGATAAAGTTCACAATCTCGTTAAGTCAAAAACCGATGTCCAAATGTCAGATTCCCTCCTTCTACCTAGGCCCAACCCAGACACCCCACTCCATACCCCAAGACTTTATAAGACATTTACTGAACGCAAATTATAATTGCCTCTATTTGGAAAAACACTAATAATCCCCCTTCGTTAACTGCTACAAGTAACAGTATTTGGCTAACTTATCATATGGAGCGTATTATTGCCATCTTATATAATACGCCTAAGTTTCCAAGTATCATGGTCCCCGCGAACTTATGAGGCTGAACCACTGTTGAATACCATATGATCCACCCTTCCTTTAAGCTCAAATCATATAAACAGCGACCTACTTCTTTTGATATATTTCTATTACTACTTTTGGCTATGCTATTTATTTTAAACTTCTCTTCCTCCTACCCTAACTTTCCCATTTCTCCACCTTCCGTAAACATGTAAAAGTGTACTGTAAGAATAGTTAAGCTGTGTCATTCATTGCCACTTTAGGTGATTGTAAATTTACTAACAGAATTTAAAAATGGATTGGATGCCTTTCTCATAAGAAATTGAATCTGTAGCTAAAAATAATAGAGAGCATTATGTGGATGAAGTTTATTTTTGGGTTCAGAAACATTTTATTTCTTATTTCTGTAAGGCTAAATTGGTAACTGTCATATTTTTTATTTTGCCTTCCTCTCGATCAACGCAAATAGATTTTAATAAAGGTTGAACATAACGTACCTGTATTTTTTTTTTTCAACCTTATTAATTATGAATCTGTACTAACCTATATGTAATGGTACTGATATATTATCTGTTTAAAATGCTTGGAGGCATGTATTCTCACAGTTATAACTGATGTCTTTGTAATTCTTGTAATTAAGAGGAAATTGAACATCTATGCTGGTTTAGAGCGCAATGCTATCTAGCCATTGATTATGATGATAATCCATCTCTATCACATCTTATATTTCAATTTTCAATACATCTTACTGAGAAGTGTATAATAAAAATAATGCTTTTTTCTTTGTTTTATGTTTTTGCTAAAAGAAAGCAACAATGAGTGTGAATGAACTACACCTCTTTCTTTTTCAGCAAGTATCCTGTTGTAGTCCCAAACCTGTAGATGAGAAATAAATGATACTAGTTTTAAATAAGGTGTTTCTAAAATAGTACATCTGACATTTTAAAAAATATTATAGACATTCTATTCATCGTATAGGTTATAGTTGGAAATATGTAATTTACTTTGACAAGAATTCCAAGTATCAAAGAAAATCTTTGTTACAGATGTTGAGGAGCAGTGGGCCAAAAGCTTGTGTATGATTTCAAGGAGAAGTGTTGACATAGGGTGGCATATGGCATCACAGTACAGCCTGCAAAGTATAACAAAAGACAGGTTTGTTTATTATAGCAAATAGTACACATGGTCCCTTCCCCACTCAAACTATCCCAGTAGCAATAACATGTTGTGTATTCATGTGAGTTACACTCTTGTTATGGTAAACTTCAAACATTTAATACATCCTGTACTGTGAATTGCATGACATGACTTTTTTTGGTACTTTAATTTTAATCAAGTGAGTAGAAGCCAAATGCTATAATTGCTCCTTTAGTACTGTCAGAAGAAAAGTGAGCAGTTTAAGTGATACACCATCAGCCACCACACACCAACTACCCAAACCTCAACCCTGACACTCCGAAACAGACTCGTCACCTGCAGTAGTGCTCCTGTGTCAATGGATAAAGTCTTGCTCAAACAAACTTTCTCCATTACAAATTGAACCTGTCTTCTTATTATTCTTCCTCTCTCTTGCCAAGCAAGCCTACTTTATATCCCTAATATCCACTTAGTCGACCAACCCTTTTTGACACCTTCAATTTGTTTCTTTGCCCATCCTCATCGCCCTGCCCTTCTTGTCTCACTCCTCCTGATGAGTTTGCCATCTTTTTTAAAGTCAAAATCAACACCATCTGTCAAGAAATCTCCCATCAGATGCATTACCCCACAAACACCTCTACTCACTTCAGTGCTTTCTCTTCTATTAAATAAGGCAAGGATTTCATGCTATTTTCTTCATCCAGCCTGTTCCCTCAATCTTATTTGAACCCAACTCATCCATGCTCTCCACCTAATTCTTGCTGTAACCTAGCTCACCTCTTCAACCTGTCCCTCTCCACTTGCACCTTCCCTTCCCTATCTGGCTTCTGAAAGTACATTTCTACCCAAACTAAGTTTTGAGTGACATATGTTAAATAGGAAAATGGCATTTACCAGCAATTCCCTGATATGTTGGGTCCCAAAATGCCTCGAATGGTCTGGGCAGGGGACTATTTCAATGTTTTTCTATATAGCCATGGTGTAGTCAAAGTCCCTCTCACTGATCTTTGGATTCAGACAAAAAAACAGAGGAAGGGCCTTAAAAACATGGTTAGAATAATGGGAGGAGGCCGAGGAGGAATACAAAGAAATTCATTAATTATAAGCGGCTTCAGAAGAGAAATATGGAATGTATCATGAACCTTGAGGGAAGGATGCAGGAGGAGCTTGTAAGTGACTGGGTTGATGACATGAATAAGCTGAAAGGACCCATGTAACGTGGGGCCAACTTTATGGAGGGAACTCTAATCTTAAGATTATGTGTGGACAGCCAGACTTTGTCACCAATACGAAACATGGGCAAAATCTTTCAATGGTGGTCAGCGAACCTCTCCTTAGTCATAGTCCAAATGTGGGAAAAGTCCCGAACCATAGTATCAACAGAAGGAACAGATGAAGAGGCACTGGAAGAAAGGTCCGGGAGGGTGGCTTGAACCCCAAGTACAGAAAAGAAGAGGGAGAAGCCAGTGGATTCCCTGAGCAAAGTGGGATAACTCTGCCCAGGGAAGAAGATTAGCCCAGTTTGCTTGATTGTCAGAAGAAACACATCATAAAAACACCTCTAGTTCCTGATTCACCCGCTCGGTCTGTCCATTAGTTTAAGGTCCAAATTTTCATTTTTACAAAAGGCCCTCCAGAAATGAGAAACAAATTCGACACCCCGATCCGAGATAATTTTGTGAGGGCAACCATGAAGTCTGAAGATACCGCACAACTGGCCTTTCTGGTAACTATCCAAGGTTCAAAATCACCCATGCATTTTGAAATAAAATAAATAAGTTTATTTAACAAAATGGTAGCACCAAACAGCAATAACCATGTTAAATAATAACCTGCAACAAATAACACTACAGTCTGGCACAGACAACATACAGAGTATAATGAATACACCTCACCAGTATCCTAGCAATTCTTAGGGACTGCTGTCTATCCTTTCACGTTTCTCCCCTTCTCTCTGTTAAGGCTCACAGGAAGGCAGTGGTCCTGAGTCACTGTAACTCTGCTTCCGGCAGACACACATCTCCTCAAAACCTGGAGAGGTAGATCAGGGCAAAGGCAGTTCTCCAGGTTCCGATTGTCCCTTTCCTGTCGGGGCAGAGATCTGGACCTCAATGCTAGCCTGACTTCAGCTATCACTTAGTAGTGATTCCCAATTTGCTGTTCTCTGGAGTTGGTATTTGAAGGCAGAAATGAACTTCCTTGGAGTTCCTGGACCTGCCTTATTTGTCCTTTTCTGTGTTTACCTTTTCACGGATAGCAGATGATTTGCTCTTGATACAATTAAGGATGGGAATTGTTCTGTGGCAATTCAGCAGAAGTTGCTCAAACAAGTAAGGTAATCCAGAAACATTACATTTAAATATATAATGTAGTCATCCATCTGTTGAACCTTTCCCTATGCTAGCACACACAGACACACTGCTAAACAAAGTCAAGAGACTCCCCGCCCCCCCCCCCCCCTCCCCTGGTGTGATGTATATTCATACGTGACTGGTGGACAATAATCCTTTGGCTAGGCTGAGACAATGGACTAGTTTGCAAGATACGAAAACCATGCTGCAGAGGACACAAACACTATCACAGGTAGCAACCTGTGGTGATATCACCTTCCCTGTGCCAATGCTAAGTCATTAAACATCATTAAATGTAAGTATACCACCCCACACACACAGCCATCAGAGCCCTTTTTAGTGTGGTCTGCAAGACCAGTCACCCCATCATAATGAACAGACCCTAAGATAATGCAAGAAATTTATCATGCATCTCACCAGTTTCGCTCCGTGTTGTTCACTGTGTGCTTTGGTTTCCCTTGGTTACCGCTATCTGCTGTTCAGCCTGGCGTTCCTCTATCATCGGACGCCATCTTGCCTAGTGGTCTGTGCATGCGTTTCCCTGGGAACCTTCAAGACCTTTGCTCCACTGTGATTGGATCATCTGCAGCCTAACTAAATCTACAGGATTTTTTTCCGGGCTGCACCTACTTTGTGGAATTCCCTCCCACGCACAGTAAGACTTTCCTCTAGTCTTCAAACCTTCAAGCGTTCACTGAAAACCCACCTCTTCAGACAAGGTTATGATATTCCTCAACCATCATCTTAATTTCCCTAGATTACCCTATTACCATCCTCTACACTGCTAACGCAAGACAACAACCTTCTGACCAACATTGCAACACACATAGCCCACTCAGTACTTTTACCTTTGCAGTCTGGCTGGTCCATTGTGCAATATGATGTAGCACATGCCCTTGTGTTTCTAACTCCCATTGTCCTATAGATTGTAAGCTTTCGAGCAGGGTTCTCTTAACTCTCTGTCTGTATGTATTACCCAGTATTGTCTTATTAATGTTTGTTCCCAATTGTAAAGCCCTATGGAATTTGCTGGCGCTATATAAATAAATGTTGATGATGATGATGCAGCCAGTTTCCTTTATAAGGGCCATCCTCCCTTCAGTGGGTGTCAGATCATCAGGTCTCTCTACCTGATAGGAATCATTTCCTCTGACTCCTGTTGTTCCTGACATCGTGGATGGTGCAGCCTGTTGCTACTCAGAATACCTGTGCTGCTCACTGCTTCCCAGCAATTACCTCTGCAGCTCATCTATACTCAGCATTACCTGTGCAGCTCATTGCTTCGCAGCATTATCGCCGCAGAGCATCGCTCATTATTGGTCCCGTTCCAGGGTTATAACAACTGTGTGGATCTCAATGCTATTGCTCTCTGCAGCTCTTCGCTTCACCACCATATTGGCTCAGCTTATCTCACAGTCAAGACCTGTGGCTTCACTGCAGAGCATCGCTCCTCCTCGGTTCTGTTCCAGAGTTATACACCTGTGTGGACCTCAGCGCTCCAGCTCTCTGCCGTGCATCTCTTCACCACTACTACTGTTCTGCCTAACAACTACTTGGTGGTTCAGTGCATTCTCTGCTCTGTGCCCCCTAGAGGACTGCGACCTGCGGTGGAGAGCAGCCAAGGCCCCTTTCCCTTGTGGAATCCCTGGTGAACACCTCTCCACTGTTAGACTCCGCACCTCTCTGGGGGTAAGCTGTCACTCTAGCAGTAATCGGGACCATTCCCATTATCCGGCTTTCGTGACAAAATTGTTCATGCACTTATATAGCCTACACCATACCCTGTCCACACTACACAAATATATCACCTCACCCTTAGCAATACTTCTGTACTTCTGACCACACTAGAAAGAGGTCACTCACTGAACATTAATAAGCTAGACTTGTCTGCAACTGCCTCAACAATAAGAAGGAATTGCCAGATGTCAAGTCATTTCCCCCCTCCATGTTGGAGGAGAATATCATGTTTGTCTATGCATGCCAAAGATGCCCGGCACTCGGCTGTGACCACTTTAACAAATATTAGCTATCTCAAAAGAGAATTGCAGACAAGGACTGTGCCATTTTCCACCCAATGAATAGGAGATAGAAAGATAGAAAATATCATCAAGTTCCATCCTCCAACATTGTCCAAATGCTCACAGCCTAAAGTAGATGCTGATCGATCTTCATAACCACATCCTAATCCCAATTCAGATGCATCCAATATTGCCTCAAATATGGAAGGAGTTGAAGGTAAAAACCTTTACATCTGGCTTCATATGCATTACCCTTTTAAATCTTTACGCTGAGGCCTAAGAAGCTGCAATAGATACACTTCACGATAGGCATATCTAGAGATGCAACCAATCACAAGTGATTCATTATATCTGGAAACCATTATCATTATTATCTGGAACTATTTACACCTGGTACTGACCACCCACAAATAATACTTGCTTCTCAGGAGTATTTATGTCTTTCTCCCGGTCTATATCCATTTGCAATTGCACATGCACACACTTACTTAAGCTGGGTAAACACTACACTGTGTTCGTCCAATAATCGGCTCAAACAGCCGACATACGACCGCTTGTTCAAAAGTCGGGTCAGTGTGTGCAGTGACACGATGGTCGAAAGTCTGCCCAAATGGACGATTATCGCCTCATTTGGTTGGTCGTACCGTTTAATATTTTCGGTCCAATCTCGTTTCCGCTGTGTAGTGTGTATAAACTTCCCACCGATCCACAACAGTGAGTACGAAATTACAGTCATTGCTCACGACAACATGGCTGTAAAAAGTCGC
Organism: Mixophyes fleayi; assembly: GCF_038048845.1. Lineage (NCBI taxonomy): Eukaryota > Metazoa > Chordata > Amphibia > Anura > Limnodynastidae > Mixophyes > Mixophyes fleayi. The sequence goes on along the minus strand of NC_134403.1, from coordinate 295,060,756 downwards.
TAAAGGGATGTCCGCTCTTCCCTTTATCGTCCTAAACAAGGCTAGTGTGTATGCAGTCCATGGACCGAGCGATCGGAACATCGACCGCATGTAAAAAGTTGGTCGAAATTTCTGTAGTGTGTACCCAGCTTAACTCGGGTCTTCATTACAACACCTCCGTATCATCTCTCCAGGTGCAGGCTGGGAGAAGTGACAGAATTACGCAAATCACTCAAGTTTGCATAGTACTCACTCTGCTTTAGCCCCCATATATTTAACAAGCTTCCATAAAGAGCAGTAAAAGTGATGGAACCGAGGCTGTACACCAGTAATCCTTTCAAAAACAATAAATGGTTAAACTATTATTGCTCATTATTTCTGTTATTCTGAAGGGAACTTCAGGTCTGTATCCTGTTGATTTTCTCATCGTTAATTTTGACATTTTTTGGCATTATGGTATTATTGTGTGCATTAATTTGTTGACAAGGTGTCTAGAGGATATTTTTATTTAGCATTTACTAAATTAGGACAGCTTCCCAGCTCCAACTGGAGGCAAGCATAAATTATTTAAGAAAGAAACCCCTTTTTAATCGATCAATGTGGCAACTTTGGTATCTCTCTCTTTGGGACTTAAATTTCTTGCTTGTTTTTATTTCATCATTATATCTAAAAATAGTAATGGCTTTCAAATGAATTATACTGGGATATATTAAACGTGAATCTGAAAAAGTTAATAAAGATGGGAAAACCTGAACTGTACCTCATACGTGTGTTATATTGTATACATTTCCTGGTCTCACTGTAGTTCTTCTGCTAAATGGCTTGATAGTCTAGCCATTCTGAGCTTATATAGGTCCAACTAGAGCTTATTTATTGATGGCAACAATGCCTATTACCAAGTTGGAGACTAATTAAAGCGTGAGTGTTCAGGTTGTTTAAATTTCAATGAACCATGATAGTGTGGAAGAGACGATAAGCTTTGAAAGCTCCCTGTCCAGCAAGCTAGCTAACAGACTGTACACAGAATGCATAATTTAAAGTGATATGCTGCATTTTACTTCTACTACTACTACTACTACTACTACGGTCAGGTGCTGAACTAGGGGCAGCCAGCCTTCCTAACTTTATGCAATATGTATATTTTTTTTCTATCCCAATTATTCAACATCCCTATTCTTCCTCCTTGTGGTCTCACAAACTTTTAAATTCAAAGTAACTAAACAACATTTACTTATTTGATTTTAATTTTACAGAGAGGCATTATTCAATCTAAAGCAGTCATAAGTAAGTGTGCTAAAGCATTAGCATGCATTGCTAAACTAAAGTAGTGCTTGACTCTAATTGGTATTTTGTCCTAACTTAGTGCCTAGATTACAGATCCTCCTTGCCTGGATGTTGGGAGTAAAGAGTAAGAACATATTTAAGATATATATCAGCTAAATTAGTAATCAGTGACTTGTTCCTACATTCATTTTAAAAGTGAACATGTGCTGGTTTTTGTAAAGTGAATAAAATACAAAACCAACTTGTGGCACTCAGTACCCGGATGCTATAGTATTATTTGGGGACAAATCTTCTCCTAAATAAGAGTAACCAGGGAGTGTTCCTAACAGGGCTTTCTAAATTTACTATCTGTACTCTACTAACTCCCTTAATTTGGATTATTGAGTACTATTGAGCTTAAAGTATGGCTGTTCAATCATAGACTAAAACTAATATTAGTGCTGTACAGATTCTAATTGATTTATTGATTTCCTCTGACATTATGTTATGGATTTGAAATGTTAAACTTTGTGGTGATTTTATACTATAAGTGAGTAAGTGATATTGCCTCTTCTGCCATGATTGATCAAGAAGGATTTTTGACTATCATGATTTATTATATGACTATGACCAATGTAATAATGGGGTCACCGCTCCTAAAACCACTCCTCAAATTAATAATATGCTGCTGCTTCTTAAGGTTCTTATAATATTAATAGTCAGAAGTGCAAATAACCGGGCTGCAAATTGTCCAAGATATTGTAGCGCCTGCGGGGAACTGGACAGACGCACACAGAAGAACTTACTTTATAAACGATGGTCACCTCCTGTCCGCTTCCGAGGCCCAGCCGCTGCCCGATCCCAGCAGATCAGCACCTGCAACCCTTGTCGCCTCCAACCACGTCCCTCTAAGAAAGAGACAGAGATTACGGCTATGCCTACCGGGAAAGGGCTGTCCGAGACCACGGCAATGAGCAAAAACACTCTTAGTCAAAGCTCACTTGCCGCCTCCTCGCTTTGCTCTTGCCAAGGCGCAGGGGACTAAAGGCACTTGAGACCAGGAACAGTCCCGCCTCAAGTACCTCACACACCTCCCGGTGAGGGCCTAACCGAAAAGGGGAGTCGAGCGTGATACTCACTGGGACACTCCCACTTCCGGTCCTGTTTCACTGCTCCTCCCCGACATCTGTGGATGATAAGGAACACACAGCCTCCCTCTGCGCTATCAGTGAGACTAAAGTGTACACCCACAGCACTAAACTTACTACAACAGGCGACCCGACCCTAACAACTCTCTAATGGTCGGCAACGCAACTAAATTAAACGACTATAATACTAACTGGGTGTGGTGTACTAACGGGAACTACTCACTAAACACTACGGGGAACACCAGCCGTAGTTCACGGACTACTCCGGAGGGCGGTTCCTAACCCCCTCACCCAGGTCGTACCAAGAAGACTGTCTTCTTACTATGAGGTCACCCACTCTCTCTCTCCGCGGCGTAGCCCAGCCGCCGCGACTCACTCACGGCCGTCGCTATGACGACCGGGACGTCCCTTCCGGCCAGAACTCTGCCAGACGCCAAAAGTATCTTTATGCGCTCCGGCAGGCTGTGTAGCCGGGCGCATGCTCAGTAGTATCTCACAGCCTGTGGGCTGATTAAACAGGGCATATTATTTATTAGCCTACACCTGAGTGTAGGTCCAGGGGCAAGCGCTGATTGGTCTGCCTGTGTATTTAAGGCAGTGAGGTCTGCAGCCTCACTGCTGGTTATAGCTTCTCTGCTCCAGTCTGCTGACCTGCTTGTTCCTGTTCTAGTCTTCTGAGACCGCTACTGATTTCCCGTGTTTGACCCCTGGCTTTAAATTGGACTTTGCTCGTGTTTCCTGTGACCCTGATCTCTGGCCTGTTTACCGGGTCTGCTATTCGCCTGTGACCCCTGACCTCAGCTTGTTTACCGATACTGTTGTCTGCTGCCAACCCTTGACCTCTGCGTGGACCTGACTCTTCTTGCCTGGGTTCTCCCCAGCCGGTACACACTTCACGACCCTCTGTCAGTCTGTGGCCCAGTCTGTCCCCACCATCAGGGGCTCCAGTGAACACCTGATTGGCAGAGTAGGTTCCGGGTTGTGTTGTGCCAGCTGGAGGGGTTCCTAACAGTTACCAGGGCATTTATTGCACAAAGTCTCACACACAACCTTATTTTAAGGGCTATAATGATGGATGTGATTGTTTTCACTCCTTTACCATGGAAGGGGCCAAGTTCAATGTCTCTGCACTATTATCAGGCTCACAATTTGGCAAAATCTGTGAAATCTTTGAGCCACAGCTTTTTGTAAACCAGTGTAAAAGAAGCTGTAACCCCTAGTCAGCGCTATCCAATGTAAAGAATCTCTTACCAGGGAGCAGCCCTATTTCATCATTCCATGGTGTAGGAAAGTCCCCAAGAAGGGTGCTTAGATTGCAAAGTCTCTCTGGATTGGGACTTGCTTTGTGAATTGGTTGTCGCCAGCTCCCCCTTATCACTCACGTAATCGGCAGACCCCCTGCAGTGCTTGGCTCTATGAAATCTACCTGGCTGTAATGTCAAACTATGAAGTCCCACTTTTCCACACATTAGAGAATAAGAACCTAGGTATCTAAGCATCTAAAGACACTCATGGTTTTAATCCGGTCTAGTCTTTTTGGGTGCAATCATGCTTCCAGCTGACTGGCACTTCCTGTGAAATTTGTCCATCTAGTAGCTTTGGAAGTCCTTCAAGCGTAGTGCCAGCATCTCTGTGGTGCCAGTGACCTGGGGATCTCAAATGTTCCTAAGTGATAATGACTCTTTTGGAGGGCAAAGTACAGTGGTGTCTAGTGAAACCACCTGGCAACATTTATGAATATTGAACAAATATACATCATAACACGTGTATAACATTAATATAATCTTATAGCAGGGCATATATAGTTAGTGTAAATTGTTTTGGCGAGAGGGGATACCAAGCAGACTTAACCTTTATTGGGATGTTCGTGAATGTGATATTAATAATTTTGTTCTGAGCCATACAGAACTTTTGCATGATAGAGCAGGCCCACCTCGCTCTCAGTCCTCCAGCCATGGTTCAGCATTTGTGGGTTCCCATTTTAGCTTTCTAAATCTAAAAGGATCTAGGGGGGGAAATTTTTGGGCAGTGCTTGGTAAGAGTTAGAGAAGTCTAGGTCAAATGTTCATTTTGACTGAGATGATGCATTGAATCCAGAAACTGTATAATTAATTCTATGTGAGAAGGTCAGACTTAATGGTGGTGAGGAGAGGTAAATAGTTAGCCTTTAAAAGGGATTCTAAACTTTTGATATTGTAGATTTCCATATATTTAAATTTACTTGTCTGAAATGTATATTAAGTAATTTTTTGGTGCTATTTGTAAGGAAAATTATCTAATATTTCAGTCTAATTAGTATAGATTATGAAGTTGGCTAGAAGGCCAAATAGAGTGGGTTTTCAGTGGTTTGGAAAGTGACTGAAAAATGTCATCATCTTACAAAGCAATTTTTTTGTGTTTTTGTAAACCTATTTTAATACTTGTTTCATTTGGATTTTGTTTGATGCTGGTGGTTCCATTACCAAAGTGAAAATGAGGGGACAGTGTGTACAACCTTGACAGATGATGTTCGAGATCTTAAAATGGGCAGAGAGCAAGCCATTCACCAGGACAGAGGCTGTTATGTCTGAGTGGAGAGCTGCGACCCAACAGTGTTTATTGACACTGCTAGGTGAACAGGATTTTTGCATCAGATGAGCGAGAGGCAGAGTCTCAATGCCACTCAGCTTATATGACTGTGTGTTTTTGCGCTCTGTAGTATGCAACACACTCCATCAGCATATAGTAATTACAAGTGGCCTAGGGTGCCATCGCTTCACTCACCATCCTCTCCTTGCACCCCTCCTGATAAGTTTCCATTAAACTTCTAGTGTATCACAATGGTATATCTAGATTCTTTGGGCCTGACTCATTAAGGTACGCAAAGTTACCATATTGTGCATGTTTTCAAAATGCACATAAATCAGTTATAAGCACGCCAGTATTCAACAAATCGCAGATCTGAAGAAAGATCCCTTGTTGAATACGGGTCTAGGTAAGCTTTGCTCTGACAAACAAGACACTGCAGGATATGTCCAATACATATGTAGAATTTAGTCCCAGGAGAATGCACAGAGAAAATTTTTCAATTGATCACGTGTTAATTACATTACTGACAACACATTTAAAAAAAAAAGTTTTTTTTCCCACCCTTTCCCCTGTAAAATACACTTATTAGGATGTAATTGCTGTACATAAAATGCAGTTTTACAGTTGCTTCTGATTGTAAACACATGTTCTAGCATACATACGTGACCCTCATCACTAGTAAACGCCACTTACACCTGCCCTTTAGCTGGTGCAAATGATATGTCAGAAAAACATGTACATTTGAGATGCCTATAGTGTGAATCGGATGCTGCTACATGTGCTCAATAATGGCGTGCACTTACTGTACATTGACTACGTGCATTGACTACGTACCCTCCCTGATCCGCCCTTGAAATCGTAGACTAGCATAAGGGTCCTTTGCACTCGAAGTTGAATTGGATGTTCCTGCGTTTGCTGGCATATGCTCCGGTTCTGGGCATGAACAGACCGATTTTATGCAAAACACAGCAGGTATCGTTATTTACATTCCTTAATGAATCATGCCCTTTGTTTATAAATTGGTAATTATGCAATAAATCTTTTTCAGTCACCAGATTTTTAAACCCACTGTCTTATTATTTTTGTTAGTGATGCGTATAAAACCGCAAAGGGGTTTCAGGTTGATGTGTTGGCCTTTCAATAACTTGATGTTATCCATTTGAACTTCCTCCTAGCAATTCTTATAGTGTCAACACATCTTAAGCAATCAAATACCCTAATGTGTGGTTGATCATACCCAAACATTAAAACAGCAGCCATCCTCGCTGGTACTCCTATTGCCGTATTCTGTGTTCAGCCACACTGGAATCAAGCGTATTTTCATATTTAGCAATCTTCTTTAAATTTTCTGATAACCATGTTTCTAAGACTCTGTTTTTTAGCACACTTCGTTTTTTACGTAATGTTTGCTTATTTAATTAACATAATTAGACTTCCTTTACTTCAGTCAATTCAATTAGGGATTATCCATGAAATGACTTATAAATTCATTTTAATATGTTCCAATAAATACTTTTTTATGATATAATACTAATGTATAATTATAATTTCAAATGATCATAAAAGTTCAGATTCATAGAACAAGATCAGATAGGTAAAAACTGTTATATCACAATTATTGTGTCTTCAGGGGTTCATCCTAATATATAAAACGAACTAGAAGCAATTGACATTTTAGTTAAACACCTCCACATAGCCCAGACCAGAGAATTTATACATCACACTAGTAATTTTAGAAATGTCAATTAGCTTTGAATAGTGCCATGTCACCCAGTGAGATTCATTCACTGCCTACAGTGATATGCCTGGTACAGCTGGGAACAATCTCACTTTTAGCAACATAACTACATATTAACAGCTTCCTATTATCCAATACAATGCGTGCTGTATAATACTGTACTATGACTCTTTGTTAGGTTTCTTTCTGTCACAATAGGGTACCTACGGATTAGTTGCCAATACTGAACAGAATTAATCGCCCTTTTATACGGGTTATTTATAATAAATTTTGCACCTGGATACCCAATGTTACACCCATCAGTCAGTAAACCGTGAACAACCTCTTTACAACCCCTTTAACAAACTACAAATGTGCAGTAACATTCAGTAACAAATCAACAAATAGCTTTGTTTGGTCCAGTGCAACTAAGGAATGGGCAATATACAGGTATAATAATACTACTACTGAGGCTGTGGAAGAGAAGAAGACTAGCAAGACTCATAACTGCATTTGTGTTAAATGTGATAAGCATCTAACTAATGATTATAAGAGGCATTATAATATTGTAAGAGTTTTTATGTTTGGACTGTATTCCTCATAGTGAAACTTCAGTACAAGCCCCAAAACAATAATTTATTAACTGGATGATGAAATATATTGTATCAAAAGAAGGGCTCCAAGCATGTCAAGGTGTTAAAAAGGCCTGGTCTTTGATGGGTATAGACTACAATGATCACACTCTCCCACAGTCTTCAATTCTTAAAATGTTGTCTGAAAAACGATTTCTTGTGCCACTAGCTCTCTCGTGAGCAGGGCTCTCCCTACTTTTTGGTTTCATGTCTGCATTGTATGTCCCTATGTATACCGTCTTTCCAGCACATCTTTAGAGCACAGTGTCACCTTGCAAATCAACAAAATTAATGTTGATAATGGTAGCATATTCCCCATCACCTCTGTAGAAGCACAGCCACCTCTACAAAGTCCTTTTACAGGGAAGTAACCCAATTTCAAAGTGAAACCTGTTACAAAGCAGGTCAGCTACTTCTTTTCCAGGTTTCCCTGTATATGTCCTGCTTCCTGCAGGCCACATGTTGAGCGCATGTGTTGATAGTGGTGCCCACCGTGGGTATCCCTGGTACTCTAATGAGCAAGGCCAATGTATCTATGAAGTCCAGCCTGCAAACCGTTTTAGTAGGCATTAATTTAATATTTTACATTTTGCTAAAATAGGGCTTGATTTTGGCATTATCTTTATCTTAAAGCTGCATTCTAGGTATGGTGAAAATTCACCGTACCCTAGATCTCCATGCAGCTGTTTCTTGGGGCTCCATAGTTTGTTTCATAACCTCATCCGGAAGTCAGGGATGTTTGATGTTGTGAAGAGGGTGTGTGGCTGCGCAGACCAATTAGCAGCTGTAATGATAGAGCTTGCTTCTCATTGTTCTGTGGGAGGATTACACGCATCTAAATGGCCTGTAAAATGCAAAAGGCATTCCAGTGAAAGTGTACGCCAAGGCCTGTTTCTACCACTTCTGAGTATGTGTAAAAAATAAAATAAGAAAATTTTGCTGGGAGTTGCAATGTTCTGTGGTTTTCTGCAACCAGAAAAATTTACCTTATTCACCGCTTGAAGTCGATTTAAGGTTCTCAGGCCAGGGATATTAATGCCACACTAACTCAGATGACTGCAAGCTCAGATCTCAGATTTTTGACCTGTGTCAGATTCCATTAGCATACCTCCCAACTATTCCGATTTTAGTAGACTGCTTTGTCCTACTGTGGAAAAGTTGGGTGGTGTGGCAAAGCAGAGCAGAGGAAGAATGGGTGCCGTGCACAGCTGCCACTGCGGTGCACGGAATTGAAGTACTGAACACATGGCTATGCCCTGAGCCACATGGTCATATTGTCCCGATTTCCCAACTTTAAAAGCTGTTTGGGATACATTAGGACACTGTTCTAAATATGTGGTTGGACCTTCAGCTGTCTATCATGAAGAGGGGATATAAGACTTTTCACAGTGTTGCATTTGGAAGTCAGTTTAAAACTAAAAAATGTGTTTTATTACCATGATTGATATCTGAGTTTTTAAATTTTAGTATGTAATGTTTTGTTTTTTGTTTTTTTTAAGTTGATCCCTCTTTAGAAAATATCTAATTTAAATGTTATTCATAAAACCTGTGAACACTACTATTATGGTGAATCCAGTAAGCAGTAATGAAATATAAATATTTGTTTACCTATGGGCATAGGTTGTAGTTATATTGTAAACCATGCATTTCATTACTTGAAGTGATAAACCAACCAAAGAAATTAAACTTGCAATAGTGGTTACATATGATCAATTAAGAAATCTCTTCATTCTATAAGTGTAGAAGTTCCCTCCTCCGGGGCAATTCAATTAATCACGAGGTTCCATAGTAACATCATGGCTATGTTACTGCATGATGTTGCAGTTAATGGTCTAAGAGCTGCTAGCAGAAATGAGCGACGTTTGTCATTACCCTAATTGCTGTTATGTGCGTCGAAACCTAGCTCAGAGGTTACTACGGAACCTCATAGGTAATTTAATAGCACCTTCCCAACCCCCCTAATTTCTATTGCTTTTTTAGCGTTTGTTACAATTGTTTGTGAGAAACAGACAACACCAACATGCTATACTTCCTCTGGCTGAGAGGAACACTGTGACTGGATCAGTTATAAATAACTTATGGTATAAATTTATTTAAAGGAAATAGCGCAGGGCTCTTATTTATATAATTGCACATGCACTTATTTTTGATATTGTGTATATTTTGGTAAGGGAAATCTTTATTTATAAGACCAGGGGCTTGTATTGAAAAGTTGTTGTTCTTGTTTTATCTGACCTGATCACTGGTACCTCCAACCAGTGTGAGAGCAAATAAACATCATATGCTTTGAAGACCTACTTGAAAACATCTTCAATATTGCTGTATTCTTGTGACCTGCAGATTAGACTCTAAATCTAATCCGTTCTCCGACTGTTTGTGTGGTTGGACCCAGTTTTCCGGTGCCACCACTCTGCCTGCTACCCTGCAGTTCTGGTCCGTGTGATAGGCCAGGGTGGATCCATCCACAGCAACCCTGATCTATAGGAAGAGGTCAGGAGTAGCAGCAAAGGTACACCAGTAATGTGGTACATTCACAGATCAGTTACCCAGAAGAAACCCAGTTCTGGATGCTGGTAAGGAGTCCAGTGTTGGCATCATTTGTAAGCCCCTTCTACTGCGGAAAGAGGGTGCATTTGGGATAACGAAAGGGAACGGTGGCAAAGTAAGCCCAGCCGGTTCCCAGCAGCAACAGACAGGGTGGCATAGGCGGTCCATCCTGTCACAAGTATTCATGTCAGTTAGACCTTTTGACTTGCTAGTAGATCTCCTGCCTCTGAAATAAGATGCAGGAAATCACAGCAAGGTTTTTAAGATATCAAAGATAAGTGTAAATATTTTTAGCTTTACCAAAACATATATTTACATGCATTGCCAACAGGTTACATCCTGATTCTAAAAATAGCCTATGTCCAAATCTGTGTAAAAAGCACTGTCCTGTACACTGAAATGTATCATTCTGATGTTCCATCTGACCTGACCACTGATACCTTTAATCAGTGGAACTGTCCTTGTCAGGGCACCTGAGCGAAATAAAACATCACTCTTTGCTTCAAGACCTTGCTTCACAACTTCTTCAATATTGCGGTAATCCTGTGACCTGCAGTTTATACCCTAAATTTAATCTGTTCTCCGGCTGTTTCTGAGGTTGGACCTAGCTCTCCAGTACCACCGCTCTGCCGCTACCTAGCAGCTTTGGCCAGTGTGATAGGCCAGGGGGGAATCCATCCACAGCACCCTGATCCATAGTATGCAGTCAGGGGTACCAGCACGGGAGTACACTAGCAGTGACGGTTACCCAGAAGGAACGTGGTTCTGGATGCCATAAAGGAGCCCAGTGGTGGCAGCAGGTTCCTCATACTGTGACAGGAGAGGCGTATTCGGAATAACATAAGGGCACAGTGGTAAAGTAAGCCCAGCCGGTTCCCAGCAACAACAGACAGGGTGGCATAGACAGTCCATCCTGTCTCAAGCACAAAAATCTGTTAACAAAAACAATCCTGCATTAATAATTACAACATAATGCAGATCTGTGATTGTCATGGTTCTTATATGAAGATTGACTTTTGATGAGGTATGTTTTTGTTGGGTTACATTATACAATGTAGCGACTTTTGATCCATATAATGTTAAGTTAGAAATTTAATATAAATATATTGACATACCATTTTAATGTTTTCATATTCATTTTCTTACCTAATTTTCCCAGTTTTGTTGTTAGTCATTAGAGATTGTACTTTTTTCATGCTTCTGACAGTTAGCAATTTGTTTTTACATTAACATATACTACATGACCAAAAGTATGTGGTCACCTGAATATCACATCCTTATGTACTTTTTGATCATCTCAATCCATGACTATTATTATGCAGCCCCCCCATCTTGCTGCAATAACAGCTTCCACTTTTCTGGGAAGGCTTTCCATTAGATTTTGGAACATGGCTGTAGGAATTCACATACATTCAGCCTCAAGCATTAGTGAGGTCTGGCACTGACGTTGGACTATAAGGTCTGGTTTGCAGTCAGCATTCATCACAAATGTGTTCAATTGGGTTGAGGTCAGGGCTCTGCACAGGCCAGTCAAGTTCTTCCACATGTGACTTCGGAAACCATTTTTTTTATTGCCCTGTGCATGGGGACATTTTCATGCAAAAATCAGAAAGAGCCTTTCTCAAACTGTTGCCACAAAGTTGAAAGCACACAGTTCTCTAGAATGTCATTATATGCTGTAGTATTAAGATTTCCCTTCACAGGAACTAAGGGTCCCAGGCCAAATCATAAAAAACACTCTGTCACGAATGCCCAGCCTGTCACAGATAAAGCAATCTGAACAGCTGGCCATGACTGGCGTCGCCTTAGTCACTTAGCAATGAATACAGCTTTTCTGCCACCACAAAGGATTTATCATGGTTTTCTTACGTTCACCAAAACCACTTATTAATGCTTCACACTTAAATCACATACACCTGTAGCATGAGCCTCCCTGGGCTACATATACTCACAAAGAATCACAGAGAAAATACTAGATTAAATGTATTTTAATCTGAAAAATGTTTCCAAGGCTTAGTTACAAAAAAGTTAATGACAAGACATACAATATATTGCACAAATAAGTTTCAGAAATAAAATCGGAAATAAAACCAGAGTCACTACTTACTAGTTAAGACTTGGTGTGTGAGGGAACACAATTGAGAAATATGGGACATTTCATTCTTGATAGACTCCCTCATGAAAATGCGCATGTTATTGCCTAAGTCGGAAGATTTTAAAACTTTTTCCACATAGCTCTAACCCTCACCTTTTGGAGTTTAGCTGTCAATAAGGACATATTGAACTCCCAAATGTCACAGGGCTTTCGAAGTGAGCTAGGTATGTCCTGAGATCGGGAATGTTCACAGGACCTTGAGTTCTCACCACTGCTCGTTCTGCTTGGCTAGATGGTTTACAACTTTGGGGCTTCAAACTCCTCAGAGATGTCTCTCCCTGGGCTGGCTAATTACAACAGATTATTGATACTTGCAGTTTAGACTCATGTCATCCAGCAAAGCACACGTTGAGATTACATTACAAGGTACATACAATATACATTGTCATACATGAATTCAACAGAAAATAGCAGTCAGTCATAGATATACTACATAATCATCACACACTCCCAGACCATTATTCCTCCTACACCAAACTTTACAAGCGGCACTATGCATTTAGGTAGAAACCGTTCTCATGGCATATGCCAAACCCAGATTTGTTCATCAGACTACTAGATGGTGAAGCGTGATTTGCACTTCTTGGAATGCTTTTCCACTGCTCCAGAGTATAATGGTTGTGTGCTTTACACCACTCCAGTTGATGTTTGGTGATCTGAGGCTTGCGTTTGGCTTCTTGGTCATGGAAACACAATCCATGAAGCTCCCAGTGAACAGTTCCTGTGCGACATTGCTTCCAGGGGCAATGTGAAACTCGGAAGTGAATGTTGCAACCGATTACAAATTATTTTTACACTGTTTGTGCTTCAGCACTCTGTAGTTCCATTTTGTGAACTTAAGTGGCTTTTTTTACTCCTAGACAGGCTAGGGAGGCTAAACGACCCATACAAACTCGCGAACCAATTTTTGACGATCTTGAAAAACTCCGGGGGGGGGGGGGTATTGGGACAGTTTGGAGAAGATATGAAAGCTTCGGTAAAATGTTCATTTTAATTATATTCATCCTCCCTAGCCAGGAAAAGCCGCGGGTCCATCAGTGCCCAGATTCCGCAAGAACCTCAAGAAAGGGAGGGATATAATTGATTTTTTTAGGGTGGAGGGGTCCCATGGCAGTAATGCCTCCAGATATTTAATCTGAGAGTCGTGCCATGTGAAGAAGGATCAACGGAGGCCCTCTATGACGTGTGGCGGGATGGAGAGATTCAGGACCATAAATTTAGTATAATTAATATTAAAGTTGGACAGAACCTCAAACTTCTCAAACTCGTGCATTACATTGTGCAGTGAAATTGTAGGATTGGTGACCGTTGCCAACAAATCGTCTGCAAAAAAAAACTAACTTGTGCTCCGTTCCCCCCCATCTACAGCCTAGTCACATCTGGGTTATTCTTAATGGACCGAGCGGTCAACCCTGATGCATGCCATTGTAGATGGAAATTTAGTCTGACAGAGAGCCATTCATTTTAATGTGGGCAGTAGGGTTCTTATACAGGGAGAGAATTATGTGTAAACAGACAAGACCCAATCCCATGTGCTCCTCCTTGAGGAACCGCCAATCCACCCTCTCAAAAGTCTGCTTCGTCTCCGTTGACAACAGCAAGGCTTGGGTGCGCCTACTCTCTATCATATCAATTAGGCCATTGATCTCGGTTGCGTTGTCCTGAGCCTCGCGGTCTGTGGATCTCATACATAGCCAACCCATTCGCTATGTATGAGATCCAGCAGGAGGGACTTCAGGTGGTTTTCCTTCATTTTCACGAAAAGTTTTAAGTCAACAGTCCTTACCATCTTTAGAAAGAATCGTAAAATGTGCTTCGAGCGACTGCCGGGAGAAGCTGGATTTATCTGAGATCTCATTAAAAGCCCCCAAGAAGAGGATTAAACACTTGGCCAAACATCTTATTGTTGTTGAACATTTTTAAGCATGTAAGTTTGTCATGGTGGATGTGGTTGCAGATTCTCATCTTCTGTGAGCTGAAAATTGGAAGCTGGAATTCCACATGTGGTGTACATCATGAATATATTTTATTAACTGTATACAATTTGCTCATTAAAGACTGTATTGTTTCTTAGAAACCAAGTATATATGTACACGAGAGCAATGGTATAATATGTGTGCACATAAATATAATGTAAATTGTATTTGCAGTTATTTAGAATTCAGAATAGCATAGTGTTTCCAGTATAACATTTTTTTTGACCGTATCCGTTATGCAAAATTCCATGCTTTCCTGAGTCAGTCACAGATTCCCTTCTGTAGGATACTAAGTACAGCTGTTTTATCTGATTATTTTATGTCTGAGAATCTTCTCTTACCTGAAATGGGTTGTCAGGGTGTCGCATACAGCTTGAGCAGATTATTATTGGTACTAAGTGGTAATCATGATTCCACCTTGATGAGCATGTGCTGATCATAAAGGAATTATATTCCTGCCCTGCAGCCAGTCTCAGAATAGCCAATAAAATGTCATATATAACTCTGGAGACACAGATAGACATCAATCACAGTGGTATCTTAATGGTTTATGGACATCTGTGAGTGCATCTCGACTCTGCACGTGTTCTTGCTACTCCGTGCCTGGCATTATTGCTGTGTCTGCTGTCTATCGAGTGTGATGCCATAGGCAAATACAGAGTCTCCGCAATTTCCTACATGATTTGCCCTAGAAAATCCCACAGTGTAGAACATAAATCTTGTTTTCTCCAAGCCACTTTTTCCTTGAAGGGACGCACTTGAGTGAGTCATTATGTCTTATTAACGATCCACTGCCATGGAAACATGTTCAGGCAGCCAGCCAAGAAAGTAGGCTGCAAGCATTCACTAATTACCTAGCTCATTGTCGGAATAAAAATCGTATCTCCATTGGCTCTTTATTAGTTAATTGTACCCATTGGTTATCCAAGCCTTTAGTATTGATCTGTTCGGCTGACAGTTTCGAAATTTTTTTGTATTCTTTGTCTGGAGCATTTTGTTTTTCTCATTTTTCAGGATAATTTTGAAGATCTGATTAATGACTCAGTCTGAAGCTAATAAAAGCAGAAAATCACATTGGGAGCATGGATTTTACTATTTATATGTGGAGAGGGAGGTGTGACCTGAGTTACCAAAAATGTATTGAATACTTACATTTCATAAGTTTTATTAATTAGGCAGATACACCTATATAAAGCAGTGTTGGGCAACCAGCAACCTTCAAAAGGGACACACATTACCTTAAATTTAATGAATGAATAAACAGCCTTAAAATGACCTAGGCACCCCTTTATCATTCCTAACAAAATGGCTCTTACATGCTCTAAAACGGGTTGGCAACCTTTTTCTATTAGTGTGCCAGCTAAAAATCTACTAGTCTAGCCCAGGTGTGCCACTTGGGCGCATGTGTACACACACATTTATTATGTCTTATTTTATGATGCTAATATCATACTAATGGTAATGGCACAAACGATCATGTTATGCCACACAGTAGTACTCCCACTTTGTATTATGCCACATGGTTGAGACCCAAATTCATATCATGCCTCATAGTTATGCCCCAATTCATAGTATGCCACATAGTTGTGCCCCCAAATCATATCATGACTCATAGTTGTGCCCCCAAATCATGATACATAGTTGTGCCCCCAAATCATGATACATAGTTGTACCCCCAATTCATAGTATGCCACATAGTTATCCCCCCAATTCATAGTATGCCACAGTTGTCCCCCCCCCCTAGTCATAGTATGCCACAGTTGCCCCTTCATTCATAGTATGCCACAGTTGTCCCCCTAGTCATAGCATGCCACAGTTGTTCCCCCCCATATTCATAGTGTGCCACGGTTGCCCCCCCATATTCATAGTGTGCCACGGTTGCCCCCCCATATTCATAGTGTGCCACGGTTGCCCCCCCCCATATTCATAGTGTGCCACGGTTGCCCCCCCATATTCCTAGTGTGCCACGGTTGCCCCCCCATATTCCTAGTGTGCCACGGTTGCCCCCCCTATTCATAGTGTGCCACGGTTGCCCCCCCTATTCATAGTGTGCCAAGGTTGCCCCCCCTATTCATAGTGGGCCACTGTTGCCTCCCCAATTCATAGTATACCAATTAGATGTGTCCCTTAATTTGCTGCTCTTACCTTTTGGAGGCACGTCTTCTTCCAGAAACCTGGGAGCTGCTTCAGTAAAGCATCTGATGATGGGCGAAACAGAGCTTCTGCACATGCGCAGAGGCACGCCAGCGTGCCCTACAGAAGTGGTCCGTGTGCCACGGGTTGCCGACCCCTGCTTTGAAATAACACCACATGTCACCCAGTCCTCCTTGCTCCAAATAGCACCACATCTCCTCACAGCCCCACTTGCCACTAAATGCCCCCACAAGTTCTCGGATCCCACATGTACTTCAAAACTCCTACACATGCCACTCAGACCTCACCACATGTCCCCACTATGTCACTCAGACCTCCTCACAAGTCACTCAAACCTTATAAAGTGCCGCTCAGATCTTCCCAGATGCCCCTCACACCTCCCCCACCTGCTGTTCACACTGTCCCCACTTTCCACTTACACCTCCCCCACCTGCTGTTCACACTGTCCCCACTTTCCACTTACACCTCCCCCACATATAAAAATACTTATCTGTACAGCTGGAGCCCGCAGACAAGGGAGGGGCGGGAGGCATGTGGTGCAGGATGTACTGTACACTCTCTTCCTCACCTGATCGTGCTGATGAAGTGTGCATGACTCGGAAACTGGCTGCAGCAGTTCAAACTTTTAGCTGGGGGTTACAGCTGAAGGCTTGTCGTGCCACCTGTTGCCCATCATTGATCTAAAGACACAAAAGGGTACATAAGTGAATGGTGTCTTAAGATTTCTAAATATTATATAAATACACACACAGTAATAGTTATGGTATATTTTTACCCCATAATACAAATCAATTATTTAACACCCCCTGACACTGGTTCCCTAAGGGGTGTTAATACATTGTGTATAAAGTAATTTCTTCCCACCTTCTCTTCTCGGCATAGTGCCTCCACCCAAATCTTCACAGCAGATGGCGTAGTGTGCCCAGCACCAAGTACATTTGATAACACTATACAAAGACAATAAGTATACTCTGGAAACCACTACAGTTTATTTATTGGTAGGGGTAGGACAGTTGGTGAATGGGGTAAAACAGCATAAATTATAAAGGATTGGCTACAAATTATAACAAGCAATCCTTGAATGGACAAAGGGGAAGCAATAATGACGACACTGTATGGATAACCTTATCTGATGAATCTCAATCACGGCCAGTCAGGCAATTCACAAACAGCCAACTGTTAACACAGTAAAAATATGACATAATAATAAATAAAGTGTTTGTGGTACCATTCGTGCCCAGGATGTAATGGAGATATCCCAGGTTACTTACTTATAGATGCAGGTGTTAATGTGGAGGTCGCAAATAGGTTCTACAATGAATTGTGAACATTGTAACTGGAAAATATCACAATTGTGTAGTGGTGTGACTTAACTTCCAACAATGTAGACAGTGGTGTTAGCATGTGAACAATAAACTTTCCAAATATTAATAGATCTGGCTCTTTAACTGGGAAAAGGCACCTCTGCCTCAGTCTCAACACAAAAAAATCAAAAAGGTACCTATCTGTCACAGACAGTTAGTCAATGAAGTGATGTACTGTGGTCACTTTGTTTGCAGTCCCCTCAACTCACGTCAATTCACCAAAAAATGTCTCCCTCTCAGTTTGTGGACTGGATTGTTACACTTTAATGTTTGCAAAACTCATACCTTACACAAATGTCTCACAATGTGACCCTAGTCCTTATCACAAATATATCATAATAGACAGCCAACAAGAAACATTTCTCCATGACAGTCTGACAAACTCCCACTCTCCAACTGCCAGAATTCTTTATACAACCATTAAAAAAAATATTAAGGTGGTCAGGTTTTATTTAAACTGACACATGACACTGATTATCAATGCTGACATAATGGGGGATTTATTTTACCTTTTTATCTTAAGGTGTTTGCTTGTATATTTCTCATAAAACATGCCCGTGTGCACCTCAACAACTGTTTACATTTTTTTTTTTTAGCAAGAAATGGTGAAAACTGAATTCCCAATTAACATAAAGCATGTGAAATGAATGTTATTTTTTTAGGCTAATGCTTACAATACTGGTAATGGCAAATCTTTTATGTTTTACAGGTGACAGTTACTACAGTGAAGAGATTAACTGCTACATTTTCATTAATTGGATGGTAAGAAATGTTGTTCCTGTTAATATGGCTTAATGCTTTGGCCTGTTATGCTGTCATTGTAGTATATGTTCTATAAGGTCCTATAGAAGTCATCTGTAAATACAGGCAGTCTAGATTATGCTTAAATTCAAATATCTTTTTTCCTTAATATTTTGTCTTCTATAGGCATAGCCTGCTAATGGGCACTATATTAAGGTGCCATTTTGTAGCACTGCTTGTTACAGATAGGAGTTGGAGCTGTCGGGCACAAGTAAAGACTAAAAACTGGGTCCTGTCTGATGACCCAGGAAGTAGGTTCAGAAAGAAGAATTGCTGAATAAAGTAGCCAATATAATCCAGGTCATTAGCCAAGTCAATGGTTGGATAAAATAGGGTGGTCCAGAAAGCCAAAGTTCAACAAGTAGTCCAGTTCACTTAAAAAGGAGGAGTGCCTAAGGGACATAATAATCTTGTGTGATAGATTCTTGCTACTATATGTCCATTAATAATTCATAAATACCTCTTGTCCCTTTATAAAGGTAATAATGTTTAGCAAAAAAAAAAATCTTATTATTATTATTGCAGTACTGTGGTAGCCAGAAAAATCTATGTGATGTTAAATACTTTTGTGTCAAAAAAGCCAAAAGTATTATAGGAGTGATACCTTTTATTGGCTAGCCAAAATTAAATTATTATATTTGCTAGTTTTCAGAGCACAGAGGCCCCTTCATCAGGCAAGTTTACAAATTAATGACTTAGGAAAAGGCACAACATTTAAAAGCTGTTACATCAAGACTTTTGTATAGGGGGAGCGGATACATGATAAGATAAACTAAAGTAATAAAATGAAGGTTTTTGGTACAGATGGAAGAGTAAAAGTCTTAAGAGTTCAGAGATCTGGAGTCACTTTGCTGTGGGGTGTGAAGTGTGTCCATGTAGTGGGTCATAAATCCAGGTGTTAGATTGAGCCCTTGAGTTATCATTAAGATAAACTTATTATTAAAATAAACATTCCAATTATTATATTTGCTAGCTTTCAGAGCACAGAGGCCCCCTCATCAGACAAATTTACAAATGATAATCATATGGAATTATCATATACAATGTTTATTTTCATAAGTTTAATGATTTATCCCCCTATACAAATTTCTTGATGTAACCGCTCTTAAATGTTGTGCCTTTTTCTCAGTCATTCATTTGTAAACTTGCCTGATGAAGGGGCCTCTGTGCTCTGAAAGCTAGCATATATAATCAATTTTTTTTGGTTAACCAATAAAGGTATCACTCCTATAATACTTTTGTCTTTTTTGACACCAAAGTATTTAACATCACATAAAGGTAATAAGAAAGGCGGAATTTACAAGTAAGGATCAGAATTCATCCATTTCTTTCTGGTTCCTGAATGATTATCCTTTAGCCTTCCCAAACCTTCTAAATTTCTTTTTTTTTTTTTTTAATTCTCCTCTCCCCCCTCATCCCTTTGCTTAGCGTTCAAATATGTTTTCCTAATTTGCATGGCACCTTATCACATTTTAAGCATTGAATACTATGGCTTTAAGGCGGCGTTTCCCAAACTGTGCGCCGCGGCTCCCAGGGGTGCCGCGGCGATGTCTCAGGGGTGCCGCGTGCCATCAAAAACAAACAGAAACACTTACTAATCCGTGCGGCGCCGGGACCCAGCATCCTCCTCTCTCACGCAGCTGTCATATCAGTGACAGGCTGCGTGAGAGAGGAGGATGCTGGGTCCCGGCGCCGCGCGGATTGGTAAGTGTTTCTGTTTGTTTTATGGATGGCGCTCGGCAGAGGGGGCAAAGTGAGAGAGGGACAGAGGAGGACAGAGGAGAGTGACAGCGTGACAGGAGGGGGACAGAGGAGAGTGACAGCGTGACAGGAGGGGGACAGAGGAGTGTGACAGGAGAGTCACAGCGTGACAGGAGGGGGACAGAGGAGTGTGACAGGAGGGGGACAGAGGATGTGACAGCGTGACAGGAGGGGGACAGAGGAGGGAGACAGAGGGCAGATGAGCTGGGACAGCTTGGCAGAGTAGCTGGACCAGCGTGACAGAGGGCTCAGGAGGAGGACAGCGTGACAGAGGGCAGAGGAGGGGGACAGCGTGGCAGAGGAGAGAGGCAGTGGAGGGGGACAGTGTGACAGAGGGCAGAGGGGGCAGCGTGAGAGAAGGCAGAGTGTCTGGATGCAGTGGGGGCATTTTTGCATACAACTAAATAAGCATTTCTGTCCTGACCTAAATACTTATTACAATTTTTTGACCCAACTACTTCTAAAACAGGACTGCTCAGTAATTATTGGAGGAGTGCCTTAAAAAAAATTATGGAGACTCTAAGGGTGCCGCGAACTGCAAAAGTTTGGGAACCACTGCATTAGGCTATGCAACTGTTACCAGGAGAGTTTGTTGGGGGATTATGACATCATAGCTCATTAGTGCCTACACATACATTTCTCCTATTTTATGTAATCTCTTCTTTATTGAAACATTTCACAAGTTATACCAGAACAAGTATAACTCATGCTCCTGTTTATAGTTCTCAAAATATAAATTTGCCTTCTCATACATTAGAACTTGCTCAATGAAACAATGGAAAGAAATAGGGAAGTCAATATGATAACGTTACTGCATCCCTTAAAGCGGTGGTTCCCAAACTTTTGCAGTTCGTGGCACCCTTAGAGTCTCCATAATTTTTTCAAGGCACCCCTCCAAAATAATTACTGAGCAGTCTTGTTTTAGAAGTAGTTGGGTCAAAATAATGTAATAAGTATTTAGGTCAGGACAGAAATACTTATCTAGTTGTATGCAAAAATGCCCCCTCTGCATCCAGGCACGCTGCCCCCTCTGCATCCAGACACGCTGCCCCCTCTGCCTTCTCTCATGCTGTCCCATCTGCCACGCTGCCCCCTCTGCCTTCTCTCATGCTGTCCCATCTGCCACGCTGCCCCCTCTGCCCTCTCACGCTGCCCCCTGTCACGCTGTCCCCCTCCTCTCTCATGCTGTCCCCCTCCTTTGCCCTCTCTCACGCTGTCCCCCTCCTTTGCCCTCTCTCACGCTGTCCCCCTCCTTTGCCCTCTCTCACGCTGTCCCCCTCCTCTGCCCTCTCTCACGCTGTTCTCCCTCCTCTGCCCCCTCCTCTGCCACGCTGCCCCCCCTCCTCTGCCACGCTGCCCCCCCTCCTCTGTCACGCTGCCCCCCCCCTCCTCTGTCACGCTGCCCCCCCCCTCCTCTGTCACGCTGCCCCCCCCCTCCTCTGTCACGCTGCCCCCCCCTCCTCTGTCACGCTGCCCCCCCCTCCTCTGTCACGCTGCCCCCCCCCTCCTCTGTCACGCTGCCCCCCCCCTCCTCTGTCACGCTGCCCCCCCCCTCCTCTGTCACGCTGCCCCCCCCCTCCTCTGTCACGCTGCCCCCCCCCCTCCTCTGTCACGCTGCCCCCCCCCCTCCTCTGTCACGCTGCCCCCCCCCCCTCCTCTGTCACGCTGCCCCCCCTCCTCTGTCACGCTGCCCCCCCTCCTCTGTCACGCTGCCCCCCCCTCCTCTGTCACGCTGCCCCCCCCTCCTCTGTCACGCTGCCCCCCCCCTCCTCTGTCACGCTGCCCCCCCCTCCTCTGTCACGCTGCCCCCCCCTCCTCTGTCACGCTGCCCCCCCCTCCTCTGTCACGCTGCCCCCCCCTCCTCTGTCACGCTGCCCCCCCTCCTCTGTCACGCTGCCCCCCCCTCCTCTGCCCTCTCTCCCCCTCTGTCACGCTGTCCCCCTCTGTCTTGCTGTCCCCCTCCTCTGTCACGCTGTCCCCCTCCTCTGTCACGCTGTCCCCCTCCTCTGTCACGCTGTCCCCCTCCTCTGTCACGCTGTCCCCCTCCTCTGTCACGCTGTTCTCCTTCCTCTGTCACGCTGTCCCCCTCCTCTGCCCTCTCACGCTGTTCTCCTTCCTCTGTCACGCTGTCCCCCTCCTCTGCCCTCTCACGCTGTTCTCCTTCCTCTGTCACGCTGTCCCCCTCCTCTGTCACGCTGTTCTCTCTCCTCTGTCACGCTGTCCCCCTCCTCTGCCCTCTCTCACGCTGTTCTCCCTCCTCTGTCACGCTGTCCCCCTCCTCTGCCCTCTCTCACGCTGTTCTCCCTCCTCTGTCATGCTGTCCCCCTCCTCTGCCCTCTCTCACGCTGTTCTCCCTCCTCTGTCACGCTGTTCTCCCTCCTCTGTCACGCTGTTCTCCCTCCTCTGTCACGCTGTTCTCCCTCCTCTGTCACGCTGTTCTCCCTCCTCTGTCACGCTGTTCTCCCTCCTCTGTCACGCTGTTCTCCCTCCTCTGTCACGCTGTTCTCCCTCCTCTGTCACGCTGTTCTCCCTCCTCTGTCACGCTGTTCTCCCTCCTCTGTCACGCTGTTCTCCCTCCTCTGTCACGCTGTTCTCCCTCCTCTGTCACGCTGTTCTCCCTCCTCTGTCACGCTGTTCTCCCTCCTCTGTCACGCTGTTCTCCCTCCTCTGTCACGCTGTTCTCCCTCCTCTGTCACGCTGTTCTCCCTCCTCTGTCACGCTGTCCCCCTCCTCTGCCCTCTGTCACGCTGTCCCCCTCTTCTGCCCTCTGTCACGCTGTTCTCCCTCCTCTGTCACGCTGTTCTCCCTCCTCTGTCACGCTGTTCTCCCTCCTCTGTCACGCTGTCCCCCTCCTCTGCCCTCTGTCACGCTGTTCTCCCTCCTCTGTCACGCTGTTCTCCCTCCTCTGTCACGCTGTCCCCCTCCTCTGCCCTCTCTCACGCTGTTCTCCCTCCTCTGTCACGCTGTCCCCCTCCTCTGCCCTCTGTCACGCTGTTCTCCCTCCTCTGTCACGCTGTTCTCCCTCCTCTGTCACGCTATCCCCCTCTTCTGCCCTCTCTCACGCTGTCCCCCTCCTCTGCCCTCTCTCTCGCTTCCTTTCACTCTGCCACGGGCCAGCCATAGAAAAAACAAACAAGACATAAACTTACCAATCCGCGCGGCGCCGGGACCCAGTATCCTCCTCTCACGCAGCAGCTGCGTGAGAGAGGAGGATACTGGGTCCCGGCGCCGTGCAGATTGGTAAGTTTATGTCTTGTTTGTTTTTTCTATAGCTGGCCCGTGGCACTCCTGTGACAGCGCCGCGGCACTACTGGGAACACTTTGGGAACCACAGGTATATAGAATAGCTAAGTGTTGCTTTAAGAGATACTGAGCCTGCTCTAATGGAGTTTACAACAATTTTCCAGCCTGGAAGAGGCTTAAAATAATCCAGGACACTCCCACAGACCACCCATTGGCTGGAATCAACAGTGGGTTTATCAGGACTGTGTCATCGTCAGACATTAACCCTATCCTCTGCGTTTAAGGCCGTTTTAGCTTATTGCTTCACTTGTCATTAGCGTTTGTAATGGAATTTTTTCATACTTTGAACTAGTATATTATATTTCATTGTGAGCATACCATTCCTTACATTTCTATGTTCTTATCTTTTAGTGAAATATGTGTTTTAAGAAAATGAAAGTACAAAATCTTTTTTGAGAGCTTATAATATTGCCTTAGAATAGGATATAGACTAATTTGTGTATGAAATGTAAGCATGTACATATGTTGAATAACCATTGCAAATGCATCACTTGATTACTGTATGTATTTATGTTTTACAGTTTCTGCATGCTTGTAGTTATTTGGCTGTTCAGAAAATACAATTCCTTGCCACAGGTAAGGTTTGGTTCAAATCTTGTCTTTAACATTAGCTATCTATCTATCTATCTTTAAAATAAGACACTCTTTCCTGTAGTCAACCCCACTTCTCGGTAGACTTCAGTCAAATTTTTGTTCTAGCCAGCCTGTGATAGGATGGTCCCTATGGGGTTTCTTGCTGGATATTATTTTGCAGCTAGTTTTTTATTTTTTTTAAACCAGGTATTCATTAGAGTAGTTTTGGGACAGGAAATAGTGAAATAGTAGGATCCCTGGAGAGAGCTTCCCTGGTGCTATGTTCCAATAAGATTTAATTCACATGTCTCCCCTGAGGCATTCTGTGTGTAGTGTTGTTCCTATGCCATGTTTATATTGAGGGGTGCAGCTTTTTTCATCTGAGGGCTTGTCTGGTCAGAGCAGTACAAGAGAAAAACAGACTTAGTGATCAGCAGTTGTTAATAAGCAATGTTATGGTTGTTATAGGGCTTATTGCATGAGAATGTTGAACACACACATTAAACTGCCTTGACTGCATGCACATCTTGTGTGCTATGTGAATATTCGTAGAATGTCACGTGTGTGTGTGTGTGTGTGTGTGTGTGTGTGTGTGTGTGTGTGTGTGTGTGTGTGCAGGGTGTCCATAACTACAACTAGAACCTTGTATGTACTACATAATAGTTTTCTTTGTTTTTTGTAATATTTGTGAGATTGCATATTGTGGTATATTTATGGGTGGGGGGAGTAATTGCCTTGGGAGTTGGACCTTCCTTCATATCTTTAAGAATTCTGTCTCGCTGCTTGTACTGGCTGGAAGGTATGAGGTAGAGGGCCTGATTCATCAACACAAGTATCCGCTGATTTTGAGTATAACAAACGCAAAATCACTCTATGCTCAGAACCAGCAGTTATAGCGATAGCGCATGAAAAGCGCAGTTACTACAGCCTGCAATTTAGGGGGAAGTTCAGGGCGGGGAAGAGGTGTTCTCCCCTAGTCAATGTATAGTTGAGGCATACCAAACTCGAGGGCACGCAGCCATGGCTGAAGCAAAAAAAAAATGTGTGGCCATCCCTCATCTAGGGAGACCTAGCCCCGTGCTGAAAGCACTAGGCCTCTTCCTACACCCGGTGGGTGGGTAGGGTAATAAAGTGTGTAAAAAATAAATAAAAAAATATAAATATATATATATATATATATATATATATATATATATATATATATATATATATATATATATATAAACACCATTTTACTTTGTGGAACTACAAGTCTCAGCCAGCCCAGACTACCATAAACAGTCTGGGAATGCTGGTGCTTGTAGAGCTACAAGTACTAGCATTCCCATGGCAGCCAGGGCATGCTGGCACTTGGAGAACTACAAGTGGCAACATGCCCTGACATCCAGGGCCCATTGAGACATGCAGTCCCACAAAGTAAAATTTAAATAAAGCACACAACCCTTGTTGCAACCACATTACTTTAACAAAAATATAAACCAGGCACCTCTTTAAAACCCACATATATTTATTAATAATAAATCCCCATATACTTACCATCTGATGTCTTCATCTGCAAACGCTCCAATCTTGTAAGGTTTTACTCCAATAATGCTTGAAACCAACCATAAAGAAAACAATAATATTCCACAGGTCCTGGAGTAGTTAAAAAAAAACCAAAATATTGCAAATGGTCTTGAAAATAATCTTCTTTTCTTCAGTCTAAAAGAAACCAAAATAAACTAAAGGTCCGGCTTGACAAAATAAAAAAAACATTATGAAAGAACGCACAATGATTTTCTATGGAAGATCAACAGCCGCACAATGAAATATCAACAGATGCAAGGCCTATTTATAAAGTATGGGGTTTCCCATGACAGCGTGGGAAAACCCCCTACTGTATAAGTAGACCTCGCATCTGTTGGCACAGAGCCGGCAGATATCAGGCTGAATACCAAATTTAAATAATTTTTTTTTTAAATTTAGCTCCCTAATTTGGGACAAGAGGAAAATGGTGGACGAACATTTATGATAAGAAACTAGTGTGTAAGGCACAGGTTAATTCCTGCTGTGGTGTCCAGTAAAGGAGGGTCTACACTATAGCTCCCACTTCTGCTACTCCATGTGAGAAGGTATTTTGTGTAGAGGGCTGCTGAGTTTCACTGATGATGTTACTGGTGCTCTATACAAATCACTCATATCATGGCCCTTCCTTCACTGGACACAACAGCGGGGTTAGAATTTCTGGCAGGGGTGGAATCAGAGAGCAGCGTGAAGTGTGAGGAAGTCTTGACTATGAGGGACTGTTCCTATAAATGTGTGTCTGCCGCACTAGAATCAGAAGTGTTGTCAGACTGTGCTGTTCTCTTCTACCTGTTTTTGTAGGTTTTAATACCAGCTGCTGCAGGTGTCTTAAGCTATGTTGTTGTTTAGTTGGATCCTAGAATTCTGGAAAGCCAAGCAGCAAGTGAACACTCTAGACCACCTAAGCAGCCCCAACACTAAATCAATTTAACAAAATGTATTCCATCCTCCAAATGGCCCTGTCATCATATTTAATACAGAAATCCCACATCAAATTATTAACCCCTACATTATATTAACAGAACCCATAAGCCACACATAAAGTTAATATCTCAAAACATAAAATAATCTTTGTTATCGGGCTTATTGCACATTACATTAATAGTCCCCAGCAATATCTACATTACATATTTAGCCCCAGGCAGAAGCCACATTCCATTGATACCCCCACTGAATTACATTAATACCTCCCCACTTTACATGAATAGCCACCACCAGCTCTCACATCACATTAATAGCATGCACATTATATTAATGGAGCCATTACATAACCTTAATACTCTTTCCCACACATATTACATTCATACTCTCCCCCACATACATATTACATTAATACCCTTCCCTCACATGTTACATTCTTATCCCAACTTAATCAATACACTTATCTGATCTACAGAACTTTAATGCTGTGTTTGGCAGACTTCTGCAGGTTCTCTTCACACTGAGGAGCCAGTGCCAGTCTCACATGTGCTGAAGGATAGGGGGTCTAGCCAATGCTGAGGAGAGTGAGAGGAAGGAGTAGGAGGGTATGGGGAGGGGTAAACGAAAAACAGACGCTAGTGGAGGGGATGAGCATAAGAAGGGTTGAGGAGCGGAAGTGAACAGATAGAAAAGTGATAAACAGGAGGAAAGGGAAGAAGCATGAGGGAACTGGAGGAACAGGACAGGAGCAGAGGGGAAGAGGAGGGTTGAGCCATCCAGACAACCAGGGAGAAGAAGCAGATCAGTCCCCTACCCTTCTCGCTGTGTACCCTGCCTGCCAGTCTAAGCATCCTGCCCTAGCCTGACACACAGCAAGGTAAGCCAGTCAGTGTAGGGGCACTGATTGTGCTGTAAGCAGCAGAACATTTTTTTTATGTTTCTGTATGAGTGTTATTTTTGGCTCTATAATAATTTAATAAAAGATAAAGCACTATATACTTTATTATATTTCTCCTATGCTCCTGGATCGAAATGACATTGAGGAGATCCTGAAGAGAGTTTCATGTGAGGAATATTGATAATATATGGGATTGGTGATACACCATCTTTATAGTGCTTCACTATCTACACCATTAGCACTGTGTAAGTGCCTTTCTATTTGTATTTTATTCATCTATATATAACTAATTTTTTCCATCTTGCATGAAATATACTATGCTAATAATGAGGTTAAACGTCACCCTTTCCGGGATTTGAGGTGCAGTGTTTTTGTTTCACACAGGGTGTGTGGGATATATACACACTGATACCAATTTCTTTTCATTTGAGGATTATTTTTATAAGTGGATTTGACTTATTGAAGATATCACTATATACCATCTGCATCAAGGAATCAATATATGAAGACATAGTTTATATATATATATATATATGAATGAACGAACTAACGGACACTGGAAAGGCAGTTTGGATATTATATATTTGTCTGTATATGATTTAGCGCTGTATGTTACATAATTTTCTGGTTTCTGTTTATGAACCTACTACTGGTTTCTTGTATGGTTCCTGAAATGCTGGGACCTGTTTGGAAAATGTATTGGTACATGAAATATGTAAAATAATGAACACAGTACTTAATACAGATCATGCACTATATAATTATATAACAAGCAAACTATGTGTGATAAAATTAATCACATATATATGTTTGGAAATTACACCACCTCCCCCAGCTACATTAAACCACCTCCCCCAGCCACATTACACCATCCCCCAGACACATTACGCCACTTTCTCAGCTTGCTCTATTCCCTTAACATCCGTACACCCTGCCCCTTCCCCATTTAATTACCAGACTATGGGCCCCGGTAATTTGTGAACGACCCCGCCCCCGGTGTCCCTGACTAGGCAGTCACTTGCCTAGCCTACACTCAGCATGGTACCCCATGCAATCTGCATCATTTCTTCCATCAGAAATCTAAATATATTGCATCACTGCCAGCATTGATCTTTTTATGTTGGCATTGTGAATGTCGACAATCACACTGTTGACATTTTCACGCTGTTTCCAGAATGGAAGTGTCGGCATTTAGCCTGCCAACATTTTCATATCTACAGGTTAACTGCCGTCATTTTCTGTGTCACAATTTAGTACCCAACCCGTTTGAACAGAGCTTAAAAATAACTCAAAATCCTCATACATAGACATTAGAAGAAACACCGGCTAAAGACTTAATGGTTAGAAAATGTGCAAGTAATCCTGCCTTCCTTTTAACATCCATCTTCTTGTATGTTCTCAGGGCCATTCCTCTTGTGAAGTCCATTTTAGAGAGTAAATTCTTACCTTCTTACTCCCTATCTGCTCCTGCTCTGCCCGCTCTAACTGATCGGTGTAACAATGCACTTTATACAAATGTTGCTGTGGCGGATCCAGGGACGATCAGGGCAGTCGCCCCCTCCCCCTAGCAGGGGCTTTCTGCCTGCGGCTGCACAGTATGTGCAGGTCCGTTCAGCAGAGACAGGCAGGAGGAGTGTGCTGCCCGGCTGCTCTGATTGTTTTTTAAAAACAATCGTAGTGGCCGGGCAGCACACTCTCCCTGTCTGTCTCTGCCGAACGGACCTGCACATAGTGTGCAGCCGTAGGCAGCCTTAGCTGTCAGAAAGGGGTGGGGACTAAATCGCCCCCGGTAAAAATTATTTTCTAGATCCGCCCCTGAAATGTTGTACCCCAACTTTAAGGGGATGAAAACCAATGTTTTTTTTTTAATTGTTAGACTCATAAATTGATTTGTAGAGATCTTCTCTATTTAAAATTGTTTTACACAATGCTTTTTACAGAGGATGTAAAATATTCCCAAATCATTTATTAATAGACTTTTTGTGTAACCAGCAGTTTTGCAGTCTATCCAGTCTGTTATAAAGGGCATATATCTAGTTGAGAATTGCCTGAGAATGTAATTTCCATTTAGCAACATGAAAAACGTGACAACACACTGTATTCATATCTACTGTACAAAGGTTCACTGGGCATGAACAAGACATCCTTCAGATGACCTGTCTGTCACACTGCTATTTGCACATACATGCTGTATAAGTGTGGTTGTGTAATCTAGATGATCATTTTAGATTAACACAAAAAGATAGTGCAGTGAAATAAAAGTGTTCAGAGATGGCATGAATGTGTGGGAGCACGTCAGCTAAATAAAGGTTTCCTATGTCATTAAACCTTGCCTGATAAGAGGCACTGTAATGATTATGTAGTTTATCTAATTACTGGTTGTTATTTTCTGTTGAATTCATGTATGACAATGTGAATATTTTATGTAACCTTGTAATGTAATCTCAGCATGTGCTTTGCTGGATGACATGAGTTTGAACTTATGCAAGTGTCATTAATCTGTTGAAATAGCAACACCAGGGAGAGATAGCATCTTGGAGGAGTTTGAAGCCCCAAAGTTCTTAACCATCTAGTCAAGCAGAACAAGCAAAGGTGGGAAATCAGGTCCTGTGAACATTCCGATCTCAGGACATTCCTAGCTCCCTTCGAAAAGCCCTGTGACATTTGGTAGATCAATCTGTGTTTTGACAGCTAAACTCCAAAGGTGGGGAGTGAGGACTATGTGGAAAAAGAGTTTAAAATGTTCTCCTTTAGACATCAGATTGTGCATTTTCATGAGGGGTCTTTCAAGACTGAAATGTACCATTTTCCTCAATTGTGTTCCCTCGCACATCAGGCCTTAACTAGTAAGTAGTCATTCTGATTTTATTTCCTATTTTATTTTCTGAAACTCATTTGTGCAAAATATATTGTATGTCTTATTAATTTTTATAACTAAGCCTTGGAAACATTTTTCAGATTAAATAAATTTTATCTAGTGATTCTTTGTGAACTTACGAAGCCCAGGAATGCTCATGCTACATGTGTATGTGATTTAAGTGTAAAACATTAATAAGTGGTTCTAGTGAACGTAAGGACATCATAATAAATGTGGTGGCAGAAAAGCTGTATTAATTGCTAAGTGACTAATGTGACGCCAGTCACGGCCAGCTGTTCAGATTGTTGTGTCTGGGACAGGCTGGGTGTTCGTGACAGGCACATTTAATAATACTCTTTTCACACCAATGCTTGGACCCAGGTCAGTGTCGGATCAGTGGTTATTCTCGTATTGAAGCCAGATCCGCGGCGGTATGAAAGGTGTTCCTAAGTTTTTCTACCCAGATCCTGTTAAAAGCAGCTCATTGGTGGATCAGAATTTCTCTGATGCCGTGTATATGCTGTACAACGGCAGGCATGGCGAATTGGCAGGACGTAAAAGTCAGAGAGCTACTGGCTGTCAGAGGGGAAGAAGAGATCAAAAAACAGATTACTGATACAGTGGAAGATGCAACTATTTATGGGAACATTGCAAAGGTAATAACCAACCAGGGAATTAAACGTTCACAGCAGCAAGTTGTCAACAAACTCAAGTCCCTAAGGAAGCAATACAGCAAAGTGCATTTCCACAACAAAAAGAAAAGCGTCAGTGGCCATATTATGATTTGTGCAACAATGTATTTGGCATCTCAGCCCTATCAAACCCTATTCATCTTTCTTGTTCAAGCTGTGCTAACGGTAATTTAACCGCTCAAAGCAGCCGCACTGGCTCGCCCTCGTCACAGATGGTGGTTGAAGAGACGGCAGACAATGGCGATTATGATTCATCTGTTAATGAAGACCTAGGGAGTCATATACAGCCTTTGTGTTCAAACAGTAAGTTATCTCCCGTTGGGGCCTATGTATTAACAATTGCTTCAATGCTGTGCTTATTTGTGATACATTTCGCACTGGATATTTTCAATCATAATGAAAATATTCACGCTATTTAGAAAGTGTTACTTATCAGCGTTAGCAGCTGTCTCTGCAAGTTATGTCCCCCGCATTTTGGAGGGCTATAATCTGACACTGCAAATGCCTCCCTAGCTTTATTGCATATTTTTGCGTGTTCTTATTAGTAATATTTCTTTTTTCATTTTTAATAGTCTTTATTTTTCCACTAAGGAAAAAGAAGAACCCAAATATGGAACAAGCCACTAAAGCAATGCCCACCATATCCGTGGAGCAGCTGAGGAAGATGGATTTGGCTATGCAGGCGTAAGAAGATGCCTGTCTGCAGAGGTTCAAGGAGCATGAATGGGAGCAACAAAGCAATTTTATAGCTCAACTAATGACCATGCATTAATACTAACAGACTCTACGAAGGGCTGGATCCTGACTCCCCTCTTTGGCATAATTTTGATTTTGGGGAATTGGTGAAGTTAGAACATTCAATGATGTGGATAAAAGCGGGAGTGAATACTAGTTGTCAAATATATATATAGATGGTCACTTAAGATCATTTGAGCAACTAAGTAAGTCCGCTTACCAGTTATCTAACTCCCGGTTCTTCAGATATCTGCAATTGAGGTATGCCATTAACGCTCAATTTCCTAGAGAGCAGCCACAGATCCTAGACTCCCCTTTAAAAAATGTGATGGGTTCTCTAGGTTCCTGTAAATGAATATAGGTGTTGTATGCCACATTACTGCCTCAGGTGTCTCCGAGAGGATTGGATCAGTTGAGAAATAAATGGGAGACTGATATGGACGTCCTTTCAGATGACGAATGGAGCTTGGTGATAGGTAGTACAAAAAATGCCACCTCATGTCTCAAGTAACAGCAAATACATTTTTATATATTACATAGAGTGTATTTAACCCCCTCTAGCCTACATATGATGAGACTTCGCATCTCCGCTGAGTGTACTAATATGTACATTCTGGCACTTAATATGGACATTCCCAGTTTTTCAATCATTTTGGTCTAATATATGAGATCACATCTCCTCTACACTACCTCTCACCCCTCCTATGTGCCCCAAGATATGTTTGTTTGGTATTACATTATATGAGAATTTAGACAAGCCACTCTTCAAATATATATTTATATTGTCCTCCCTGGCCAAGGTGGACCTTGCTAGGGGTTGGATAGCGTTGGAGGGTGATCATTGGACTAACTTAGTTACTGAGATATGTAGGCATGAACGGTTTATGTATGATAGTAGAAAGGCCTTACACAAGTATCATAAAATCTGGCATCACTGGTATGAGTCTCAATTTGCTGTCCTCCCCTTCCAAGATGATATGGTTTGATGTGTATGGCGAACCACCAGTTATGATATTAGCAACAGCCCTGCGCAGCTATAGCTTCAGTTTCAGTTTTAGTTTTAACCTTATTTATTTAGGTTGGTTCTGGAGTGTAGTTCACTGTACATTTTTATCAATGAAAATACTTAATCTGATTAGTCAATTAATATCTGTTATATGTTAAAAGCAACAATAAGTTTTAGAATATTTCTCCTGGAATTTGGTAGGTATGTTTTGTTATGTAATTTGTTTTGTTGTACTGTCCCTTAAAAATCTAAGTAATAAAAACACTTTATTCCAAAAAATGATCATGCATGAGTATATCAGCAGAGAATATAGAGAGAGTCAGATGTTTTTCCTAGATCATTTGATTACTAAATTGCAAGGCTCCACACCATTCCCAACGCTGTTCTGTGGGAAATTATTCCAATTATGGTGGAGGTCCAAGTTATATTGAACCCAGCACAATTGACACTCATCCCATTTCTGAATTAAATATGTACAGGCAGTTGCAATAACTCTATTGCTTTCTTGTGTTATAAAATAATAACACATGTTTTGTGGTTTAAACATGTTAATTTGAAACACAAGGTAAAAAGGCTGTTTTCTATGCAACCATATTTACAATTGAAAACATTACTGCTACTGTTTTTCAAGCAACACTTGTTAATCTAAATGGTCAACACCTATGTGAAGTGCAATTTTGCACATCTGTGACTAGATCACAATGAAAAAAAAGCTAATTCTATACAATGTGTCTTTAATGCAGTCATTCTTATGCCGTCTACTCACCTAGCATTTCTGTTATGTTGGCAGTAATGATGCTCCAGATGAGTTCAACAATGTTGGATCGCTTTTCATCATAGGTAACTGCATCTACCCGACTGTCGGACAGTTCAGGCTCCTCTGTATTCCATTCTCTTTTTGTATTTCACATACAATACAGGGGCAAATGCAGATTTTTTTTGCCCTGCAGCCAATGGGGATGACCAGTATGCATGGGGTGCTCTCCAACTTTTTCTATCCCCATCATATATACGAGGCAAGCCACCTCAAGCATACAGTGTCCCAAGCTGGGAGGAGGGTTTCTAGGCACCAGAAGCCCCCCCTGTGTGCGCCCTGCATAATGTAAACTACAACGTGACAAATATATCTGTCATTAGGTTGTTGTCAATGTCATTTCTCTTTAGCAAACAACGGCAACGTCCTTTTTTAGTCGTCTAAATGCATTTTCAGCCACCATCCTGGCAGAGCTAAAGGTATGGATGAAGTGAATCTGGTCAAGTGAAAGTTGATGATGCTGGGCGGATACCTACATTAACAATGGATTCAATGGATACGCACCCAATATGGACCGTCTTGGATTTCTGAAAATCAATAAAACAGTTTTAATAAAACAGTATAGTAGGTACAAATATGGGAAAATGTTTGTCCAAAATATGCACTGGAAAACACTGCATTTGTAAAATGTTTGTAATGTTAAAATGAGAAATCAGTTCCCTCAGATTAGGTTTTAAATTCACAAAAATATAGTTTTAAATGCAGTCTAAAAATATAGTATAGTTGTAGTGAAACGATTTTTGTGAATTTCAGGATGGTAAGTGTCCAAACCTGTAAAATATGGGTTTGTACAGCAGACACAGTTTTGTCATTTACTTTTTTTATTTTGCCTCCTTATATGGGTAAGTACACGCCAATGGTTATGACAAATGAAGAGCACAGATCTGAAGGTAAATCTTGTAAAATATGTTTAAAACATGAATCCGGATGCTGATCAGGACTTTTTCAGTCTTTGGTAAAATCGTTAGCTAAATCATATTGGGAGAAATTTTCTGTAGTGTGTACCCAGCCTTAGACCCCTGTACTAACGGCATACTTGCTAAATTACGCCATGTCCTATTCTACCTAAACTTTTTACAAAAAAACAGCTGTTTTCTCTGGAGAAAGGCCATCACATCAATCTGCACAATTTATCAAGGAGCTAACGCAGGAGAAATAGAAGGTTCCCCCTGTATTAACCTACTTTTTGTTGGTTGTAGTAATTTATGAGTGAAAAACATTGCTTTTTGCTGCAAACTGACACTGCAGGATCGCTTTAGCTTACCTACTCTTTTGGGGTCCAGTGAAGTCGGAAAGTTTATACTTTATTCACATGTAAAAACCGGTGGCCGTTCGCGTCACAAGGGGCAGGGGCTAACGTCATTGGTTGTGGAAGTTGCAGATGGGGGTGCTGCTAGCGGTGCACACGCGCCTGCCTGGGAGACAGTCTATAAAGATTCTGACTTCCCGCCCTAAGAGGAGCCATTTTTTCTAGCTGCGAGGTGATCCTGGGTCCCCAGCAAGTGAGGGGGGGGGGGGGTGGCGCGGCAAGGGAGACACCAATTAATCAACGTCCCCTATACAGGGACATGGCCCCTAGCCGAAATAGCCCAGGAAGGGCAGGTGAAGTGGAAGTGAATTGCTGGATGACAGTAAACAAGAGGGGGAGAGGCTCCTACTACAAAGGCCAGCAGAAAGGTAGAACCTTTGGAGGAGAAGCTGCTGGAAAGTGTGCCTGAGAGAGAAAGACATGGATGGATGGCAGCCAGAGACCTTGGATAGGGGTGAGTATGTGGCAGCTGCCACAGGAAAACCGTGGGATGGGGGGGCAGGGTTGTGCCATGAGGGGATAATCAGAGGAGTTGGAGGGATGGAAATATGACTCTTGCAGGTCTCCCAGTTCCAAGCGGCAAATAGAAAGGTAGGAAAGTGCTTGATCAGTGCAAGCCTAGATTGTTTAGGTAGGCCCCAAATACTAGAGAGGTCTGGTATAGAGAGGTAGGCGGCTTCTATATCCGGTGTGGGAGGCCAGAGGCGCAAAGGAGGTAGCAGAACTAAGGTGGGCCGCCCAGTAATAGTCCTTCAGGTCAGGAAATCCCCTACCTCCACAATTTGTGGGTTTTTTAAGCTGTGCTAGTTGGACCCTGAGAGACCTGCCCTGCCAGACAAATTTAGCTAAGTGTCGTTGCATATTATTCAATTCAGAGATAGGGACCTTGATGGGAAGTGTCTGGAATAGGTAAAGGAGCGGAGGGAGAATAGACATTTTAACGACCATGATCCTGCCCAGCCATGAGATAATTAGGGTCCTCCAAGAGAAGATATCAGATTTCAGTTTGAGGAAGAGAGTCGGGTAAATCTCCTGGTAGTGGGACTCGTAGGTGGTGGTGATTTAGATCCCCACATACTGTAACTTTTTTTTTTGCCACCGAAAGTGGAATTCAGAGGCAATATCATGACAATCATGGGGAGGGAGATTAAGGAGCAATGCCTCAGATTTAGTAATGTTAATTTTATACCCGGAGAGATTCCCGTAATGGGTCATGATGGTGAATAAGTTAGGCAAAAAGAGAAATCTTGCTCTCCAGGTCCCCCGTGTGCACACCTCACACGTCTGGGGACGCTCGAATAGTAGCCGCCAAGGGCTCAATAGTTTTGAGTGCTTTAATGTTTCTATTACATTGGTGGAAATGTTCCTAGAATTGTGCTTTCCTTTGTAAAGTACTAAAGTATATGCTGAGTCTAGTTTCTACCAACGACTAGGGCTTAATGAAAACCATGTTCTTTTGCAGGAAGTAAAATGCCCGGTGCACCCTCCACTCGACTCCAATGTGTCCTTTCCTTGCATTTCATTTACATAATCTTATCTTGCAACATGAAATCTTATTACATGCAGGTGCATAAATCGGCACACCCAGGGAACACTGGGCCCCTAGCCCCACTCGGCAAGCCCTGATTCTTCCAGCCACTTTCATTAGAAAATGTATCCACCCCCTTACAGATGCTCCAATATTTGCTCACAAAAAAAATAGCTGTTGGTGTCAATAGATGGTATTTGTGCTGTGGGTCTGCAATTTCATAAATAACCATTATTATCTAATCTGTCTGGTTAAGTATGTCTAAGGGTAGCACTAATCTAATCTCTGTCTGTCTGACTCCTTTTTTTTTTTGTTCATGAGTAAAGTATTACACAAGTTACATAATTCATCTTGAAATTTGATGCAGAGCCAGACTGCTTATGTGTAATTGAACTTTCACTATGTCACTAGTCCAGACGATTATCAGACTAACATAACCTTTACCAGCCTCAATGCAGGCTTGGCAATCTACTGTATTATTCAGCATTTCATAATAGTCTGTAGGATGACTGAACTTTTTTTACATTCTTAGCTTTACATTTTCTGCTGAGATAGCCAGTAACCTCAATTCAGTGTCTGCATCCAAAGAACATTTTTGGAAGAGATAGTGTGTGATATGTATGGTGATTTCTCCATGTTGTTTAAGTGCAGTTATTGCTTAAATTCCCATTCAGACAGTAATTTTTTCTCACCCATTACTATTAGGGTTCATACACATGGCCAATTTCCATGCACCCAGGGTCCTTCACTCAGACATGCTGTTACCTCTTGGTTAATCTAATGCTATGAGGAAATTATCAACAGTATTCTGGGTCACTCACATTGAATGCTGGATGACTTTAGAGCATCTATAGTCCATCCAGCATTCACTAATGTGCTGAGGAGCAAATAAGAAGAAAAAGAAGGAGCTCTTCTAATAGAGCTCTCATGTACTGTAAGCAGAGCCGCCGAGAGGGAGGGGGGGGGGAAGCAGGTAGTACTTACCCAGGCCCGGACCTAAATACTATTTAATCCCCACATTTTTTATCTATCTGGGTGGGGTTAGGAGCTCCATCTCGCTCGTTGGTGGGGGGAGCTGGATAGTGTAAGAAAAAAAACAAATCGTCTGATCGCAGCGCCGGCGTCCCTCCTCTCTGCTCCGTTCACATTGGATGTCGGACGTGACGTTGTCAGGTTACCGTGACATTCAGTGATGACCAAGAAAGAAGACAGAAGAGAGATGAAAGAAGGTATGTAAAGGAGCATAGAGGCAAGGGGAGAAAAGCAGAAAGGTACAGTGTAATACAGAGGGGGGGGGCGAGAGGCACAGAATGATACAGAAAGGGGGGGAGAGAGGCACAGAATGATACAGAAAGGGGGAAGAGAGGCACAGTGATGAAGAAGAGGGGGGAGGAAGCACACTGATGAAGGGGGGAAAGCAGCATGGAAAGTGCAGTGTCATCATAAGGGGGCACAGTGTAGTTGTGATGAAGGGGGACAGTAATGTGTATGTGATGGCACAGGGGGCTTGTGGCAATGTAGTGTGTGTGAGGTAGGTGGTGGCTAATTAATTGGTGCTATTTTGTGTGTGGGGTGAAGGTGGGGCAATTTAATAGTGGGGACTATTTAAGATGGGATGGTTTGGGGGCTATTGAATGCGGGGGTGAATTTGGGGAGAAGGAGGTCTCTTTATTAAATGTGACTATGAATTATTTAATGGCTGGTTGCGGGAAATAGGTATATTTCTGAAATGTAAATACTATTAATTTAATGCTGGGGCTGTTTGCATGGAGGGAAATAGGTTTATTTATTAAATGGGAATACGATTATTTTAATGGGGCTGGAGGAAGGCCCAATTATTACTTCTGTGTGCTATTGATTTAGCGCCGGGGCTGGTTGTAATTTTCTAAATATACCCATTTTTTTTCCAAATGGGGCTCCCAACATTCCAGGACCAAGACAAGCCGCAACTAAAGAAAGCAGCAGCCACAGGTGGTGAAAGTGAGAAGCACAGTGTAGGACAGTGTGTGAAATGTTGTGATTGTAGTGGGACAATTCCGATTTTTGGTGAGTGTTCTGCCCAATGTAGGGGAAAGGCCAAGACTGTGAACTGTTTATGTACACACTGCATTCTTTCTATACTACACTATGATGCTAGATGTCCTGAAAGTCAGGAGTGCTGGGACATATGTCAATGGTGTAGACAACAATGCAGGTTTTTTTTTTTGTATAGGAGGGTGGCCTAGCAGTTTTCACCTGCTAGCTATGCCCCAATAATGCATAGCCACGCCCCAAATAGTAGGGCCACATCAACATAAAAAAATTTGCAACTTATCTGTAAGGGGGGCCCCATGAAGTTGTTGTACTGGGGCCCTGAATTCCTCTTGGAAGCGTTGACTGTCAGCACTTTCCTGGTAGGGTTCAACATACTCTATCTGAAGGTAATATATCAGACATAAGGAAGGTGCATATATGTATGAGCCCTTACAAGTAATACAAGTTTTGTACTTTGCAGAATGCAAACTCTCAGACCGCAGATTGCATTTGGATATGGTTATTGAAAGTGAGTGGATTAGAGGCAAGAGGAGGTGAATTGTTCATTTCTCAGTCACTTTCTGCAGTGATGGCATGGAGGGTGGATGGATTGGAGTGCATCTCTTTGTTCTGGTTCATGTGTGTTAATGGGATAAGGAAATAGTGGTTCTTGCTATGGTTTTGGACAACAATGCTTTCAGGTTTCTACTGAGTGTGGAGAAAGTATTGGTAGAGATTGTAAGGAGAAGTGTAGAGTGACATATCCAATGTGTTCAGCCCTGGATTGATTGGACTTAGTCAGGAAACATAGCAGAGATGCATATAAAACATGATTATGTTGTATTGACTCCTTTGGTGGATACATTATCCCTTTAGAGAAATATTGTTGAAACATTTCATATGGCTTGTTCCAGTGGTTGCAAATTTATATAGAGGAAACTATTGCTTTGCTGCATTATGTTTCCCAATAAGGATTATACACCAAACTTGGAGTGACCGCAAATGTGATCCAATCTAGCCAAAAGAATTTCAGGCTTTTAGGATCTGTGGACTGGGCAAAATGGTTGACTGCCCATCTGTGACATCATCTTGGAATGTAAAATTAGCGCTCTGACAAAGTGACATACAGCAGGTATCTGAAACATACATCAAAATACATTAGCCTCTTGCACTATGTGATTTGTTGTAAACCATGTTATCTAAAGCAACTTCATTTGTTAGATTTGAACTTGACCACATTAATATACTATATTGCTAATTATAATTATTATCCTCAAGGATTATAATAATGACAGTCCCCATCAGCAATCATATTTGCATTGGATTAAATCTCTATTTTAGACATTATAAATGTGTTATAAAAGCAAGTTTCCATAGGTTATCTTGTGAAGAGGAGAAACAAACCTGTTCAAACTTCCTGAGCTTCTAGCACCACACACCACTATTTGCGCTTTTCTGTACCCACCCACAGGCAGCAACATGTTCTTTTGCGCCCCTTACGACACTATTGACTTAATCAAAACACCCCTTTGCTTCTCTATATAAATTCTAACCAATTATCTGCCCATATATATTATTGCTAGCACACACTACTTGTAATACCTTTAGAGACTGTGACAGCCAAGTAAAGGTGGCATCAGTGGTCGTCCTCATTTTTTGGTTCTGTAAGTCTTTACCTACTACAGCTCTTTTCTGTCTGTCTCTGTCAGTATATTTTAATTACCTTTTTATATGTGTTTAAAAATATGGTGAAAATAATTATCAAGTGTTCCTTTCTAGAGTAGGAATCCAGCACTCTGAAAGATGCACTAGAATTTTTATTTTATTTAATGTTTGCCATTGTTGAACAAACAGAAAATTTTAAACAAAATAACCTTTTAAGTGCATCTTTTGTTCTGGTTCCACAAGCTGTAGCCCCTTCTCCCATTCTGTTGCTATTTCTGCACAAGGGCAAGTCCTTACTAGTTTTGAAGTGTTCCATATTTTTAAAGTGTCTACAAAATTTTACACTAATGTCCTCATCTCCAAATTATTGCGCAATAAGTGTTCCCCAGAATGCTACTTTATGCCACAAGCAAAAGCATCACCTCCACTTTTCTTAGAGGTTCAAAATTTCACAATTTCGTCTTCGTTTTAACTACTACTAAATAACTAATTTAATTTTGCTTATTTAAATATACTGAAGTTGTCCTAGGAATGTATTGTACAGAAATGTGTGAATTACTCTATGTAATTAGCATTGTGTATATAACACTCTATAGTCAGCTCCAGCAGGTTGAGGAAGTGATGATTACATACTTAAGGCTGAGTATACACTACAGGGTTAAAGTAATTCTATCGTTTTCAAATAAGCATTGCCCAATCAATTGTATGTGTTTCCAAAGCACAAAGAGATTTATTTTAGCAGATGTAAACAGTTAACAATTCAATACATTATTATATTATGATACAGTACAGTACAGCCAATACCAAAAGATAAATACATACCAATGCTATCGCATGCGCTCGCTGCGCACCCACGGGACCTGGTGGACAGTATATCTGTTAGAATACTGTGTCAGAGTTGACTGAGGGCCAGGGGGTGTGCAGCTATGATTATATACAGTACAGTGTTACACAGTGAACAATAGAGATGACGTAGATTGTTTCTATAGGTCCAGACGTTGGGTGGGTCCAGGGTAAACAGATCATAGGCTGATTCAATCTAAGGAATCCAAAGGTGGGGGTCGTCTCTTCAGGGGGTCTGCTCCTTTCATAGCCAGCATGATACAAAAGGTTTATTCCCTAATATCAATAACTAAAGTATGCAATGTGCGATCTCTT
Source organism: Mixophyes fleayi (assembly GCF_038048845.1). Lineage (NCBI taxonomy): Eukaryota > Metazoa > Chordata > Amphibia > Anura > Limnodynastidae > Mixophyes > Mixophyes fleayi. The sequence continues at coordinate 295,019,656 of NC_134403.1, read as the reverse complement.
AGCCGACTGCACCGGACAGCTGCTGATGAATAGGGTTTCAGTATGATACCAGACATGCCACCTTTCCCACAACCTGAACCATATATATCACTGAAGTGTACGTATAATCATTATATATTTATATATATATATATATATATATATATATACATATATATACTACTAATGAACCAAATATTATCTGCTCATAAATTACAGTGTAACGAAACCAATATGAATATGAATTATATAAATAACTAAATGTTGTAATGTGAGTGTGTGCGTGCGTATTTTAACGTGCGATCACACCACGCCACGTGTTACGTGGCGTACGGATCGCAATCGCACGGCAAAACAATATTAAAGCAATATACTTTCGTTCATCCAATTATACGACTTTGACAAGGGTTTACAGCCGATTATCGGACTAATCACACAACAAACGACCGTTCTGCCCAATATTGCATTAGTGTATATGTTCCAACAATGAACAATTGTTCCAAAGCACATCGTATCGTTTCATTTAATTTTTAAAATGAACTTAATATCTTGTTCAACAATGGAATGGTGCCGTGCTGATTCTGCAGTATGTAAGTCACAATCTTTTCAGCCGATGGTTATGAGAGCTGAAGGGCACAGATCTGAAGGTAAATCATGTAAAATGTGCTTAGTGTGTACACATGAATCAGCATGCTGATCAGGACTTTTATCCAGTCATTGGTAAAATCGTTAAGGATATAATATCGAAAGAAATTTTGTATAGTGTGTACCTAGCCTAGTTGTGGTCCCCATATAACATGTGTAATTGCAAATTATGGGACAGATTCCATTGTAAAAGAAATTGCCATGTAGTGTCCCGAATCTGCCCCAAAGTATAGAATGTTCTACATCTATACTTTAACATGTTTTAATAAGAGTATATTTCCTGCAATTCTCATGTGGTAGAATTTGTATTAACTTGGCATAGATAGAATAATAAAGTTAAGGGAATTTACCCGTTTTATTTTTTATTTCTTTTCCCAATTTATGCTGCCTTAGAATTTGCATCTCTGTGAGAGAATGAATATCCTGCTCCTGGATAGAAACTCTCTCACTGCACAATAACGCGGTGGAAAAAGAAGTAACCTCAGAGCTTATGCTTGTTTTCAATTCCAGGTCTGATAAGTTGGATCTGGGAAAGTAATCCGAGCTAATAATTATTCTCTGTTAATGCCATTATCCCCAGATACACTGAGGTGCTTAATGAGCATAGCAGACATAGGGAGATCCATCAACAGTTTTTTTTTTTCACATGATTTGCATGGTTTAGTAGCAGAAAATAATTTTTCTAAATGGTGCTGCACTTTACATCTTTAAATATACAGCGGTTCAGCAGCCTCAAAATGGAACATAATTAAGCTGCCTAGTTCACGCAACTTATTCCAAGGGGTTTCATTTTTTTTTCCTCTTTCAGATCATCTGTTTGCTTAAACATATTATGAGATTGGTGTTTTGCATACCGCTGCACAGCCATGTATGTTTTTTGCATAATGAACACGAACAGGATTCCCATGGAGAAACTCATGCCAGAGATTCATATTCCTAGAAGATGAGTGACTAGGTTGACTGTGATGAATGAGCAAACTGTCGGAGTAAAATAATTAATTACTGGAATCTACCTGTGTATCCCACAGCTCTCTTAAAGGAGCAGTTTCATAACACCTTCAAACTCACCCCCCCTTTAATCCCAACCTGCTTTTTTTTATTAGCCACAGTAAAAGTGCAAATCACATTCTTGGCATAGATTACATATTCTGCACCCTATGAGATTATATTGCAGTAACTGTATTGTAGTTCAGCCTCATGTTTGTATATCTGTGTTCTGGCAATTTTTTTGGAAATGTTTGCTTTTCCTTTTCATCTGCACCTTGGCTTGATGAAACTGTGGTGTGCTCTGAAGTTTGTAATATTTGCAGAGGATTATATACTTTTTTTGATCGCCAACAATTTTTAAATTTGACCTTATATTTGTTTCTGATTTTTTCCGAGTGAGCTCTAGTATCTATCTATATTAACGGTACTCTACTCTGAGCTGTTGCACTCACTATTCTTTCTACAGGGCTGGCTTCCTTTACACATCTCAGCTTTCATCCTGTTTAGACTGGAGGAAGCCTGTCCATTGAAAAGCATAGTAGACTTAATACAGTGGATGTCCTGGATGTGCAAGGCACAGTGTATCAAATCAAAAAAGGTAATGCTGGTGACAGGTCTGCTCCATAGTATTCTGGTATAACACACACACACACACACACACACACACACACACACACACACACACACACACATTCTGTCCCTCTGTATAACACACACACACACACACACACACATTCTGTCCCTCTGTATAACACACACACACACACACACACATTCTGTCCCTCTGTATAACACACACACACACACACACACACATTCTGTCCCCCTGTATAACACACACACACATTCTGTCCCCCTGTATAACACACACACACATTCTGTCCCCCTGTATAACACACACACACACACACACACACACACACACACACACACATACTGTCCTCCTGTATAACACACACACACACACACACACACACACATTATGTCCTCCTGCATAACAAACACACACACACACACACACACACACACACACACACACACACACACACACACATTATGTCCTCCTGCATAACAAACACACACACACACACACACACACACACACACACACACACACTCTGTCCCCCTGCATAACACACACACACACACACACACACACACACACACTCTGTCCCCCCTGCATAACACACACACACACACACACACAGACACTCTGTGTGTTACACAGGAGGACAGAGTGTCTGTGTGTGTGTGTTATGCAGGAAGACATAATGTGTGTGTGTGTTATGCAGGGACACACACACACACACACACACACACACACACACACATTATGTCCTCCTGCATAACACACACACATTATGTCCTCCTGCATAACACACACACATTATGTCCTCCTACATAACACACACACACACACACACACACACACACATTCGGCCCCCCAGCATAACACACACACACACACACACACACACACTGTCCCCTTGCATAGCACACACACACACACACACACACACACACACACACACACACACACACACACTCTCTGTTTTCCTGCATAACACACACACTCTGTCCCCCTGCGTAACACAAATCTACTTAACTGTCTTCTTCTTTTTCGCCGGCAGTCAGCTCTTCTCACTGTAGCTCCTCACTGACACAGTCGGGACGTGATGATGACCTCACGCACGACAGCCAGTGAGGAGGGAGGAGAGGGAAGAAGTGGGTAGGAGGAGAGGGGAGGCGCTCCTCCATGTGCACATAATCAATAGTAAAAAAAACAAACATAAATGCTGCCGTGTTGGTTGGTTGATCAGGCCCTGGAGATTGCCTGCAGTAGCGCTTTTGATTGGCTGATTGCGATTTCACCTCTGAAACTGCTGGGTGCTTTCTGCATATATTATTCGATTTTGTCTGTGTATTTGCAAAGCATATGGTCTGAAACACACTGTTTTTGCGTGTGCATTTTTGTTGCCGTAAATTTAGCTAAAGTTGAGTTTAACTCTGAATCAAGCCCGATCTATTAACTTAGTGGGTACAGAAAGTTTAAATTCTTATAACATTACAGCAAGATAGGTATAGAAAATGTGCACGGTATGTTGAAAAAAAATATATACATGATATTAGTGCACGTTCATGCTAAAACTAACAACCAATCAGACATTTGTTTTAATCTGTGTAGTGCAATTTATTCAATAAATGAAACTGGCTGTCTGTTTATAATTCTCACTCTCCCACAAAGATGTCTTCATCAAAAGATAAAACATAAAAAAAGGCAATATTTTTTCTTTTACTATCCTGCACAAAATAAATGTTGAGGTTAGAATCCTTTTAAATACTGTCACTTCATACATGTTTGAAGCCAATGCATTCATTATTGTGATGAAATGAGTCCATGTATGCCATTAGAAATGGCTATTATAAACTATTGTTTATACTACTTGTTGAAAATGTTTTAGAAGAGTAACTGAAAAATTTTGTAATTTTCTACCTGTTTAAATACACCAAGCTTTTTCTGTGTGGCAAAAAAATACACATAGTTTTATATTACAATAATAGATACAAAATCATTGTCACACACTCATTGTCTCATTAGTGTTCTGCGCATGTGTACAGTCTGCTGAGCAAGCACAAACATGAAAGTTCAACACATGTAAAAACAGAGCTGGACTTGCTGGTACACACAGTGAGCAGATCTATGTGCCATAATAAAGCAGAATACAGCACTGTGCCTAAGCATATTTTATGCAGTATCATTGATAACTGTATACACTGCATGTCCTTGGACTATGCTCGTCTAATGAGCTGAGCTTGTTTACAATTATGGAAAAAATATACAAACAATACTGGTACACAGTGATTTAGGCCATCTCGTCCCTGTTACCTGCATTTCTAGTGACTCCCTAAACCAGGCCTGTCCAACCTGCGGCCCTCCAGATGTTGAGAAACTACAAGTCCCAGCATGCCCTTCCAGCTATCAACTGGTTGTCTACCAGCAAAGCATCCTGGGGCTTGTAGTTTCACAACACCTGGAGGGCCGCAGGTTGGACAGGCCTGCCCTAAACCATTCTTGCCAACTTCTTTTTTTTTTTTCTTCCTTCTCGGAAATCCTGGAGGGGAGGGGCTGTGAAGTGCAAGTACTAAGAGGGTGCGGTGGGGGTATCAATGCCACAATTGCATCATTTTACAGAATGTTTTGGGGAGACTAATTAAATAACAAACTATTGTTCTCATCCCCTGATATTATGAATTAACCTATTAATTAGTAACTAGTATTATATGCTTCTATTAATTAATAGGAGCATATAATATCAAAATATCATAAAAAGATTGATATAATATATAATTAATCCTATTTGCTCAGAGGCAATAACTGTATTCCGCCTTTCAGAGTCGTAAAGGATGACTTCCCCTAATCCAGGGATCTCCTTGGACATTCCGGGAGAGTAGTAACTCTGCTGTACATAACCTATAAGTATAATATCAAAAGAGATTGTATCTGCTGCAGCCCTCACAGTCTAAGGCTTTGTACACACTACAGGTTTTTTAGCTGACTATTGGGTCAATTGAGCGATAAACGACCGTTCGGGCCAATATCGAATTAGTGTGTATACTTGAACAATGAACGATAGTCGTTCCAAAGTGCCAATCGTTCCATTTGATTGTTCAGCAGAACTATAAATCTCGTTTCAATGTTGTTCCAATACTGCAGTGTGTATGCACTCATGATCTCCAAGAGTTTACAGAGTCGTGATCTTTTCAGCCAACGGTTATGACAGTTGAAACGCACAGATCTGAAGGTATATCTTTTAAAACATATATAGTGTACACGTGAATTGACATGCTGATCTGGACTTTTTTTTTCCTTCAGTCGTTGGTACAATCGTTGTACATAACACAGTGGTTGGAAAATATTGTAGTGTGTACTCGGCCGAATATGGAATGGGCTTTTTATTTAATTAGTAGCAGCTGAAACATTTAATTTTATGTTCTGCCCGTATTTGCGTGGGTTTCCTCCAGGTGCCACTTCAAAACATACTGGTAGGGTAATTGTCTGCTAACAAATTGACCCTAGTCTGTGTGTCTGTCTGTGTGTGTGTGTTTGTTAGGAACCCCTCCAGCCGGCACAACACAACCCGGAGTCTACTCTGCCAATCAGCTGTTCACTGGAGCCCCTGATGGTGGGGACAGGCTGGGCTGCAGACTGACAGAGGGTCGTGAAGTGTGTACCGGCTGGGGAGAACCCAGGCAAGCGGAGTGTGGTCCACGCAGAGGTCAAGGGCCGGCAGCAGGTAGCAAGTCCAGATAACGGGCTGGGGTCAAGGGTCACAGGCAAACAGGAGAATTGGTAAACAGGCCAAGGGTCAGGGTCACGGGATACACAAGCAAAGTCCAAATCCAAGCCAAGGGTCATACACGGGAGATCAGTAGAAGTTCAATAGACAGGAACAGGAACAAAGCAGGTCAGCAGACTGGGTAACAGAAGCTATAACCGGCAGTGAGGCTGCAGACCTCACTGCCTTAAATACCGGTACCAGCCAATCAGAGCCTGACACTAAGTCACATGGACAGGGGTACTGACTGTAATAATTACTTAGTTAGCCCACAGGCTTGTTTATTCTTGCACACGCGCCTGGCTGTCCCCAGCCGCCGGGACGCGGCGCTACTGCTGTTGGCGTCGGGTAGATCCCGGAAATGACGTCCCGGTCGTCATAGCGACGGCCGGGACTCCTGCAGGAGGAAGGTGAGAGTCGCGGCGGTGCCCGCGGCGACTGCTAACAGTGTTAGGCAATTTAAACTGTAAGCCCCACAGGGGCAGGGACTGATGTGAGTTCTCTGTACAGCGCTGCGTAATTAGTGGCGCTATGGAAATAAATGGTGATGATGAGGAATATAACGAGCTCAACTGGATCAGTAAAACTTTGTCCATACCTCCCAATAATATAAATGTGTAAATAAAGAAATTTACTGATGAAAATCTGAAGTGTTCACACCACATTGGGGGGGGGGGGGGGGAGGTTGAGGTTCATTCTTACAGGGATGTGCCTAGTGCTTCTGAAGTTCTATGCAATCCCCAAGATCTTCCCCTAAAAACACCCCCACATTACTGCACATACCAGTGGCAGTTGTGCGTTTTGTCTGCTTGCGGTAGTTAGTGGGAGAAACCTCCTAACAGTTCCTAAACCAGAACAGCTGAGAGTGAAGCTTCTGTCATCAGTAACTATTCTAATCAGCAATCATGGGGGCATCCCGGTTGTCCTTAATATGTTAGAGGTTGAGTGTCTTGATTTTTTAAAAAAAATAATTATAAACCTTTTTACTATGGTCTTACGATGGTCTCGTAGCTTAAGCAGTTGGTTCTAAATCTTTGAACGTTCAGATCAGTTATCAATAACTGGGATTTGGCAGTGTCTAGTCGACTGCAAGATCTGCTGTCGAATCACTTCATTTATTGTGACCAATGAACAGTCTGATTTTGGCAGCTTTCTCTTGTACCACCATGCATGCAGCTGATTGTGGTGAATTTCCCTCTGTAGAGATGACATTCTCTGCTCTGTAACTGCAAATCCTTTCAACTGTTATCTCGAAATAATCCCAGGATTACCCGTAGTAATGCAGTACTTTACACTACGTGACCTCATTACCCCCATTTCCAGTACTTCTTCATAATTTGTCTACCTACAATACCGACAAATTGATTAGATGGCTACAGTATTACGAAATGTATTACAAAAAATGATCTACAGCTTCAATAATATGGTCAACACATAAACTTAAATAATTACTTCAATGTGTCTTTTTGTTTCTTTTCTATTATATTTTATTTTGCATTAAAATGTCTTTGTTTCTTCTCTGTTACAGAATAATCTCTTAGTGGTAATGAAGTTCAACAATTGCCCTAATTTCCATTCAATAGGTTTACTATAATACCTGGGCAGTTAAAAATATTTTACTGATTTAAAAGCAGTTTGTTTTGGTTGAGTCCCCAAGTGTCTGCTGTCCGTGTATCTATTGTTTGAACTGTACATCAAACCATTGTTTTGAAAGTCATTTGGAAGTGCGTGCTGTCAGCGTATCATCTCTGTACTTCAATACAGCTAATGGTTAGCAAGCTGTGAATCTCCAAAACCAACAACACACATTCTGTGCGATACATGGCATTTTATTCAGTGTGAATAATTTAAAGCTTGTAATTGTGTACTTTTTTTCTCATTTGCATAGTAGCATGAAGATATAAAAAAAGTATTAAGAATACTGGATAAAATGCTCATTAGGTGCATTTTCTACAGTACTAAAACATTTTGACTAATATGATTACATCAGCAATTTAATTTGTTATTTTTTTTTTTTGTTCTGTCACTTTATGAATCCATTGTTAATATTTTGTCATTCTTTTTAAACCTCTTTCATAAATTCTTTTTGTAGTGACACAAGGGGGTGGGGGTGTTTGTGAGGCAGAAAAAAAATACAGCGCAAGACAAAAAACATTTGATACTCACGTTTGGTTTTGTTCCACTGCTCATACATTAGCACTGTAAATTGACATTTTGTTTTGAAGGGGCAGATTGGTGATAGTAAGTGTTTCTTATATGTTACTGTCTATTTGCTATTATGTACCCACCTACAGGCTGAAATTACTATAACAAGCTTTTGTTATGCACACAAGATCAACTTTAAAATATATAAATGTGACACTTAAAATAAAGAGAGCCCTAAAAGTATGACCTTAATGTTGTGGTAGCATATTAACTGAATTACTTTCATCAGCACATCTTTATTTTATAAAAGATACATCACTAATAAATTTAGCCATATGTGGATCTTGGCCAAATCTTATTAGTGAATGTTTTTAAAGCTTTCTTTGTAATGTTTGCTACTTACTAGAACTTTTAGAATGACTTTATCCCAATTACATTGCTTTTGTATACTGTCTATTACACAATGGTAGAGTGGGGACAGATAGCTACTTGACTACATTTGGATTCTTGAGACATTCCTCAAGTCTACAATGACTGTGCTTGGTTACATTGCGGAAAATTTTCATCATACTTTTAAACATAAGGGTATTAAAAGCAATAGAGGCTTTCCAGATACTTTTATACAATGCCCTAAACTCCAAGGTGACTTCTAATATCCTTTTATTTGACAGTAGGGGTTCATAATTGTTGTACATGAGTGGAAATTAAACATTTAAATTTTTTTGACTTCAACATTTAACTAACTTGTGTTTTAGTAAACTTAGGAATCTTGTAAATGGGTGATTGGGTGGTGAATAGGCACATGCAGAATCTGTTATGCGCAGTACCATTCTCTGACTGATGTAACTAAATGTAGGGAAATAGAAATGAAAAAGCAGAGACCATATTTTATTTAAATTACATATGAACTGTTGAGATAATACAACAGACTGAGATTTAGGGGTATATTTACTAAACTGTGGATTTGAAAAAGTGGAGATTTTGCCTATAGCAACCAATCAGATGCCAGCTGTCCTTTTGTATAATGTACTAAATAAATGATGACTACAATCTGGTTACAATAGGCAACATCTCCAATTTTGCAAACCCGCAGTTTAGTAAATATATCCTTTAATGCTATTTGAGTGACAAGACTGGAGGGACAGCTGGTGGCGCTGTTACTAAGGGGAATATTCAATTAAGCCACAACATTGCGGCTCCGCATTTTTTTTGTTATTACGGTACTGCAAAATTGCTGATTTCCCTTTACAGCCTTATGGGTTACCATTGATTCTGTTGTGTTTTTCTCACAAGGCTCTCCTGTTAAGCTTACAATTGTGATAATCCTCTCATTATACAATTGTTTGGTGTATAGCATTGAGATATGGGTGTAATTGTATCAAGCTGTGAGTTTCCAGCGGGTTTGAAAAGTGGAGATGTTGCCTATAGCAACCAATCAGATTCTAGTTATTATTTATTCTACAAAATGATAACTAGAATCTAATTAATTTCTCTAGGCAACATCTCCACTTTCAAAACCCGCTGGAAACTCACAGCTTGATAAATTTACCAAATGGTGTGAGATCATTTGGAAAGGTGATGTCAATGGGGCAGGATCGGGCCTGAAAAAGACCAAAAAAGACAGCAAACACAGCTCATAGCTTTCAAAGTGTGATAACATAAATAGATGGCTAGCTCATGCATCTCCATTTACTAGTCACAATTTAGTAAAGGAAGCATTTTCAGGTTACAGGATCTGTTAAGAATACACTGTCACCAACAATCGATTCCCAAATTTATGAAGTATATTTAACTTTTTGAGCTCTTTGTGGCAGTTATAAAGTGGCCGAAATTTCTCCAGCTGATAATTATTTGTTTACTTATAGCTCTCAAAGTTTTCTGCTAGCTAATTTAAGTAGGTGTTTACTGGCCAAAATGCTTTGGTAATCATAGTTCAACAATAGTAAGAGACAGCCTGTCTTGGAGATTCCAGTAAAGTAGAGATATTGCATATGTACAGAGTAGAAATGATGCACCTGAATGATACTGCAATTTGCTGTTACAAGCTATAGAGAGATCAGTTTCCTAGCAACGAGTTTACAGCCAATCCAATTTTATTTAAGGGGCACAGGTGGCGCATGGTTTGTTAAAGACTCACTTTGTACACAGTATTGTTTCCAGATTGCTAACAAAGACTCCTTTGACTTCCCAGATGACTTTTGGTTATGAATAAGTACAAAAGACAATCTTTCTCTCCGCAAAAAAAATATCAAGTTATACTATTACAAGTTGTTTAATGTAAGAAAAAATAAACTTTTGGCCCTATTCCTACTTAAATTTTGCAGCACATTTTAGGTGCATGGCATCTATATTCACAATATGTTGAACACAGCAACCACTCCACAAGGCTTTCAAGATGTCAACTTGATTTTTTTTTTCATTATTATTTTTTATTTTTTTCATACATCCAATTGATAAGATAATTTACAAACACTTGTATTCATTCATTTTCTGTCAAGTCTTTTTAGTGATCAATTTCTCTATGGGGCTGATACTGAGTTCTAAAAAGTGTCACTTAAAAATAGCACATTAGCGCCCATATGGCATAGACATCTCAAGATACATCCTGCTCTGCAACAGTAGCATAGGCACTAGGTTTACGTCAGGAGTACTTACACCCAGATATACTTGCACATAACCACATCATAAGCACAAGAAAAGTTTTTAACATTTGTTTTGATAGCGAAAAAACATATTCTCTCATAGGCTTGATTTGAATTTAAAAAATTCTGTATAATTATGTAGATATAATCTTCCTCTATGAATGAAAGTAGCAAAAATATTAATTTTAAAATATGCCCACACATTCATATAGTATATGCACAGTGTATAGTATATGCATCAGTGAAGCTTCACCTATCAGCTTCAGAGGTGAATTTGCAATCAACCAGTCAGAAGTAGTAAAGCAGTTAACTACTGCTGGCGACCATCATCAGTGTGTATTTCTACCAACTCTCAGGTATCGGCAATTGATAGGCTATTGACAGGCGTTCATACATCTTCATGCAGGTCTGTCTCATTTCGCAATAATTCAAACACTCCCTTACTGTATTCAGTCTGTGTTTGCACACCCCTACCCCTTCCCTTCCTTCCCCTGTCCTACTTATTTACAGTTAAGGAAGCACAAGTACCAAATCTCTATACTAGACGTAGGCATACATTTTTTTGTGAGCATGTGCAGTATACATTTGCGTATTTTACGCTAATCAAACAGGCATAAGTCAACTCTGTACGAGTCCCTCTATGCCTGTGTATCAACTGTTTTGTAGAGTTGAAATTTTGTTGTACCAATATATAAAAGCAACAGTAGACTTGACTACCTGACAAGTTTTATTGTAGTGATTAGAGAAGACAGCTAGATGTCTGGACTATGTATAGCCGGCCTATCTCAGAGATAGATATATAGATATATATATATATATATATATATATATATATAGATATATATATATATATATATATATATATATAGATATATATATATATATATATATATATATATAGATATATATATATATATATATATATATTTATATTTATATATATTACACACAAAGTACAAGCTTGTACTGTACAGAGGAAGGAAATATTTAATGTGAAGAAGAATTGGGCATTTACTTTGATGGGGGAGGGGACATATACTGTGCATAGGAATGGGGGCATTTACTGTGCTGAGGGGGTGAGTGGAATATTTACTTTAATGAGAAAGGATGGGAGGAGCATTTACTGTGAAAGGGAGGGCGGGGGGAGACATACTGGAATGTGCAGAGGCAGGGGGCATTTACTGTGATAAGGGAGGGAGGGGGCATGTACAACGAAAAGGAAGGGGGGGGCAGGGCCGTCTTTCCGACTGGGCACGATGGGCAGGTGCCCGGGGGCTAGCGGGCAGGTGTGTCCGAGTTAGGATTCCTGTAAAAAAACAAACAAAAAAAAAACATACCTTTTGTGGTCAATCCGGCTCCCTCCCTGGTCCCCCTCTTCCATGTTGCGCTCGCAGTGAATGTCGGACGTGATAATGTTATCATGCCCGATATTCACTGCAAGCAAAGCATGGAGGAGCACAGATCAGCGACAGCGACGAAGAAGAGAAGGGGATCAGACTCGGAGAACAAATCGGTTGAAAGGTAAGTTAAGGGGGATTTGAAAAAAAAATGTATGTGTATATATACATCACTTTTTTTGTACACACACACTATATATATATATATATATATATATATATATATATATATATATATATATATATATATATATATATATATATATATATATATATATATACACATATATATATAAATAATATGGACCCCGGTGCACTGCTTTGCCCAGGGGCACATAATGTTGTTTAGATGGCCCTGTGGGGGGGGGGGGGGGGACTGCTGACTGCTGCCAGATTACTTAGTATTGGCCCCCGCAGTTTCTAATTGCAGCCATGGCCATAATGTACAGAGTTTCAGTTCACCAGACATAGTGTGCTATATTTTAGCATGAAAGCTCTTTTATATAGCATTAACCAGGAACTGACGAAAAAGCAATCCATATATGTATTTGATTATTGTACCTGATCTGTCAAATGAAAACTGTATTTATTATCTTTACTACAAAGTCAATACAATAGTATTCATGATTTATACAGCAAGGCGAAATAAAATTGGTGAGATGGGGATTACAATGTAAATCTTTTTTTCAGTATTTGTGATAATACATTTTTTACAGTAATATACATTCTGTGCAAAATAACTTTATGATCACATTCCTCCCAGTAATTGTAGTGGGACATTCACAGGTTTGAGACCTCAAAAGATGAAGTGCTGGTATGGGGGTCCGGTTTGTGTGACAAGAGTGAGGATACCAGGCATTACTAATAAAGGTTTAGACTGCCTGAGAACCCCACTCATATCAAAGAATGCCAGAGGCACCTCTTCAGTATTTTTAAATGCTGCCATGTAGCTACTGTGTATTAATGTAAAATATGATGTTTATATGTTAAGTTTTCCCTGAAAGAGCCTGTTCCTCATTGGGATCCTCTTTTCTAGGAAATACTGTCTTAAGGTCATCCCTTTCCCTAGGTGGTCTTTGTATCGGCTCATTACGAGGTCTGTAGAACTGTACTGGGTGTCTGGGATAAGATGACCGATCAGACTGTAATAGAAGTGATGATCAGAATGAAGCACTGTAAACCAGAAAATATTAACAATGCTATATTTCCCTTTCGGAATTAACCCAATCTACAGTCACCAGTGATTATGCCTGTGGCTGTGTTCCCCATTCCCCTCACAATTAAAGTCCAGTGTTGTTGCCAGAAGGGTTAATGTCCAGAAATGCAATGAAGGAAGAGTTTAATTCATGAACATTTTGGGTGGGATATTTACAGATGAAATCACCCAGATTTACTGGTGCCAGGGTGGAGAGGAGACTATATATTCCCCTGCCCTTTCAGTTTTTCAATAGGGGGGAAGAATACACTGTTAGAAGGTGTTCAAAACATCTAGACTGTCAACCATCAAAGAGGTGCTGCAGTAGCAATACACAACATCTATAAGTGGTTCCAGGTGTGATGAATGAGGTTGGTGGTGGACAGTTGGCACTTATGGTATGTGAATGTCTAGTGATCAAGGAACACCAGTAGTGGACAGTAACAGCAGGTTCCTGGTGATAAAAGTAATACCAAGTCGAATCAGTAAAACCACTGGTACCAGCCATACACTATGTCAGAGTAAGGCCATCCTGGCACTGGTGGCAGCGGGTGAGATAATCACAGACAGTATTTCAAAGACCAGTTTGAGAGAGCTAAGTTAAGCAGGAGAAGAGTAACTGCAGCACAGGATGTCCAAGTACAGTGCAATATCCAAGGCTGATCTTGCGATCCTATGTCAAACAAAAGGCATTGACATTCTCTATCCATTGAAGAGAGGCGAGATGAAGAGAGATGAGAAGAAAGAGTCTCTGATGACCTGAGATGAACAGCACAGGTCAGCAGTGGAAGGAGTTGAAACTGACAGTGGCCAAGGGAATAACACAGCAATAGCCAAAGAGAGACCTGAAATAACTTCCCAAAGCATGAATCTGAAGTGCTGACTACTCAACTCCTTAATGAAGCGGTGCTGCTTTGATAAACACAACCTAGCACAAACTGTGGAATGCAGTGTAAAAATAGAGCTGGCCATTATGTATGTGCATTACGCAAAAGCATGCAGTATTTGCCCCTCTTTCAGTGCAACATGGGTTGCTCGGCTTCAAATTCTAAATTGCTTGAGAAAATTTTTTCCATTGATGCGATAAAGAACAATAGAAAATATTCATAACAGAGGTGTCTTGATAAATAGACCCCAATATCATATTTATTTATTGTTTGTCTCCTGTGGGCAGCATGGTGACTTAGTGGTTAGCACATCTGCCTCACAACACTGGGATCATGAGTTCGATTTCTGACCATGGCTTTATCTGTGTGAAGTTTGTATGTTCTCACTGAGTTTGCGTGGGTTACCTACAGGTGCGCCGGTTTCCTCCCACAGTCCAAGAAGATAATAGTAGGTTAATTGGCTGCTTTTAAATTGACCTTAGCCTCTCTCGGTCTCTGTGTATGATAGGGAACTTAGACTGTAAGCTCTAATGGGGCAGGGACTGATATGAGTGCGTTTTCTGTACAGCGCTGCGCAATTAGTGGCCTATATAAATAGCTGATGACGATGTCTTTTGATTTGCTCCTTCTCTCTTTTCTTTGCATTCAGTTTGTATGTACGTATTTTACGTGTTTGGAAAATAAAACTAGTAGTTACATATCACAAATATAGATATTGCCATTTTTTCCTTCTGGGTTGAATGAAGCTTCTTCTTGAATATTAAACCTGAGATTTTCAAGACACACACTTAAAGGAATGGAATCTGATTACATGCAATCATTATTATAATTGTACTGAGAAATTGCATGTATGTGCTCCCACCTCTCCATAAATTTGAATATATTGGATCTATGAAATGAGTCTTCTCCGTCCCTTGTTCCATATCAATCACCTCTATTGCTTCTCATAATTTTAGACTGCAAATATATTGCCTTATTTTCCAGCCTTTAATTAACTGACTTTCGTTGACTGAGGAAATCTGGATTTAAATGATAGAGACAAATGCTGGCAAAATGTCTTTCATTAGTCTTCCAAGCAAATTAAAAAATACATACCCTTTTAAATATCATTGAAATATAAATAGTGATGCTTATCTTGTTTTTTGGACTAATGTGTAACACCTCTTATCATTCACAGAAAATGATTCTCAGTTTGGCTGTTGCAGCTTTCTTTGACAGCATTGCTTACATTATGGTAAGATTTCCGTAGCTTGTTCTTATTTTGTTTTACATGTGGGTATATTTAGTAACTTGAATAGTCAATTGGCGCCATTACTGGTCAGCTTCAAATAGTAAGTAAGTGACCATAAAAACAACAAAACATACACATTGTAGCAGAGGTGTTGTTCTCCCAACTACCAGACAATGTTTACAGTCCATCATTCAGCACAGATTGATTGTCCACGTCTTGGTATATGCTTAAACAGTCACCTTGTTGTTTGGCCAATTATATATGACGAAATGAGTGTGATAACACTGTGACCATCCTGTTTTTTGTTTGTCACATAATGTGGATTATAGCAAGTTCTTTTTATAGCCCTTGCTTTTGTTCCCCAGCTCAGCAGACTACAACTACATTGTCTAATTACATGTGAATAAGGGGACATTGTAGCTCATTGTAAATATGTATATTGTGTATTATATATTGATGATGTGGCAGTGAGTTTATTATTCATTGTCCTTAAAGTGAAGCCGGGTGGGTTATGGGTAAAGATCAGGTGGTGTCCAGGATACAGGTGAGGGGCCTGGAGCTGCTTTCATTCCCCCCCTCCTTCCTCTACAGGAAGCATGGAACAGCTGGGGACCCTGTGACATCACAAAGTAGTGTAATGGGTTATTTTTAGGAGGGGCTGACAGCTATCTTATCTTCAGAGTTGGGGGAAGCCAATTAGTATCCATTGTTCTCCATAGGACTAGTCCAGACATTTTGTCTGCGTCCCAGCAGGGGGCTTCTGTGGAAGCACAACTCATCTCCACTCTCCTCTCCAACCCCCTGATCCAGGACCTACCAATATTTAAGGAGAGAGAGACCGGGGGGTTTGCCGAGGGAGGGGAAAGCACTGTGGAAATTCGATCCTAGATATAAGGAGCCACTCCAGGGGGGAGGTGGAGTTCATTCATGGAAGGTGCAAGATCTGGTTTTGAGTTGTCGTTCTCTACTAGAGTCTACATATACAGCTGAGAGAGATCCATGGGTCGTCAATTCTGAACAGCCAGGTGACTGTAACTCCTTAAGCTAGTGGGGTAAGGGACAGATGATGTGGTAAACCTGCCTGGCATTTATTTACTGTGTGTACATAATCTAGTGATTGTTTTAATTACAATAAATGTATTGCTATACTTTCTAACTGTATTTGACTGAGTGACTGAGAACCCTAGAAGGTACTGGGTAGACTTCCCTGGCATAGTGAGACACCCATGGGTGGCCAGCCAGCGTGAAGTGGGTAGCTTTGGGCCAGAAAATCTGGTATCTTCACATTTCTGGTGGCAAGCAGTGGGGTCACTCAGTCCCAGGTCCTCTCTGGGTAGAGCTGCAGGGGAACTGTATTGTGATACATTCCAGGGCTCTGCAAAGCAGTTAGCACTAGAAACCAGTTACCACATTATCCTGAACTTGCTCCTAAAGGCTTTAAGGTGGAAAGTGTCCCGAGAAGCGTTGTGGGCTTTAGGCGAGGGAAGATGCCACCTAAGTGACGATTTGATAAGAGGAGGTGCACCCCACCAGTGGAGAGCGGAAGATGGAACCATGTCTCAAAGAGGGAAAATCACAGTGAGGTGATCCCTGGAAGTAAAATGGGTGTGAGCTTTGGGAAGAAGAGAGCAGATCACAGCCCAGTATTGAAAAAGTTCCCAAATGAAGGGATGAAGCAGTCCAGTGCAACCAGGAGAAAGGTTTACTGGGATGAAGGACTGTAGCAGTGTCTGCAGTATGGGGATATGGATGTGTTGCACCACCCTCCCACAATTTTGGATTATTGGTATGAGGAGTGCCCAAAGATTATTATGTGGAAAGGAGCCAGTCTACAGGAGAAATTGGAGAACCTGTTGGATGTGTTCCTAATGTTGAAAGAGGAAGCAAGTGCCTGGTATTTTCAGGATGAACCAGAATGGGATGATTTTACAAATTAAGTTATTTGTACTATGCAGAATCTGGCCAAGGCAAAAATCCAGTTACAACAATAATCAGCAGTACAAACAAGTCGGAAATGGACTGTTACAGCATGTCTGATGAATCCCCTGCAATTGTACTAATAGAATCTGTCCCATTGGCAGATTCTACATAACCACTAGAGACAATGAGTATGAAGGAGCTGATAATGGAATGCAAAATCTGGGGTGTACCATACCTGTACTGCACGCACAGGGATATCCTAAAACGTATTTTAAAACATCAGGAGAATCCCATCAATGCCTTTAGTGTCTATAGGAAATAGATGTTCACTTTAGGTCCCCACATATCTCTCTGGGAACAAATGCAATGTCTGCAACAGAGTTTTGAAGAAGCAGAGAACGAGGTATGGCGAAAAGGACTTACTGTCACTGAAATCTGGTAGCATCAGTGCTATGAATTGAATACTGCAAAATGTCAACTACAATATTTTTTCTCACACTCTAAAAACAATGGCTGCTCAGTCTGTTAATCAGGGGTAAGTCCATTGATACACAGTTGCCCAAGCTACTATCTTGGGGGGAGACTGGAGAAGAACTGCTTGGTGAGGATGTTGTACCTCAGAAAGGATTAGGAGAAATCTTCCCAATTTGTGTCTTGGATGGAAACGAGCTACCATGTAAGTACCATGTAGTAGCATCTCCTGATAATTTGCCAGTGTTAATGGCACCTGAGACTGTCTGAGTTAGTTAGAACAGAATTGCAGAAAAGGCCAGTTATCCACCCCTGTGGTCTCTGAAAATGTTTCATCTAATGAAGTAACGCAGGATTTTTCATGTGTGCTCTTTCTTGCAAATGATGTACAGCTGTACCCAATTGTGACAGAAGAGAAACATAAACATAAACTTGCTCAACATATGATCTCAGCAGAATTCATGATTACAGAATTAATGGGAGAGGATAAAAGAATTGTCGTGTCAGGGCCACTACCATGGGGCCCTGGGAAAACTATTCCTACACCTTTCCCTATACAGAATTGGCAGATGAGGAGTTGACAGAGTGGGTGTCTGAGAGGACACTATCACAGCAAGATTCACCAGCCCCACAATGTCACGAATCGGGGTCTTCGTCCTGTTTACACCACTCGGCGGTACCATATCATCGTATATCTCCCTCCTGGTCAAATGCAGCATTCTATCCTGGGACAAGCATGACTTCTGTCTGCAGCACTGTAGGCTGCCATCTTGGTTGAGACATTTGCTAAACATGCTGCGGAGTCTGAACACCTGATATCATCCACCAATTGGCTTCCTCTGCAGACTACAAGAGTCTCCTCCTATACTCAGCAAATTGGCAGTGCAGCACTTTCCTAGTTCCAGACTACCACAGTTGCTGTTTGTTTGCTGCTTCATCCTGTCTGCTATATACAGATCTCAACCATCAATCCTTCATGTGAATTAAGCTTCACCCTGTTTGCTCTTATATGGATTTCTACCATTAACCCTGTGAGGGAGTTAAGCTTCATCGTGTATGCTGTTATATGAACTTCAAACCATTAACCATTTGTGTGAATTCGGCTTCATCCCGTTGGTGTTATATGAACTGCAAACCATTAACCCTTTGTGTGAATCCAGCTTTATTCTGTCTGCTGAAATAAATGCTTTGGCTATTTATTCCTCATGTGGATTCACCTTCATTCTATCTGCTAGTGTACAGAGTCCTACTGTTATCCTCTGTGTGGATCGCCCTCTCCTCAATATATTTCTCTCTCTCTCCAACTGGCTATCTGGGGTAGTAGGTTGTTTTTCTGAGTCATCCACTTTTTGGAGCCATCTCTGTGTCTCAGGGTACCGACTTTCAGTTCCAGACCTACCTCAGCTTCTGAGTTCTGTGTTGTCCCATGTGAGCTCCAGGCTTATTTTGTTCAGGAGGTTGCCACCCCTTTTATAGTCTCTTTTTGAGTTCTGAGTCTACCCAGTCCCAGTTGTGGTACTATATTTGTCTGGGTCTCTGAGTTTTTGGAGGTACTGAGTCTCTGTTCATGGGTTCAGGTCCCCCCTGTTCCCACGTTGAGGTTCAAGTCCATCAGGTCCAGATTCCAGTGATTTATTTCAGTACGGAGTCCAGTCCAGCATTCCTCCTCCTAAAATCCAGTATACAGGATTAGATCAAGCTCAATGAGCAAGACATTCATCCGGCCTCACAGTTTCCTCTACACTCCAGCCACAGCTAGTCCCAAAGGTCCTGAGACGGATCCCAGAATCCCTATTGCCGTGACACACAAGCTTTGAATCATCACACTCCAGCTTTAAATCTGGGGACCCAGGACCCCATTCCAGAGGCCTGCACTGGACCAACATACATACAGGGGCACCCACAAGTGGTTTGGGAGGGGGACAGAGGGTTCTCCAGCAGCAAAGAATTATGGATCCCCCACGTTTGCGTACCACTGGTCAGTTGTCCCTTGAGTGTTTGGGGGAGGGTGGATTGGATCTTTGCCAGAAACAACCGGACAAGAAGCCCCAAAGTTTTCCGGCCCCTGGCAGTTTTAACTTGAATATGTGGGGGAGGGCAGCTTGGTCTCCAGAAACAGAGGACATGCCAAGAGACTATTTGCAATTGGGAATTTAAGGGTGAACAGGGCACCCAAGGGATGTTGGACTACAACTCTCCTACCACGGATGTGTGCATCGGGGTGGCCCAGTTTTATTATTGTCTCATCTTATGACACATGGCAGCCTAAAGCCCTCACTCCAGCTGGGTAGGATGATATGCCTGCAGCCATGGGACCCTGGTGGGAAATTAAAGAACTGTGTACAGCTGCCTTACCATCAGACCCAGGTGAAACCACAGCAGGCCAGAGACTTTGGACTTGGGGGAGAAAGGTTTGTTTGGGGCAAGTGAGCCACTGGGCAACAAGAGCTAAAAAAGTGGGAGAGGTAATGTGATGAA
Organism: Mixophyes fleayi; assembly: GCF_038048845.1. Lineage (NCBI taxonomy): Eukaryota > Metazoa > Chordata > Amphibia > Anura > Limnodynastidae > Mixophyes > Mixophyes fleayi. The sequence continues at coordinate 294,999,342 of NC_134403.1, read as the reverse complement.
ACGAGTGTGATAACACTGTAACCATCCTGTTTCTCGTGTCTCACATAATGTGAATTAATTCAAATACTTTTTTTAGGCCTTACTTTTGCTCCCCAGCTCAACAGACTACAACTACATTGTCTAATTACATGTGGATAAGGGGACATTGTTGCTCATTGTAAATATGTATATTGTGTATTGTTATTGATGATGTGGCAGTAAGGTTGTTATTCATTGTCCTTAAAGTAAAGCCGGGTGGGTTATGGGTAAATATCAGGTGGTGTCTAGGATACAGTTGCGGGGCCAGGAGCTGCATTTATTCCCCCCCCCCCTTCCTCTACAGGAAGCATGGAACAGCTGGGGACCCTGTGACAGCTATCTTATCTTCAGAGTTGGGGGAAGCCAATTAGTATCCATTGTTCTCCATAGGACTAGTCCAGACATTTTGTCTGCGTCCCAGCAGGGGGCTTCTGTGGAAGCACAACTCATCTCCACTCTCCTCTCCAACCCCCTGATCCAGGACCTACCAATATTTAAGGAGAGAGAGACCGAGGGGTTTGCCGAGGGAGGGGAAAGCACTGTGGAAATTTGATCCTAGATATAAGGAGCCACTCCAGGGGGGAGGTGGAGTTCATTCATGGAAGGTGCAAGATCTGGTTTTAAGTTTTCTCTCTCTACTAGAGTCTACATATGCAGCTAAGAGAGATCCATGGGTCGTCAAATCTGGACAGTCAGGTGACTGTAACTCCTTAAGCTAGTGGGGTAAGGGACAGATGATGTGGTAAACCTGCCTGGCATTTATTTACTGTGTGTACATAATCTAGTGATTGTTTTAATTACAATAAATGTATTGCTATACTTTCTAACTGTATTTGCCTGAGTGACTGAGAACCCTAGAAGGTACTGGGTAGACTTCCCTGGCATAGTGAGACACCCATGGGTGGCCAGCCAGCGTGAAGTGGGTAACATTGGGACAGAAAACCCGGTATCTTCACAGATATCTCTTCAGACATTGTGTTCCTTCAGATCATCTTTGTACATTTCTGAGTGTTAAAATACTACTTTTCTTTTTAACTTTCTTTTCCAGAGTGAAGTGTTACCAGATGGTGTTCTTTGTAATTTTCAAGCGTGGTGGCTAACATATTTTGGTAAGGTTTGTTTTGGTTTTTTTTTTAGTAAAATTACATTTATCAATGGAAGCACACCATTGGTCAAGTTGAAAGAAGCAAGCATTTTGCTTTTATCTAAATTATGTGGGTGTATGTAGTGTTTTGTGGGAGCTTGTTGTATATTGAAATGAGAAAAAATTGTATTTGTTTTTTATTGGCTCCTATAGAGAAACATAATTAAAACATTTTTGTGCTGTAAAGATCATTGGGGTTATTATATATGAATGTCTTAGACCAAAAATGAAATAAAGGTGGCTTTAGGACTTTAAGTTACTTTAGCCATGTAGTAGTCTAAAAAAATGGACACCATTTAAAGTTATCTTACGTAAAGTTAAAGTGTATGCTAATGTAACTAAATGTAGTATATCTAATGACTTATTTTTATTTTCTGTTGAATCTTTGTATAACACTGTGAATATTTTATGTAACCTTTTCAAAGTGTATTTTGTTAACTCACCTAAGTCTGACTTAGGCATGTGGCAGTGGTCTTTTGAAAGTAGCCAGGCCCAGGGACAAATCTATGACTAGTTTGTTTAGGAGAGCAGTTAACACTGGACATTACCACAAATTCCTCTGTTGAACCAAGTGTGGAACCTACCCTGGGCAGTTGCATGCATGCTGCCCTCAAACAGTTGAAGGATACTGATCCTGTAACATCGCTGTAGCTGATCCAGCAACTCCAAGAGGCTGCTGAAGGCCATGCCGCTGCAAACGAAAGCCGCGCTGCAGCAGACAGGGAGGCTGCTAAAGGTCATACCGAACGCAAATAACAATTAGAGCTAGCCAGGCTCAATGGCCAGTCGGCAGGCACAACCATTTCCCTGTGTTGGAAAAAGACGGAGGCCTTGATTTGTTCCTGAGGGGATTTGAAAGGACTTGCCGACAGTTTGAGCTGGACTCCAGTGAGTGGGCCAGCTATTTAACCCCTGGACTGGGGGGAAAGCTTTGGAAGCATTTGCAGATCTTCCCCAGGAACTAGACGATTATGTTGCAATTAAAAAAAGCCTTATGACTCCATGTGCAGTCCCTCTGATACCTGTGTCGGACTATTAGCGCAATTATCATTCATAATGCATCAATGGATTGAGGGATAGCAGGTGCTGGACTATGATAAGCTAAAGGATCTTATTCTCCTGGAGCAGTTCCTCACACTGTGCCCAGCTGAGGTGAGAGAATGGGTTGTGGGTCATGACCCTAAGACATCGCAAGAAGCTGATCGCCTGGCCAACAAGTACACAGTTACCAGGGATCCTGTAACGAAGAAGAGTTGGGAAGAAGAGAGGCAGAAGGTATATCACATCAACATGCTCAAAGCTTATCCTGACAGGGAAGCTTGTGTATTAGCTGTGTGTAGCTTGCCTGAAAGTGATCAGGAGTCTGACCCCTTGGTGGATTTAGCAGTGTAGAGCTGTCTGATGATCAAATAGAACAGCTAGCTGACACACTAAGGCCTTCTCCATCTCATTTCACAGGGAAACCTTGGAAAACACACTTAGTCACACATCATGTAGACACAGGCAACCAGACCGCCCTCAGACAGCCAGCATATCGTACCTCTCTAGAAGTGCTTCAAGCCATTAAAAGGGAGATAGATGAGATGCTGCAGCTAGGGGTAATTCAAAAGTCTCGCAGTTCTTGGGTTGCCCCGGTGGTCCTGGTCTCCAAGAAATGTGGGGGCACCCGGTGTAGACTATAGGAGGTTGAATGACGCCACATTGTTTGATGCTTATCCTATGCCTAGGATAGATGAACTACTAGATCAGCTTTCCCAGGCACACTACATTACCATTATGGATCTTAGTAGGGGGTACTTGCAGATCCCATTGTCACCCAAGCCACGTGAAAGGTCCGCATTTATCACCCCATTTGGGCGGTTTGAGTTTTTGGTCATGTCCTTTTGGAATAAAAAATGCCCCTGCGTCCTTCCAGCGCCTGGTCAATGACCTGCTAGTGGGCCAGGAGGGACATGCGGTTTCCTACCTGGATGACATTGCGGTGTTCAGCCATCTGAATAGTGTTTTAAGCAGAATTACTGAGGCACGTCTGACTATCAAGCAAGAGAAGTGCCAGCTTGGCATGCGTGATGTTCAGTACTTGGGGCACCATGTAGATGGAGGTACCCTCCGCTCAGAGCCAGGCAAGCTAGAGGCTATCACAGCGTTGCCGATCCCTACCATGAAAAAGCAGGTCATGTCTTTCTTAATTGCAGCTGGATATTATCGAAAATTCATGCCCCATTATAGCACCCTAGCCAAACCTCTAGCTGACTTGACAAAAAAGAAATTACCACAGGTGATCAATTGGAGAGAGGATTGTGAAAATGCATTTACAGCTTTGAAATCTGCTTTGGCCCAGTCACCTGTGCTACAGGCCCCAGATTTCAATCGGAGATTTATAGTACAGACTGATGCATCTAACTATGGACTAGAAGATTTAGCCAGGTGACAGCGCAGGGGGAGTAGCACCCTATCATTTTCCTAAGTAGAAAACTACTCCCCTGAGAGGTGGCATATGCTACCACTGAACATGAGTGCCTAGCCATCATATGGGCACTGCAAAAGCTACAGTAATACCTGTAAGGATGGGATTTCACCATTATTACAGACAATAGTCCTCTAAGTTGACTGAATAGAGTTTCTGGGGATAATGGAAAGCTGTTAAGATGGAGCTTAATTTTGCAGTAATATAACTTCACCATTCAGCACCAGAAGGGCGCAGAACATGGAAACGAAGATGGACTCACGCCAAGGGGCAGAAGTGGTAAATAGGCAGGAGACACAGTAACAGTTCACAGTTCTCCATGCCCTAGGTTAGGGTGAGGTGTGACGAAATGTAGTATATCTAATGACTGATTGTTATTTTCTTTTTGAATGTTTGTATAAATAACACTGTGAATTTTTTACGTAACCTTTCAAAATGTGTTTTGTTAACTGATCTGAGTCTGACCTAGGCAAGTGTCAATGGTCTTTTGAACGTTGCCAGGCCCAGAGAAAGATCTATGAGTAGTTTGTGTATCCAGAGGAGAAAGGCTTAGCCAGGCAGAAAGATCAGAGGTGAGAGATTCTCTGAGGTGCCCAAATATATATCTGTGTCATTTTGGGCATCCATCTAACTTAGATGAAAAATAAAATTCCTAAGGTGGGGGTTGAAGAGCCCAATAAGAAATGGTTTAAAAATCCCTTGTTTCAGACATCAGATTGTCCATTTCTTTGAGGATGGTCTACTACGACTGAAATGTGCATTCTTCTCAATGTGTACTCCTCACAAGCCAATTCCTGAACTTGTAAGTAGGGATTCTGGTTTTATTTCCTATTTTATTTTTTGAAACTCATTTGTGCAACCTAATGTATGTCTGTTTATTACCTTTTTGTAAATAAGTATTGGAAACATTTTTCAGATTTAACATATTTTATCTGGCATACTCTCCATGATCCTTTGTGAACTTACGAAGCCCAGGGAGGCTCATGCTACATATGTATGTGATTTAGGTGTGAAACATTAATAAGTAGTTGTGGTGAACTTAAGGACACTATAATTAATCTTTCGTGGTGGCAGAAAAGGTGTATTCATTGTTCATTAACTAAGGTAACACCAGTCACGGCCAGCTGTTTATATTGCTGTATCTCTGACAGGCTGGACGTTCGTGACAGCTAATGAGGCAAAAAGGGTGCAGTTTACTCCTAAAACATTGTAATATTTATACAATAGGCATACCATTTAGGTAAGAAAAAGGTGATGAAAATTTCACCCAAAGGGTAGTCCAGAATGAAAATGGATTTCACAGATGAATATGTTCTAGTTTTCCTTTTAGTTTTAGAAGTCTATCAATTTAGTGATTCCAATTTTCCGTTGAAACATTAGCCCATCCATTTTCCAAAGTAATGAATCTGTTTCAGCTGTGAGGCTCAAATTAAGAATGCTAATTTACACCCTCGATTCAGGTTTGGATTTGATTTCTAGTTTCTCTGGAAACCGCACAAGCCTAGTGACCACAGATTGTGCTCAGTCATGTGTAGCTATGTATTTTGAGCTGACCACTGGGGACTGTTTAGGGCTAGCATGAGAGAGACAAACATTAAACTGCCACTTACTCTTAAACAGATTCCAGTGACAAAATGATGGAAGATTTATATAGCTACATGTAACTGAAAATAAATAAGAGGGGAAAGATATGTTAACTGGCGTACTAGATTGGACATCACAATGTATGGGGATGCATACACAGTGGTTCATCGTGCTTGGTGCACACATATATGAAACATTACCAAGCTATTCTTGTTAAACAGGGACACAGTGGCTCTTTACAGGAAAACAAAAATGTATGAACTAGAATCGAGTGAATTACTGCTGATATTTATGCCATATAAAGTAGGTGTAATTAGATTAAATGTTCTAGGAAAACAGTATTTGCAGATAAAATAGTTATTTTCTCATGTACAAATACTCAGATTCTGTTCTTCACCTTACATCATGTCCTTGTCTTACCTAGTATACTATGTTCTGCTTTGTTTCCTACTTAAGTAACCTCTACTGAAGTATTTGATGTGCACACATGTGGTACTAATGGAGAGAAAGGAGGGGGTTAACAGTGACATAGAGGGCAGCATATCATTGGCATGAACTGCTCAACCAATTATATGCAGCCATGTATGACAGAGAATACCCCGTTTCAAATCTTTCCCTGCCAATCGCTATCAAATCCAGAGTTTAGCATTTACAACAAAGGTCTGTACATTCCATTTAAAGGAGATTTTTACCATCTGTTAATTACTTATGCTCAATTTACTGCCATTCCAAGAAAAGTAGAAAGTACTGGAGCATACCATTGTGTAATGGAGGAAATGTTTCATGTTGGAAATTTTTCATGTTGTATGGTATGCTGTTAGTGTATAAAAGGTGAGTCATTGAAAGTCATATAGAATGCCACAAATTCATATTTAATGAGAATCTAAAATAAAAAATGTATTTGAATATGCGCTTGAGTAATGTTATAGTACAGATATGCATTTTCTTTATATTGACTAAGACTATAAATGAGTGACTGTGGCTTCAGGCTGAATAAATGCAACATCAATTTTTCAGGACACTGCTGTGACTTTAAAAGAACATCTTACCGACTTATTTTATGTGGATGCTGTGTAAATCTTTTTTTGAAAACAAGTGACCCTGTGTGTAGGATCAATGTTCCATTCAACAGTTAGTTTGTGTTGCTTATTAACTGTATAAACTGTGTTTCACTAGTGCTTTCCCACATACAATGAGAGACCCAGACCAACATGCAATGCCTCTGGCCAGGACAGAAGAGATACAGGGGGACCTGAGATGGCCTGACGCTCCATGTTATTCAGTTGCCATAGTATACAGTCATGGGCAAAAGTTTTTCAAACTTCCTCTTTGCCACAACAATGAACTTTATCCCAAAAACAACATTTCCACTACGTTTCAGCCCCGCCACAAAAGGACCAGCTGACATCAGGGCAGTGATTCTCTCGTTAACACAGGTGAGAGTTTGGATGAGGACAAGGCTGGAGATCACTCTGTCATGCAGATTAAGTTAGAATAGCAGACTGGAATCTTTAAAAGGAGGGTGGTGCTTGAAATCATTGTTCTTCCTCTGTTTACCATGGTTATCTGTAAAGAAACACGTGCAGTCATTATTGCTGTACACAAAAAAGGCTTCACAGGCAAGGATATTGCTGCTAATAAGATTGCACCTAAATCAACCATTTATCGGATCATCACGAACTTCAAGGAGAGAGGTTCAATAGTTGTGAAGAAGGTTTTAGGGCGTCCAAGAACGTTCAGCAAGTGCCAGGACGTCTCCTAAAATTGATTCAGCTTCAGGATCGACACACCACCAGTGCAGAGCTTGCTCAGGAATGGCAGCAGGCAGTTGTGAGTGCATCAGCATGCACAATGAGTCAAACACTTTTAGAGGATGGCCTGGTGTCAGGAAGGCCAGAAAAGAAGCCATTTTCTCTTAAGAATCCTCTTTTAGATTGTTTGGGGCATCTGGAAGAACTCTTGTTCAGAGAAGGAAAAGTGAGCGCTACCATCAGTCCTGTGTCATGCCAACAGTAAAGCATCCTGAGACCATTCATGTGTGTGGTTGTTTCTCAGCCAAGGGCTAGCTCACAATTTTATTGAAAATAGTTTCCCTGGCGCCACATATATCATATCAGTAAAAAGACACTGGGCCTGATTCATTAAGCAACTTAAATTAAGAAGTTTCTTATTTAAGTCTCTTGGACAAAACCATGTTACAATGCAAGGGGTGAAAATTAGTTTTCTGTTTTGCACATAAGTTAAATACTGACTGTTTTTTCATGTAACACAGAAATACTTGATAGCTTATTTGTACACTGAAAGTTAAAGTTGATATTTGTGTGCCACATGAAAAAACAGTCAGTATTTAACTTATGTGCAAAACAGAATACTAATTTTCACCCATTGCATTGTAACATGGTTTTGTCCAGGAGACTTAAATAAGAAACTTCTTAATTTAAGTTGCTTAATGAATCAGGCCCAGTGTATATACCAACTGAATCCAACAATATCTTTTTCTTGCAATTGCAATATAAACTATATAATCTCGCATACAAATTTACATTTGCACAGTAATTTTACTATTGAGATATTCTGTTAAAGATATTGTTGGATTCAGTTGGTATATACACTGTCTTTTTACTGATATGATATATGTACCGCCAAGGAATCTATTTTCGATATACTTTAGTTTAGGTTGAGCAGCTTGGATAACTGCTATTCCTGCATTATACTATCTAAGAGATAGGTAATGAACCTATGTCTATATGGTGGTATTTAATGGCAGCCTTTCAACAATTTACGTGAAGCGCTACTCTTTATTTCACTCATAATTTTGCCTAAGAACACAGCCATGAATAAGGAATGGTACCAAAACGTCCTCCAAGAGAAACTTCTTCCAACCATCTGTCATGAGCCGTGGCGGTACCCCGAGCCACCGCGACTCTGTCTGCCCTCAGTTGCGTCCCAGCCATTTCCATGACAACTGGGACTTAATTTGCTTTTTCGTACCGAGCGTTGCCAGGTTATGGCATTCGGTCTCTTCACTGCTCCAGCAGTGTTCCAGGATTTAATTAATGATGTCCTGAGGGAATTCTTTGGTAAATTTGTTGTGGTTTACCTGGATGACATTCTTATCTATTCAGTCCTTGGTTCAGCATTGTTTGCACGTCTGTGAGGTACTCCTTAAACTCCGCCAGCAAGGTCGCCCGTGTAACTTTCTTGGGTTAGGTCCTCTCCTCCAGCGGGTACTCAATGGATCCTGACAAGGTCTGGGCAGTCCTGGATTGGGTGCTTCCCACTAATTTGAAAGCCATTCAGAGATTCCTTTTCTTCGCTAATTATCAGAGACTCACCTGCTCATTTTCAATACTATTACTGCTCTCACTCGTAAAGGTGCTAATACAGCTAATTGGTTGCCGGAAGCTTTGGCATCTTTTTCAACCCTCTGGTACAAAGGCTGCATCCCTACACATATTTCTCCAGAAAGGTCTTGGCCGCTGAGGTCAATTATGATGTAGTCGACCGCAAATTATTAGCCATCAAATGGGCTTTGGAGGAGTGCTGACAATGGTTGGAAGGAGCTACCTATCAAGTTGCCATCTTCACAGACCATAAAAATCTTCAGTACAATCAGGCAGCCTAGACCCTGAATTCTAGACAAGCCCGATGGGCTCTTTTTTTTTTTTTACCCATTTCAAGTTCTTAATCACCTTTCGACCAGGCTCTAAAAACGTCAAGGCCGATCCACTCTCTAGGAGCTTCATGTCCTGTCATGCTCTGCCTCCTGATCCTCGGCCCATCATTCCGTCCTCCTCAATTCATGCTGGTTTGACCCAAGTCCTTGGGGTTATGCTTCATCAATTCCAAAAGTTTGCCCCATCAGAAACTGTTACTGACAGTTTGTTTGTTCCAGTTCATCTTAGGAAAATGGTACTCGTGGAATGTCATGAGAACAAACTTGCTGCACATCCGGGACTATGTAAGACCATTGAAATCCTCTCACATTGGGTCTAGTTGCCCACCTTGTCTTCCGATTTCAAGAGTTATATCCTTTCTTGTGAAGAGTGCACTAGAAACAAATCCTCTAGAAGCTGTCCTTTGTGTCAGTTGTTACTGTTGCCTACTCCAGTTAAACCTTGGACACATCTCTCAATGGATTTTATTGCCGGTCTACCACAGTCATCTGGCTACAATACCATATGGGTGGTCATGGATCATTTCAGTAAGATGGCCCACTTCGTACCTTTGCATAAACTTCCTAATTGCCAAACGCTGGCTTCATTGTTCGTCCAGCATGTTTTTCGTTACCACGGTCATCCAGAAGATATCATCCCTGACCATGGTTCTCAATTAATTGTCCAGTTTTGGAGATCTTTCTGCAACTTGTTGGATATCAAGGTTAGCTTGTCATCTGCTACCCACCCTGAATCCAATGGACAGATGGAAAGGGTAAACCAGTCACTGGAACAATTCCTTCATTTGTATAGATCTAAATTCCATGATAACTGGTCAGCTTTACTCCCGTGGGCCAAATTTGCCTATAACAATTGTTGTCATTCCTCAGCTTACCTGTCACCGTTCTTCTGTAACTTCTGTTTCCATCCCAGAGCTAACTCTCTATTCTGTATCAATCCTTCTTGTCTTCCTGGAATCCGTTCTACTGCCCGACAGCTTAGAGCCGTCTGGAAAAGGGTCCATTCTGTCTTTCTTCAAGCCTCCTTTAGATCCAAGTTTTTGTCAGATCGTCATCGTAGACCTTGTTCCTTTAAAGTTAGGGATTAAGTTTTGGCTTTCCACCCGGAACATCAAGCTCAGACTGCCCTGTAGGAAACTTTGGCCTAAGTTAATTGGATCTTTTACCATTATTAAAAATGTTAATCCTGTTGCCTTCAGGCTAAAGCTCCCTTGTTCCTTAAGGATTCCCAATACTTTTCATTACTCCCTCCTGAAGCCAGCTGTTTCTTCTAGTAATTTTAGAGTCCGCCAACCACAGAGATCTCACCCTGTCGACATCAGTGGTCGGAAGGAGTTTCTTGTGGAGAGGATTCTGGTTTCTAAAAAGGTCCAAGGGCAAACCCACTTTTTCGTACAGTGAAAGAACTATGAGCTGGAAGAACGATCCTGGGTGCCACAAAGACATCTACATGCTAATAGACTCATCAGGGAGTCTTTTAGACGCTTACCCGGGAAGCCAGGTTGTCGGGGTTCCATTAAAGGGGACTGCCCTGGGCCGCCGCGACTCTGTCTGCCCTCAGTTGCGTCCAGATCGTCATTTCCTTTTCCATCCCGACCGTTGCGAAGACGGTCGGGACGCTTTCAGCAAGTATTATTATTATGATTAATATATATATATATATATATATATATATATATATATATATATATATATATATTATTTTTTTTATTTTTTTTATTTTTTTTACATGTTTGGCACATTAGTGTGCAAGTAGGGGAATTTAACTCCAGCTGGCGTTTTGTTATTTATTAATTGGTCATACATTATGTTTGTATACCTGTTCCAATGTTATGCCTAGTACCAATACCAGCCCTAAACATTATTAATTAGCAGCCTCCTGGGGTCATTGTGAGCCCTGTGTTTCTTCCTTTCTGATTGGCCTATCAAAGTTTTTAAGGCAGGGAGGGCTTAGCCTCCCTGCCAATTATTGCATTAGTGTGCTGCACAGATTGCTGAACTGCTGTTGGATACATTCTCTGTCCTTAGATTGTTAACTTGTTGTGACCCTTGGCTTGTCTATTGGACTCTGCATCTACGCCTGTGCCCCTTTTGATGTCCTGTTCCCTGGATTCCTCTGTTTGCTGCCTACATCGACATCTGGCCAGTTTAACAACCTTTCTTGCTTGCTTCTGACCCACGACCCTGGCCTGTCCCTGGTACCTACTTCCAGTATTCCGTTTACCTCCATTCTGTACCGCGGTTATACTGATGGACTCTAGAGTAGTAAAAGCTTAAGTCCTGGGGGCATCTGAGTACCTCCAATCAATATCTGCTCTACGGGAAAGGCGGCTGCTAAAGGTGAAGACCTCTAATAGCTTGGTTCTAAAGGCTCATCTACTAGCTGTGTGGGATAATGCCATCCAAGAACAGTTTGGTGACGAACAATGCCTTTTCCAGCATGATGGAGCACCTTGCCATAAGGCAAAAGTGATAACTAAGTGGCTCGGGGATCAAAACATTGAAATTTTGGGTCCATGGTCAGAAAACTCCCCAGACCTTAATTCCATTGAAAACTTGTGGTCAATCCTCAGGAGTTGGGTGGACAAACAAAAACCCACAAATTCTGACAAACTCCAGGCATTGATTAGGGAAGAATGGGCGGCCATCAGTCAGTATGTGTCCCAGAAGTTGATTGACATCATGCCAGGGTGAATTGCAGAGGTCTTCAAAAAGAAGGGTCAACACTGCAAATATTGACTCTTTGCATAAACTTAATGTAATTGTCAATAAAAGCCTTTGACACTTATGAAATGCTCGTAATTTTACTTCAGTATACAATAGCAACATCTGACAAAAAGGTCTAAAAACACTGAAGCAGCAAACTTTGTAAAAAACCAATACTTGTGTCATTCTCAAAACTTGTGGCCCTGACTGTAGAGAGGCGTCCTTTGCTGTCAGCTAATCATAAGCATTTTCCCACACTTGCTGCTTGTGATTGGTTGGTGCTTTGATTCCACATCAAAATAGACTAAATTGAATCTCTGTTGTGAAAAAAAACAATCTGTTGTGGGGAAAAAACAGCTGGTGAGCTCTAGACAACTTTGCCCATTCATTGCGATGGGCCCATTGATTTCAATGAACCATTCATCATCATCATCATCATCATCATCATTTATTTATATAGCGCCACTAATTACGCAGCGCTGTACAGAGAACTCATTCACATCAGTCCCTGCGCTATTGGAGCTTACAGTCTAAATTCCCTAATATAGACACACACTCACACACAGACACAGACGGACAGAGAGGGAGAGACTAGGGTCAATTTTTGATAGCAGTCAATTAACCTACCAGTATGTTTTTGGAGTGTGGGAGGAAACCGGAGCATCCGGAGGAAACCCATGCAAACACAGGGAGAACATAAAAACTCCACACAGATAAGGCCATGGTTGGAAATTTGAACTCATGACCCCAGCACTGTGAGGCAGAAGTGCTAACCATTTCAATTGGGTATATACTTGTAGCACAGATGCGGCGAACCCCCAAAATGTATACCATTAGTAGATTCCTTCGTCATATTTCATGAAAGCCAATACTTTTGTCATTCTCAAAACTTTTGGTCATGACTGTACTTTATAATAGCCATCATGACCAAGCTCTGATGTGCTAGATTTTTAAAATTAATTGCTTTTTTTTTCTTGATTATTATTTTTGGAGGGGAAAGTAAAATGCTCTTCCACTAATTATGAAGGGGGGGTTTATTGATCTAATATAATGTTTGTATTATTTTGTGAGGACTATTGTGGCTGGATCACTATATTTTAATTATTAGCATAGTGTGCTACTTTATATCATTGCAAATGTAGTGATTTGTGATACTGTGTATTAGAAATGTACTGATTTCTGATGTATTGATTCCTATTGTATTATGACAGGCTAGAAGAAGTCTGTTTTGCTGATAGCAGGAAATGCTAAGTAAGTCTTTTCATCGCATAAGTGACAAAATCCTGCTTTAGCGTGAAGGCTCAGCAGGAGGTTGTTACCTGTTGTCAGGTCTTGTAGAGAGACAGGTTCCTGTCTGAATAATGTATATTCAGGCTACAATGTGATTTTGTATGTTCTTAATTTTGTTAAGTGTAAATTGCATTTAGTTTAAAGAACATCTCACATCCTGATGTTAATGGTTGAATGAAAGGACTTTTTGGGCATGGTCAGAAAATTGGTCTGTTTACCCCCTGCCAGGCTGTGTCCAAAGCTATATAAAAATGAGCACTGTTTCACCATGTATCATTATACCATTCGTACTTTTGGAAATCCCTAGTACTTTAGGAAATCTCTAGTACTTTAAACTAGTGGATTTAACTGTCCTTATAAGGGCAACTTGAGCTAATAAAACATCATTGCTTGAAGAACCTGCTTTGACAACTGTTTTCCCTGTTCTAATTCCTGTGATTTGCAGATTAGATGAAATCAGACAGCGCAGGTGTACCAGCAAGGGGGTATACTAGCAGTGAGAGTTACCCAAAGCACGTGGTTCTGGACGCCGCAAAGGAGTCTAATGGTGACAGCAGCATAAGTCCCTACTACTGCGGTTAGAGGGTGCATTTGGGATAAAGAAAAAGGGAGGATGGCAAGGCAAGCCCAGTCGGTCCCCAAAACAACAAACAGGGTGGCATAGGCCTCTCACAACTATGTTGGTGAAATTTTACATTTCCGTATTAAAGGTTAATTTTGCGCTCTAAAACTGGTGTCCTGAAATTACTTTCTGACCTTTCTAACCTGAATGATGAGGGACTAACTTTCTCTGAACCAATGTCATCAGGATTTCCATCAGTGCTGGATACAGGAAGCCAAGAGACGGACTCACGCGACTCTCATAAGAGACGTGGTGAATTGATTTTTAAAAAAATTGTACACCGTGATATTGACCTTTTTAAGCAAGAGTCAGATACTATTATTAGCCAGTATATATTGCCCAGCAATTTACAGTACATAGACATTACATAATTGATACAAAAGGGTAAAGCGCATCCATTGAAGATTACAATGTTTAGAGCTTTACAATTAATAGATACATTTTAGTTAATTAAGTTTGTTTAATTCTTATTTCAATACATTGATATTACTATAATTTATTATACAGTAATAGTAATTACAAGGTTTAAAGAACTGTTCTCCTCTTTGACCTTTAAAGAACAACGGCTTTCCAAACACATGCATGATTACTAAGAAAAACAATTCTATTAAAACGTGGCGCTGAGGCTAAAATGGGGGAACTTCTTTTTAAATTGGGTATTTTGTTGCTTAATTGCAGAACTTAATTCAGTAAGATTATTGTATTCCTCTGAAAGTCCTGCTGCTCTGGAATGACATACAAAGCTGTTTGTGAAGTGAGCAGCACCAATGAGATTCTAAGAGAACAATAAAAACATGCGGGTGGCTTAGCACTTTATTTAATGCAGGGAAATCCACATTTTCTCAGTTGGCTTTAAATAGTGCTGACTGGGTCTTACGCAAGAATAATAATGTACAGTATGCATTAGCAATTAAGACTATTTTGTTGATTATGTACAGAAATATATGAGGTGCTGTTTGTCAACTGAATATTTAGTCTATGAATTAATAATATGAAAAAAACCATATTTTGGCAAGTTACACAATTCATTTTGTACATTCTGGCAAATATTTTTTTTATAATTGGGTGCACAGAACTTGACGATAGGATGCAGAATCAATTTTATCAAGCAAATTTGATATAATTTTTTTTTTAAAGAATTATTCTGTAACATTAAATCTGTTTTGCCACAATCAGTTTTGACAAGCGTTTTGTATTAAAATTTCAATGAATGTAACGCAGTCTGTTTTCAAGTCACTAAATCAGTTGTCAGATCAACGTGATACTACAGACTTTATAAAGCACTATTCTGTCATCTATCCACAATTTTAAACCAGTCATAAAACTGTTTTCCTGTAAGTGCAGTTGAACCAACCCCATTTCCTTGTACATTCATCTAAGACAGGGGAAAACCATCAAAATCTGGCATCTTGATAGGTCTTTATCAAGCGCCAATTCTGATATATGTTTTTTCTGTATTTCATTCACTCTATTCACAGTTGGGCACTTTCATTATGTATCTTTTCCTAAAAAAACTGTTTCCCACTTGCAGAATGGTGGCATACTAAATTAATATTATTCACTAGTTTCTATAATACATAATCACATTAATATTTTTTTACTCATGAAATTATTGTGGCTTTCTACATAATTAGTTTAGTTTAAAGTATAGCTAGAATATTCCACAAAATAGATTTTGGTGCAAAGGATAGTTTCAAACTAGCCAAGAAGCCAAATCTATACGAAGTTCAGTTGGTGGTCATTTAGAAAGTGTAAAGCCTGCTGTTCTTCCCATGCAATCTGTTGAAATATAGGAAAAACTACTGTTCGGAGTGGTGATATTTGAGAATTCTGTAATCACAATTAGCTAAATCTCCCAAAACTCCACATTAAACTTCTGTTGTCTGAATTTTTTGTCATAAATGGGAACTAAGGATTCTGTTTACAATTATGATTGCCAGCTCAGCCGTTTCATACAGCTGCACTACAACTAATTCACATGCTCCATATCAGCGTTTTTTACTGTACAAACAATAAAGCATGTAAACTAATTGTGCAACTATGCAGCATGCGTATTGTATATGTCATATGTGTTTTGGATTTTAAAATGCCATTGAAAGTGAATGAGTCATATTATTTAGATCAAGAATGGACTTTTATTGCTCTTTTAAAACCCGATACATATGAAATGAACCACATGGCTGCGTTGCCTACAATTCACATAAATGCTGTTTTGTTGTATGCATAGATAGTAAAGTCATAGCCATAGTGAATGCATTTCAACTAGTTTTATTTCCTATGTATCCATTTTTAACGTGGTTTGTAAAATAGTAAGATGTTAAAATCAGGCCTCTTTTTAATTTTTTTTTGCCTTCATAGGCTTGTTTCTCAAATCTTTGTCTGCTTACAATAAAATATTTTAACAGATTTATTTTGTCTTATAAAAACTTATGGTTGGTTTAATATCATTTATATATAATGTGATATGATGACACAGTTAGTTGTAGTTAGTGTTGCTGGTCTACTTAATGTCTTTAAATGAGTAAAACTTGTGTTTTAAATTCTTTCTGATTTTAAAGCAAGCTAGAATTTTGGCAACACAAATTCAATTTTGTAACACAACATTGGTTTTCTGGTGCAAAACAAAATTGTAGCACAGAATCAATTTGGCAACATATGAATTTATTTTGTATTGCAAAATCTATTTTATAAATCCAAATGTTTGAAAGTTTTATTTTGGGCAAACAACTTGCATATTTATGGTAAATTATGTGGACCAATTGACTGATAAACACCCCATAGAAATCATGTGCTGGTTCTCATGATCTTTGCTTTAATGCTTCTGCAGTTCCCACTTCTCCAATAAGCTGTTCCCCATCTGTTGTGCTTTTAAATATCACCATCAGCATCATCATCAACATTTATTTATACAGTGCCAGCAAATGTTGTAGCGATTTACAACTGGGAACAAACACAGTGATTAAATAATACTGGGTAATACAGACAGACAGAAAGGTAAGAAGGTCCTGCTCGCAATCTTACAATCTATAGGTGATTTACTAAAGATAATCTATATTAAACAGAAATTATATATAATAAGTTTTTGGAATCATGCATCTAGATAATCAAGTTTACATCTCTTTGATCCTTTTCATTTGTGTTGGAGCCCCTGATGAAATAAGGGTTCTGCAAAGGAGGATTAGATGTGCAGAACTTGCCACAGCAGAGCATAATTTTGGTCTGACCCCACTTAGTCATTTTGCTGCTTCAGCCTGCTGATGTAATAACATTTGAAAGTCTCAACTTGTTAACAATTGATCATGAGACTATCACATGTTCTTATGTTGATTTCATCAGCCAAGCACAGATGAAGCAGGAAAGGAGCCCCTGCTCTGGTAAAGGGGATAGATAATTCATTTTTATATTTTTTTCTAAAGTGCAAAGTTTTTTGCAAAATGGCAGTAAATTGCTCTAAAAAATAAGAGAATTGAAGAATATAGCATTTTGCCTACTTGCAGAGCCGCACCCATCTAAAAAAATGTCTGCCTATGCATTAGCAACATATGCACCTAGTTTGCGACAAGTCATCAACATCACTGAGTATTTGCACCTATAGCACATGTTCCAGCTATCTATATAAAGGAATTTAACAGAGGCATAAAGTAAACCCTGTGTGTCAGCTGGGAACAGTGTACTTAGCACATCACTATCCGTGCTAATTGCAGGCTTAAGAACAAGTGTCCTGAGCGATTGTTACCCTATGAGACTACATACACCAGCGTCGACAGTCTTCCCAAGCCTGCCCCTTGAAAATCTGAAGTGCTATGAAGTGGAAAACGTATGTGTTTATCTGCTAATCACCACACTCCTAATTACCCAGAATCACTGATTGCCTGTACTCTCCTTTCCACATAATATAAATTGTCAGTGAATTACTCTATGACCAAATGTGGCACCAGCATGCAATGTAAATTCCCTGTACTACAAATACATATATTTGGAATTGACCATAATATTTGAGCATTAATCACATGTGATATAAATCCATTATAGAAATATATTTTCATGAATACAGCCACTTTGCTGTTCCCAGCTCGGGCAGTTGATAATTACTGGTAAAGAGCTATTTCCTGACTATGGGCAGTTGGTGAATACAGATGATGTGCTACTTCCAGGCTCTAAGCAGCTGGTGATTACCGATACTTTGCCAGTTCCTGGTTCCAGGCAGTTGGTGATTACTGCCACTGTGCTAGTTCCTGATTCCAGGCAGCTGGCACTTGTTGCCAGAGTGCCAACTACTGGCTCCAGGTATTTGCTAACCATTTGCACAATATTGGCACAACATTGGTTCCTGACTTTTCGCAGTTTACAGCGATTACAGGCGTTGTGCCAGTTCCTGTCTCTGGGCAGCTATCTGACACAGGCACCCATACTAGTTCCTGACTTTAGGCAACTGATGATTACAGGCACCATGCCAGTTCTCCCTCCAGGCAATTGTTGATTTCTCCTGTAAATTAGTCATATATCATTAATTGCCCAAAATATTTGACCATAGATAACATAGGTTGTATTTATAATAGCATATACTAGTAATTACCCTTAATGTTTGTCCCTAACTGGCGTGTTATAGAAATCACAATATTATTTATTTTATTATTGATTGCCCTGGTGTTTGAACCTAAATTGTGTTCAATATTAAGTCTGTGTACTATAATTGCAAACAGTAACTACTGATATGGTATTATAATAGCATATACTGTTGCTTGTCTGCATTGTGTCAACATATGTAGCATGTGAAAATAAACAATCGTGAAAAAGACGGCGTTAGAATAACATAGAGTGAACCAAAAAAGTGCATAAAATGTGAACAAATTAAAAACACATACAGTAGGCAGCTTCACGTCTTTAAATCATCTATTTGCAGATGAAACCCTAAAAGATGCGCCACACATAGTGTTAAATTTTCCAATATAGGGGTGACTTTCTGGCTTTCTGGTTAATATTGATCCAATCTCTTTTTACCATTTGATAAAATACTTTACCCTTATGATTCAATAGGGTAAAATGGAACCCTATTGAATCCAAAGGTTCAATAAGGTAAGATGATCTGATCAGTTCCTTGCTCGGATCATTCGGCAGATATACTATCTAATGCTGTGGAGGAGGTCCTTTGTCACTTCTACAGATAAGCTCTTGATTCATATATTTTTGGTACGAGGCTATACACTTATTTATGTGGATTGCACCCCTATATTGGAATATTTAACACTGTGTGGCGCTTCTGTCTTGTTTTTTTGCATATGTAGCATGTGATATAAATACCTCTACAAAAATTGCATATTATTTATTACCCATACTATAAACATAAGTAGCTTGCAACCCAAGTCCGGGTGATATAATTGTCCACCGCCAACTGCTGATCTTGTCCCAGCACAAATAGTATGTGATATCAGTCACTGCATTTCAATTGCATACCTTACCACTTACCAGCACTAATAAATAGAATTGCATGTGAGATAACTTCCTGCACTACCATTGCCTATATTACCCATTTCCAGTACTGCTTAAATTTCAAACCGGAAGTGATCTAAATCCCTGCCCAATAAAAGAATACATTGCTAAATGTCAGCACTGATTAAACATGTATACCATGAGCCATAACTCCCTGCATTATGATTGGACATAATCATCATGCATTGGTAGGACTACCGTTGGTGAGGGAGTGCGGCCGATACATTACCCAAAGGTGAGGGAGCCTGGCTGTGTGTCACGTCACCCCCTCCCCCTTTCCTCCATGAGGCCCCCGCACATCCTTTAGGATCCTGCAGTATTTTCCGATGGACCCTCTCTACTCTGAAAGGAGCAGAGTACTCTCTGAGCAGTGCGAGTGCCGGACCGCAGATGCTTAGAAGAAGCCCCCACTCAACTCTATTCACAGTGGACGGCCCAGAAGACTACCTTGACATTGTTGGCCAGCTAACTAAATTTTGCTATGGTGCCAAGTGATTCACTATTCTGCCCCTTTATCATGCTTGTATTGTTTGCATACATTGTTTAATCCAGGCACTTTCAAAGAAGAAGAGATATGCGCACTCTGCTTTATGATGCCAGTGGCACGACAGCCCAGTCAACTTCCTCATTCCCCGCAGTAGTCATGTCCCACTTGCTGATTCTCTTAGTTTGCATTACATGGAATCTAACGCAAATGAAACCAGATAATTATATCTAAAGGAATAGCATATAGAATGCTTTGGTATTTCACAAGCCACTCTGTGTCTCACGGTGAAGTATTGACGCATAAATTATTTAGAAGTGTTTCTTTAAATCTCCTCTGGCTCCTCGTCATATCTTCCGTGTGTGGGAATACCTAGTTAATTAAGTTTCAGAGCACAACAGGAGGCAAGACTTTAATCAAGTAATCTGTCTCTGCATTACAAAAACTAAAGAAGAGACAGATGCATGTGTTTCTCATATTCCCCAGTCAGGCACCTAGTATAAAAACTCCCTATTTGGGTGTAGAAAAACAAAAACAAAATTCACCCCTTATCCCAGTGGATACATTTTGTGGTTTTAAAACACAGAACATCTGGTAGTTTAAAGCATGGAACAGCAGTTTACTGATTAATTGACCTCTTTAAAATGCTGAACCACCAGAATAGCGCATCTATCACTCTGTAATTTTATGGAATGATATATATGCTTGCATATATTCCACATTCCTTTAGACATATTTTTTCACGTGTGCAGAATAACAGATTATGGGGTTCAATGCAAACTGGAGGGGCAAGGGAAGCAGCCTGCCAGTGGAATCGTCATGCCATGAAATTGTATTTATAGATCTAGTTTTGGATTTCTGCGTCAACATAACATCCACTTCAGACTGCACAAATAATTAAATGAATTTATCTAAATCTTGGTGTGCTCCACTAATTTCTTGCAGTATAGTTCTGGATTGCTAATATATTTCACACAGCTCTGTATTATATGTTACTGTTATATATACTATGGCTGTATTTTACAGCCAGAGTGTTTTATGCATTAACGCCATATGCCTACAGAAATTCCCCTGCACCAGAACTTCCAAAGCAATTTATTTTTCTGTGTGGCGCCGTAATATCATTCACTGTCATCTACAGCACCGCCTTATTCATCAGCGTTTTATTTCCTGGAAATGAAAATAATTATGCCAATGCCATGCAAATTTCTCACCTGCATCTGCCTGAGGAAAAGACAGTGTGAGTCTAAGATGCCATACATGAGCTTCAGTTGTCATTTCCTATGTACAAAACTATATTTTATAAGAAGTACATAAAAATATGCGGTTCATAGCCAATATTAAGGTACTTTTCCAGAATAGTAATTTTATCCAGGTTATGATTTCATGTGTTGTACTTGGCAAATCGCTGTCACAGTTAGTAATTTGACTGAATATTAAAGAACAAAAATGGGGTGTATGGATTTTCATTTGCCGTTGTGGAAAGGCTAGTGGATAGTTTTGCTATGGTTCCCACAAGCTGGGATTGTTATATACATGCAGAAAAAGATCTTCTTACAATATGTGCTATAGTGTAGCTGTCCATTAAAGTGAAGATAATTGCTGGTAATTAGGTAATATTTTTAGGCCTGTCATTGAGGTGTCACAGTTGTAAATTTCCTTGCTTACTTAATTAAAAGCAGTGTTATATGATGATCCACAATTAATCAAATCAATATTCTTTATGTTTTAAGATTAGTGTGGTCTTAGGTCACACTTCCTCCAATTAACACTGAACTTATCTGTTTAACTACTCCTAATGATAACTATGTTTTCATGGAAGACCTTTGCGTGTACAGATCACCCACTTTTTTCTAACCATCATTATAGGCTCATTTCAACGAGACAAAGGTTAATACTCATGTGAATGTATTGCTATAAACAGACTAATGGCAAATTAGAAGCCCACAAGTAAAGGGGGATCTAGGAACGAGGCATACAAGACTTTGAGAAGTAAATTTTATAGACTTATCAAGAATTTTTTTTAGATTTTTTTATACTACTGTATACCTAGAATACCAATCATTTGAAATTTCGAACGCATGAGGGATTGTTTTATTTTCTAACTTACTGAACAACTTCCAGAAATTTCTTTGTAAAGAATCATATTGAAAACAAATTGCAGAGTTAAAAATATAGTTTTAGGCGGAGCTTAGTAATTTAATATTAAAATTTAAATTATATTGAATAAGGAAAGTAATACATGTCAAAACTAATTGTAACTGATATAAGTCTAATTAATTATTTTGGAATTATACCAATTATACCTTTTACTGCTATGTTATGTTGCGACTATACTATAAAGCTATTCTTTGAGGAATAATGCTATGCAAACTTCCTGACATTGGCTTGTACCGTGCTACCCTTAGCCAGAGGGACCTCTATAATATGAAAATATATTCCAGCAAGAAGCCCGTGAGCTTTCTTTTTTGCCTAGGCCTACACCAACAAGTAGTAACACATCAATGAGCAAATCTACTAAGTACATATCCATGTCAGTCACCAACTTAACTACAATGTATTACAAGTGAGGACAAACTATAAATGTATTGTAAACACAAGTCAACACTTATAAATACATTTTAGATGTTTACATCTCAGTGTGATGTCTTCATGAAAGTTCTGGATGTACTCTGTGGCACATTGAGAGGAATTGCATATAATACATATATAATCCAGTACAGTTAGAGATAAGCTAATATACCATACTACTATACCGACCACACTGGCAGTTTACTTGTTTAAACCCATAAATGTTATTTAATATATGCTTTGTGTTCATTCTTTTGCATGTGTGCTTTACTTAGTTAACTCTTTGGGCCTGATTCATTAATGAAAGTAAGACAACAACAAGGAGTAAAACTTCTCCTGGACAAACCATATTACAATGCAAGGGGAGTAAATTAGTTCATTATTTTGCATATAAGGGAAAATACTGGCTACATTTTCATGTAGCACACAAATACTTGGTAGCTTTATTTTTACACTGAAATTTAAAGTTGATCTAGGACATATCCTATCCTAACTATAAATCTGCCATCACATTTTAAATTTACCTTCCCCTCCAATGCAACATGGTTTTGCCATGGTGCAAAGTTACTTCTTTTTCTTGCTGTAATTTCCTTAATGACTCAAGCCCTTTGTGTTTAAGTATTACCTTCCTAGAATTATTTTCTAAATTTTACTCTCTTAGTTATGTGTTTACACTCAGGCCTGTCCAACCTGCGGCCCTCCAAATGTTGTGAAACTACAAGTCCCAGCATGCCCTTCCAGCTATCAACTGGTTGTCTACTGGCAAAGCATGCTGGGACTTGTAGTTTCACAACACCTGGAGGGCCGCAGGTTGGACAGGCCTGGTTTATAGTAAATATGTGAATCATTATATAGTATTCATAAGCACAGCATAGCAGCAATCCTAGACATGGGACTAATGAAACAATATATTATGATACATATAGCTTCCTTCTGCCGACATACACACAGATTCTAATATACATTTATACAGTACATGCAGATAGTCAAAAACTCTGTTACATGAAACCCATCACAGTGGTCGAAGAGACTTCTACAAGGACAGTTCACATTCAGATAGGGAACTACATTTAGTTTTTGGAAGCTTACCTTTGCTAATTCATTTGAGCAAGGTTGTATTCAGTAGTTATTATAGTAGTGTTTCCCCTTCAGAGGAAGCCACTCCTTATTTTCATGGAGGGCATCTCTCTCATCACAGGGGAAATATAAATATATATATATATATATATATATATATATAATGCGTACTTATTAGATGCACCCATGGCTCAGAGTCAAGGTGGCTGCATGTAGATAGCCTGTCTGCTGGAATTCAGGTAACCCAAGCCTTGACTGTCTTTGATCTGTTGAGTTAAGGGTGCTACACACATAGTGATTGTTGTTTTACATGAACTTTGACAAAGACACAAAAACATTCAAGATGGAGATTTTTAACCTCTTGCAACCATGAGCCCACACAAATTTATGTGAATTCAGTGGCACAAGTAATGCCAATATGAATATTACTTGAAAAATGCAGTCCTGTATATTTCTAAAAGATTGTACACATTATAACATAGGAAGTTACACAGCTTTTCTCTGTAAAGAGGAACAGGATTCGACCGAGAACTGTCATTTAGCTAATAGTTCACAGGCTTTGAATGATTTCTCTATACTGTATCTACAATTCTACAGCATAACCTTTTTTTCTTTAAATGAGGACAGTACCGACTGTGACTCTTGCACACTTACATAATAGAGCAGGTATCCTTAATTTCAATGTCAGCACATCTCCTCTGTTGACATACAATTACGTGCTGATATCCATTGCTTTGGTACCTCATGCAATACACACTTTCAGAGCTATTTGAACAGCATATAATGGGTATTTATTGACTCCACACAGTGAAGGCAGTCATTTTATGGGCTGAAAGAACAATTAATTTTCATTTGTAAACATCCATGGATATCCAGAGAAAAATAAACTGCTCTGCTGGAGAATTTTCAGAAAGTATGTGTATCAGTTATGAAATACTTGCACAAAGAGAAGGACAACTAATACAAAAGATGTAAGAGAAAAAAATGTTTTACTTCATTTTAATTAATACAGTTTTACAATAGTCTGGAATGCGTAGGAACCCCAATACAAACCTGCCTAGGGTGACTATCAATTCAGTTTCTAGACATTTTTCACATCAAGGTGCTTAGGACACAATGTCTTCTGTCATGCACAGAGAGGTTCCTAAGAATTCCTCACCCTGTACGGTCATATATTTACTCTTGGAAATAATTATAGTCCAATACTAATGTCAGGCAGTAGTACGCGAAGTATAAAATATGTGATTATTGTTTATATAGTAACACCATATTACGCAGTGATTTCCAGAGAATTTTTAATCATTCACATCAGTTCCTTACTATATGATATTAGGTGACACCATATTGCGCAATGCTTTATAGAGCACTGCCATATTGTACAGTGCTTTACAGAGCATATTTAATCGTTCACATAAAACAGTAGATGGCAGTAACACTATATCTAATGCTTTCATTATAAAGATATATTGCTTATATTCTGGTAGAACCAAAAACAATAGTCGGTCTGTTTCTAATTTCCCTACAATTAATTCCAAAATGTCTTACTTGATCTGTATCTCGTATAAGAATTTGCAAACATTCACTTATCTTATCTCTCTAATGTCTTAACTGCAGCATCTTAAAAACATAGGTTCATACATATAGTTCAAATAAATTAATTTGTAAATGTAATATATGATAGTGGTCAGGGCAGGCGGCAGACAAGTATGGTCAAAACAAACAATATCAGTGACAAGCGGAATAGCAGCACAGCAAGAAGCCAGACACATGAACTCTATCACTGACAATGAGTATGTGTAACTGACAGCCTTATAAACCCACCTTTAACCAATCCCAAAAAATCAATCAACCCAGACCTCACAATATTAATGAATGAATGCTCCAAAGTCCAATGGAGATGTGTTTTGCAGCACTCCAGTCGGTGTTTGGCATTGTGCATGGTTATCTGAGGATTGTGTGCAGCTGTTCAGCCATGGAAACCCAAGCCATGAAGCTTCAGATAACCAGTTCTTGGCTGACATTGCTTCCAAAGGCAGTTTTGAACTCCGTAATGAGTGCTGCAAATGAGGATATTCAATTTATACACATTACAAGCTTCAGCACATAGCGGTCCCGTTCTGTGAGCTTGTGTGGCCTACCATTTTGGAGCTGAGTTGTTCTTGCTCCTAGACATCTCAGCTTCACAATATCAGCACTTACAGTTGATTGGGGTAGCTCTAGTAGGGCAGAAATTTGACAAACTCTCTTTTTGGAAAGGTGACATCACCTATGATGATCAGTACGACCCATCTGATGCTAATGTTTGACTATGGGAGAGTAGACAAGAATAACTAAAAGTTATGATTATGGAGGAAACAAATTAAATCTTTTTAATGTTTGATCATGTAGGATATATTAGGAAGTTTGTCTATTTTGTCCTTCTTAAATATTTTATTGTTGGTTCAGTACACATAGAAATGTTATTATTCAGGTGTGGTACACATTGACTTGTACCTAATAAAAATATCCACTTTCTAAAGTACATTCATTCTGAAGCAATCAAGTTCCTTCCATGACATGTGATTTCCAAATACTGTTGATCAATGGCTCCCCAAGGTGCTGTTTCTCCAGGCAGATGCTTTTTCCTTCTCTTTAGTTGAGAATGGCAGCTACCCCAAAATGACTCTGCTTTAAATGATACATTACTTAATATGTATGTCGCGTTTCATGTACTGCAGTTTTATCAGCATACAAGATCTTGTACTCATAAACGCCTCGTGTAGCTGCACTGCAAGTGAGAGAATAGGACTCAACTCCATGGGTTTATTTCTCTGCAGAGAAAAACGGTTCAGTGCACATTGAATAGGAACCTGTTTATAGACAAGATTTCTAAATTCATAAGTACAGTTATTTTTCCTAAATCCATTCTTTTGGAAGCAACTATATTTACTAATGTCTTTCCAATATTCTTGGAAAAATGGATATTCTTCTGTAGAAACTGTATTTTGGGAGGCATTCCTGGTACAGCAGGAGGTTGTAGCGCTTTTTTGAATTACAAAATTTCCTGATTTTTGAACATCCTCTAAATTGGCACTTTTTGATTACCTGTACTTACGGTGGGCTTTTTTTGTGCCATTTATATACCTTATATAATTTCTACCGACACCAAAAAACAATGCAATTAAAATCTTAAAATGTACAAGTAAAGATAGCCTTTATGTCCAAGTCAACCTATAAATGAGGCCTTAACAAGTGGCATATTAGTAGAAACAAGTATAAGCTGTAATTAATAGGAATGCATCTAGGATTTAATTTAGGATTCACATGAATCCTAAGGAGTTTTTTTTTTTTTTTGTTTTTTTTTAAGCAAGGTTCAGGTTTTCAAATCCTTAGGATGCAACCACCCGAATCCAGATTTCCATTAGATTTTACTACTAATACCACTTTCACATTGCCGCCCCTGCAATATCCCGGGTGTCTCATGCCGGGTCATGGACTCATGAATTTCCCGGGTCAACTCTGTTCATACTGAACCCAGGCCTGCCCTGGCAATAAGTGTCAGTCATCACAAGAGGAGCTTTGATTGGCTGAGAAATGGTGAGGCCATATAAAGAGGTGGCACTACTCTTTCTGCTGGTGTGGTCATGCATTTTTGAGTCTTGTTTTC
The DNA here is from genome assembly GCF_038048845.1 of Mixophyes fleayi. Lineage (NCBI taxonomy): Eukaryota > Metazoa > Chordata > Amphibia > Anura > Limnodynastidae > Mixophyes > Mixophyes fleayi. The sequence continues at coordinate 294,972,567 of NC_134403.1, read as the reverse complement.
AAAGTAACATTAATTTATTTACCACCTGCTGCTGGCTACATCCTTTACTGTGTCTGTGATTTGGGTTTTCTGATTTCCTCCTCTCCTTTAATGGCCAGCAGCTCAAACACTTCTTCCTTTAGCCAGTGTATCATGCTTTCTCCTATCTCTCTTCTCTGCAGCACTGAAATGACCTCATCATTGCAGGACAGTGGCTAAGTGGTTAGCACTTCTGCCTCACAGCACTGGGGTTATGAGTTCGATTCCTGACCATGACCTTAGCTGTGTGGTGTTTGTATGTTCTCCCCGCGTTTGCGTGGGTTATCTCCGGGTGCTCCAGTTTCCTCCCACACTCCAAAAACATACTAGTAGGTTTATTGGCTGCTATTAAATTGCCTTTAGTCTCTCTCCGTCTGTGTGTTTGTATGTTAGGGGGCTTAGATTGTAAGCTCCAATGGGGCAGGGGGACTAATGTGAATGAGTTCTCTGCACAGCGCTGCGGAATTAGTGGCGCTCTATAAATATAGATGATGATGATTCTCCAACGTCGCTAATCCCCCAATCAGCTTCTTTATGTGAGACCCGGGTTCAAAAACCTGTGTTGCACAGTTCACACTGCAGGCAACCTGGGACCGACATGGGAATAACCCTCCAAAAGTCCCGGGTCTAATTCCTGGGTCGGGATTTTGCACTGACCCCCTTTCACACTGAGCCTCGACGCGTGTCGTCGGAGCTCACCCCTGGAAAATCCTGGGTTTTTTAGTCAGTGTGAATTGGGTATTACTTCCATCCTGCTTAATTTTGGCTTTGCTACATCTCTAGTAATACATTTTGGGGTGTCTTAAAGGGGCAGAAGCACTGGCATTTTTACATTTGCTTGTATAAACATTCTATGTCGGACCACAATTACACAAAGCCTCTAAAAAGACAATCATAAAAATGTGAATGAGAGTGTGCACCTGTTTGCACCAAACCAACAAATAGGCACATATGCTCAAAAAAGGATTTTATTCTTGTTTGTAACTGTCCCCCAAATACTTTTTTGTTGCCAGTGAAGTAATTAAATAACAAAGATAAAATTGCCAAATGATGGACAATGAGACTAATGAGCGATAGGGAGGAGGTTTACCTTGATCTGATGAAGCTTATAGCAACTCGCTGCATGCCCCAATTTTCATCAGAGCTAAAATACCTTAGCCACTCTAATTCCCCCAACTAAAATATTCACTATTCATTTTGTGTAAATAGCAGATGGGTCCTAAAGATAAGAGAATCCCTATCACATATAATTGACCTCCTCTAAATAAGGTAACATATTGCATTAATTTCATAATAAAGCCAATTAAAAAATTTCTTTTTTTGTGTTTTTTTTTTCTTCGGTAAGAAGCTAATGTGTTTGGTATAAGTAGAGTATTGGTATAAGTAGAGTATATCTTTAAAATGAAAACAGTATAGTATATACACCTTTCAAAGAAAGAAATAGAAGAGGTGATTTCTGAAAACTAAATTGCTGAGAGCACTTTTTGCAGTTTCCTGTGCTCCAGTTTCCATAAATGTCCACTTCCCATAGTTCCTTTTCCCACTGTAGAAAAGGCTTCAGCCTCTGCATTTGTACTAGCCACCTGACAGAGGGCGATCTATTGTATGCACGCTATCAGGCAAAGGGCTTTGTATCGTACACTAGCCATTATGCAATGGTGACAGTGTTTTATACTAGTCATCAGGCAATGGATCTGTATACTACATTAGTTACCAAAAAATGGGCTTGTTTTTTTAATTGAAAGCAATAGGTCCAGTTCTGTACACTGGTCATTCCTGCTGAGCAACAGGTCATGCCTGGCCAGGAAAGACAAGTGACCATCCCTGTGTGGCAGCAAGGAAGCAGTGATGCCTGACTTACTTTCTCCTTTCACTTTCACTGTAGAGGAGTCTTGAATTATTATCTTGAACTTGGCCAGGTGATGGGAAAAAATATAGGTCCATCTTTCCTCCGGACAGTATCCTTTCCAGTGAACTAGGTATGGAGGCTTACCCCAGAAAATATGAAAATCCAGGATAAGGCTAATTTCATACTCATACCCAGAAATCGTTTTAATGGGAGATGGGTGAGATGGTTCCTTGACGTATTCTTTGAGAACACAGTCTCCGTAAAGAAATATGGAAGGGGTTATGCACTCTGCGGGAAGAAGGTAAATGAAGCTTATAAGTTACAGGGTTGATGACTTGAATTCTGCTGCAATGGCCAATGAAACAAGTAGCTAGCTTCATACAGGGCAACCAAAGTTGTAAATAGCAGGTGGAAAGCCAGACTTTGTCTCCTGTGTGAAGGAAAGGCTAGCTTATTTGACGATGAACAGTAATCTGTTTGTACCATTAAGGGGACTCCATGAGTTTAATCCTGGCTTGATACCAAATGAGAGAAAATTCACGCACCATGGTGTCAGCTGCTGGAGCAGAGGAGCTGAAACTTGCATTGAAGTTAGGTAGAGTAGGATGGGCTACATAAAGAATAAAGAATGGTGAGGTACCAACAGACTCATGAAGGTGATTGCTGTAAGCAAATTTGGCCCAAGGGCGAAGATTGCTCCAAGTTGACTGATTCTCTGAGGAGTAGCAGCTTAAGAAGAGTTCCAAGTCTTGGTTGGCCCGTTCAGTCTGACCATTGGTCTGGGGATGATACCCGGAAGAGAAACTTAAATTCTTGCAGAAGGCCCTCCAGAATATGGGGCCTGATTCATTACGGATGATCTTAAATGAAGAGGTATCTTATTTCAGTCTCCTGGACAAAACCATGTTACAATGCAAGGGGTGCAAACTAGTTTTCTGTTTTGCGCATAAGTTAAATACTGACTTTTTTCATGTAGAACCGAGGGTGCCAAACGGGGCATGTAGCATCAGGTTTGTTCTCCTTCCAGAGAGCGCTCCCTAAAATGGATGTCAACCTTAAGGAGATAAGGTTGTCCCAGTCAGAAGGTAGCTCCCTTGTGGCTAGTTTGTCCTTTATGCGTTCAGTTAGGCCCTGCCAGAAGGTTGTCAGAGGCCAAGGTACGAAATTGGACTGCGTACTGACCCATGGGAAGAGATCCCTGACGTAAGTTTAGCAGACTTGAGGCTGCAGAAGAGACACAACCGGGTGCATCGAAAATCATGCAGAATGTCGCAATGAAGGACATAGAATTCTGAAGAATCAGACAGAACAGTGCAACTCCCATAGGGAGGAGGCCCAGGGAAGAGATTGACAAGTGAGTAACGAAATGATGTATGCCACATTGGATCTCTCGGACGAGAAGTTCTCATGACTCCACTCAAACTGAATTGTGCATTGATTCAAAAAGCCCCTGCATTTCTTGGGGCGCTCCGTCATATTTCTCATGAGGCAGTTGTGAAGTCTGTAGACGGAGCTGTCAAAGCAGCAGTCTGTGAAGAGAATAGGGAACTCTGGAGGAAATCCAGGCGAGAAACCACCCCTTAAACACTCTGCAACAAATGTGCCTGATCGGCCTCCTGTTGTTTTACCAGCTGAGCCAGATGAAGGAGCAGCTCACTGGTGGAATGTTCAACAGTACCATCGATCATGGCCAGTGTATAGTGTCACGGATTTAGGCAGGAGATGAAACCTACTTGTTAGTATTCACACTACTGAGCAAGGAGACGCGGAGTCTTATGTGCCTCTGATGTTCCCCTTAGCTGCAAGTGAAGTGCAGGTTGCAGTTCTCCAAGTCAGTTACTAGGAAAGTGATCAGAGACGGTCAGACGGTCCAGGTTCAAGCTAGCTGGGGGATAAGTGCAGAATTGATATCCAAAAAAATGGTTGGGGAAGCCAGAGGTCAAAAGCCGAGAGGTAGCTGCAGTACAGGAATCAAAACCATAGTGAGAAGTCACAAACAAGCCGCATCAGGAACCAAGGGATACTGGGTGCTAGGAATAAGGAGAAGGTAGCAGGTACAGGACATTGGAACTGGATGTGTGCTGGAGCAAGGTGAGACCTATTATTCTGGTACCCTAATGGTGCCAGAGTCCTGTTTAAATAGAGTAAGTAATTGAGAATCTCCTGTGACGTTACAGACCATGCCGAAGCTATGTCTGGCCGGAAAAAACTGGTGACCGTAACTGCATGGCAGAGAGGAAGCAGGGACAGCGCCTGACAATAGATCATTGCTGGTTTTAATGTGTTAAAGGGAAAAGGGACTCACTTGCAGCGTGATAGAGTATTCCATTTTGACATTTTTACCTTGTGTTTGTTCAGCCACTTATCGTCAGTAGGCTGCAGGGATAATACATATTTTTGACTACAATATCTGTTCATGGCCAGATTGAAGCAGTAAAATATATAGCCGTAGACGTATATGATGCGTTTGCAGCAGTTGAGGTGAGAGGTTTGAAAACCTTGTTAATAGCAGAATTTTTAATTTATAATCAATAGAAAAATATATTATTTTTTAAACTGCTGATACATCAATGTTTTTTTTTTTTACTACAATGATCCTACACAGGACGTAAACATCCACAATTAACTTTCTGAACGGAAACTTGCAAATACCATACCAATACCTTCTCTGCCTGTGTTACACCACAAAATCTTTATTGTTCATCTGATTCAAATTGTTTAAGAGTTTCAGATAAATCAGTTTAAGTACAATGACAGCCTTTGCAAGTAGGTTAAATGCTTGATTGATTCCCTGCATCTCCAATTATCCTATGTCTAATTGAAACTTGTGTTTTTTCTCACTACTCTCCATTAAAGAAGCATGACTGCGGTGTCCAGGTCTTTGACCCCTGCCAGTAAAGCTGAGACTTGCAGACTGCAACATGATTGATGTAGTTGTCTATTAGACCAAGTTTTTGCGGTGACATCAGACTGTTCAGTATTGTTTACAGTGTGATATTATGAGCTTACCACATATTTGTATGTACTGCTTGCACACTTTAAACGAAATGGTTTATTTATTAAAATAGAACAAGTAAAGTATGAGCTGTAACCCATAATATAATCTTTAATTAGACTATTTTAGACTACTGAAAGCTGGTATGTAATTGGCTGCTGTCGGTTACAGTGCATCATTGCTCTCTGCCCTGTATCATTATATAGACTTTCTGTGGATCAAATCTACAGATGTATTGGCTTCTGATCACTGCAACAACCTTGCTCCCTCCATTGTATTTTAGTGGTAGCAGGGTAGGATTATATGCAAATTACATGGTCTTTATTCTGTGCAACTAGCAATCGATTGCTCCATTCAGCAAAAAGAAATGTGCTCTAACTCACCATATATTTTACATTCAATAAAACAGCAATGGGCTCGCTTTCATGAATTTAATTCAGTTGTGTAACATGCTGCAAAACTGTATGACTTGTAAGAATAAGAATTAATTTGATGCCCATACAGCTTCAATTCACCATACCAGTATTGGGTCTTAGACTACTGATGATCTCAACTTTAATAGGCCCAAGTATTGAGCCATGCTGGTCACATGAACAGTGTCATGGCTGTTGATATCCGTTAATTGGCCTAATATTGCAGCTTGTGTTGCCTGAAAACAACTGACAAATTGTCAAAATTGATAGAATCATTATAGGGCATGTTGAAATATGTAGTCCAGTGGTAATTGCTTATTGTGTTCGGTTATCTTTCGAAAGAAGCCCTGTGACACCAATAGAGGTCTGGCAGTTTAGCTCTAGTCCTATGTCAGGAATCTAGGATGTATGTTTGTAAATATTGGTTGCATTGCAGTAGAAGGAACAACACACAAGAACAGTCTTTAGTGAGAAGTTATACTGTACTCTTAATACAGAGGACGAATCTATGGATTCAGCTAGTAACAAGTCCAGGGATTAGTAAACAATACAGAATCAAAGAAAGTAATCCTCCAACAACCAAGGGACAAAACCAGGGAAGGTAGTTTTCCGAGAGCTAGGGGTCAAAGCCAGAGAAGGTAGTCATCCGAGTGTCAGGGGTCAAAGCCTAAGAAGGTAGTCGCCTTAGAAACAAGGGTCAAACACAGAAAGATAGCCTGATAACAATAAGATCTGTAGTAGTGATTCCAAGAGAGAAGTTCAATAAACTGTCAGTCGTTATTCCAAAGAAGCTTATTATATAGGCCTGAAATAAGCCTCAGATGTTGGTAGCTAATTACTAGCAGCAGGTCATTTGGCCATTCCCTGATGCAGGTTTGCAAAGGATGCAGCAGGTTATTAACGGAGTATGTGGTTCACTGTTCAGAAACTGCATTGCTGAAACCCAGAATTGGCAGTTTAAATCCAGCATTGGTGTCAGGTGGCATGAGAAACACTGTGTCTGTCGCAGCACAATAGCCATCCATGTTTAAAAAAAGGTGTGATCCCAAACGATAACCCCTGCATGCAACCGGTGAAGATCTTAGAGCATATGATACTTTTGGACCAACCATAGAGTAATTCCATAGACAAAAAACCTTACGGTTTAACATGTCCGATTAAGGTTCCTTACACACCATCTAAAATGTAAGAAAACTATTGAAACTCTTCCACTCAAACTCCAAAAAGCAATGAAATTACGACGATTAAGGCAGAAGCCTTAATGGACATGTTCCTTGAGCAATACAGACATGGTATGTCATCACATCCTGTGGTTAGCTGCAGATTCAGCACTATCATGGAATGAGATTGCTGTCACTCACAAAATGGTGGAGCTGCTAATTCACAGATTTGTGTGTTCACTGGAATACACACATACAGTACTATTACATTTTCTTAGTTTAGCTTTATCGTAGTTTAGGGCCTGGGTGTCTTAGAAAGAGACAGTAAAGCAACTTCATAAAAAATTAGAACTACAAAATCCCTACATAGCGTTTCTCCCTCCAAGACTGTGCCTGCTTATTAAAGATACCTGCAGAACATAGCTCATCACCAAACAGTATCTTCTCCCGAAAGATCCCTGCAGAGCATTCCACCACCCAAAACACTTCCTGCAGCTGACAGACCCCTGCAGAACATCCTTACACTCAACATACTACCCTCTCCAGACAGATCCCTGCAGAGCATTCCTCCCACCAACACTGTACCTACTCCCAGCAGATGCCTACAGAATATCCCTCCTCCTGAAACACAATACTTGCTCCTGACATACCCTTGTAGAGCATTTCTCCCTCCAAGACTGTCCCTGCTCCTAAAAGATACCTGCAGAACATAGCTCATCACCAAACAGTATCTGGTCCCGAAAGATTCCTGCAAAGCACCACTCCATAACCAACAGCATTTCGCTCACATTACCCCATGTCTACCAGCTTTTCCCTCACATGCCACCCAACTCACCAGCAATTCTCTCACATTCCAACCTCTGCTCCGCCAGTGACAACTTCCCAATTCAAAGAGCCTTCTCCGATCACTGTACAAAATAGAGCCTTTTAGTGAAACCTGCACCACACAAAAAATCTTCTTGTGACCCCTACACTTGATAGAGAATCCCATAATAAAGAGAATCTTCATCTGACCGCTGCACAATAGGTAGTGCCTTCACATATCCATATACAACACAAGGAGCCATCCTCTGGTCCTTGCACAACACAGAGAGCCATCCTCTGGTTCTTGCACAACACAGAGAGCCATCCTCTGGTCCTTGCACAACACAGAGAGCCATCCTCTAGTCCTTGCACAACACAGAGAGCCATCCTCTGGTCCTTGCACAACACAGAGAGCCATCCTCTGGTCCTTGCACAACACAGAGAGCCATCCTCTGGTCCTTGCACAACACAGAGAGCCTTCCTCTGGTCCTTGCACAACACAGAGAGCCATCCTCTGGTCCTTGCACAACACAGAGAGCCATCCTTTGACCCCTGCGCAATACATAGAGCCATCCTCTGACCCCTGCATAATACAGAGAGCCATCCTCTGACCCCTGCGCAATACATAAAGCCATCCTCTGACCCCTACACAATACAGAGAGCCATCCTCTGACCCCTGCGCAATACATAGAGCCATCCTCTGACCACTGCGCAATACATAAAGCCTTCTTCTGATCCCTGCACAGCACAGAGAGCCTTCCTCTGACCCCTGCTCAACACAGAGAGCCATCCACTGACGCCTGCACAACAGAGAGAGCCATCCTCTGACCCCTGCACAATACATAGAGCCATCCTGTGACCCTGTACAACACAGAGCAAATACAACACAACACAGAGGGGGGGGCAGGACATGGGTGCTGCATGGGGGGGGGGGAACAGGACATGGGTGCTGCAGGGAGGGGGGACAGGACATGGGTGCTGCAGGGGGGGAGAGAGGACGTGGGTGCTGCAGGGGGGAGAGAGAGGACGTGGGTGCTGCAGGGGGGGAGAGAGGACATGGGTGCTGCAGGGGGGGGAGACAGGACGTGGGTGCTGCAGGGTGGGGGGGGCAGGACATGGGTGCAGCAGGGGGTGAGAGGACATGGGTGCTGCAGGGGAGGGGGAGAGGACATGGGTGCTGCGGGGGAGCAGGACATGGGTGCTGCAGGGGGGGTAACAGGACATGGGTGCTGCGGGAGGGGGAACAGGACATGGGTGCTGCAGGGAGGGGGACAGGGCATGGGTGCTGCAGGGGGGGGACAGGGCATGGGTGCTGCAGGGGAAGAGAGAGAGGGCATGGGTGCTGCAGGGGGAGAGAGAGAGAGGACATGGGTGCTGCAGGGGGGGAGAGAGAGGACATGGGTGCTGCAGGGGGGGAGAGAGGACATGGGTGCTGCAGGGGGGGAGAGAGAGGACGTGGGTGCTGCAGGGGGGGAGAGAGAGGATGTGGGTGCTGCAGGGGGGAGAGAGAGAGAGGACATGGGTGCTGCAGGGGGAGGGACAGGACGTGGGTGCTGCAGGGTGGGGGGGACAGGACATGGGTGCTGCCGGGGGTGAGAGGACATGGGTGCTACAGGGGAGGGGGAGAGGACATGGGTGCTGCAGGGGAGGGGGAGAGGACATGGGTGCTGTAGGGAGGGAGAGGACATGGGTGCTGCAAGGGGGGGAGAGGGCATGGGTGCTGCAATGGGGGAGAGGACAGGGGTGCTGCAGGGGGGAGAACATAGGTGCTGCGGGGGTGGGGGAGAGAGGACATGGGTGCAGATATATACATAATTGGCCGGTATATATAGATGTATATATAATATAGATATAGGGCCAAGTAAGCCTCACCAACAGCACAGATCTTGCTTTTCTGCTCCCGGTCTCCAGCCCCAGGCTCTGGTCCCCAGACGTAGCAGCACACCAGCTGGCTGGGTTCTAGATGATAAGTCCTGAAAGTCGTCCCCCAGGGCCTGTATCTTGGTCTCCTCCGCCGCCGAGGAGGGGGCCCGCCGGACTCCTACCGTTTACACCGCCAGGTGCTCGCACAGGAGCAGCGTCACCCGGCCGGCTCCCAGAGTTGCTGCACACAGCGCTGCAGATGTAAGGGAGCTGACCGAGCCGGAGCACCTGGAGGAGGAGGAGACGGAGAGGGGCATCAGATGGCAGCGGTAAGAGGAGTTGGAGAGGGGGATCAGATGGCAGCGGTAAGAGGAGTTGGAGAGGGGGATCAGATGGCAGCGGGAGGAGGAGACGGAGAGCGGGATCTGATGGCAGCGGGAGGAAGAAACCGAGAGGGGGATTTGATGGCAGCGGTAAGAGGAGTTGGAGAGGGGGATCAGATGGCATTGGTAAGAGGAGTTGGAGAGGGGGATCAGATGGCAGCGGGAGGAGGAGACGGAGACGGAGATCTGATGGCAGCGGGAGGAGGAGACGGAGTTCTGATGGCAGCGGGAGGAGGAGACGGAGATCTGATGGCAGCGGGAGGAGGAGAGAGGGGGCGAATAACCTGTTGTTACTAATAGTGATCTTGCTTGTGTTTAGTACCTTTAGGCACTTCAACCATGGCAGAGTGCTCCTGGCGGTATGCTAGGGAGGTCGATTGCCCCCCTTCCTGAATCCGTCCCTGCTGCTGGGGCTGCACTGCAGGCACACATAATAGTAAAGACATGCTTGGGATAGAGCGGAGTCATAGCAGTGGAGATGTGAGGAGTGGTGTGCTGGCAGGGGAGCGCTCTGATCCCACAGTACAGCAGATATCAAGCTAGTCAGGTTTGCTGTACAGAGCACTTTTAAATTTCCCACCCCCAGCCTCTGTGCAGCGAATAAATTAACTGACGTCACTGAGGGGCGGGAACTTTAAAATGGACTCTGTAACAGCCTCCTCTGGCATCGCACGGGGGATTAAACTTTAAAATAACAGCGGCAACAGGGCTAAAAATGATACAATGTGCCCCCCCTTAGTCCCAAAACATTAACCAGCCAATCTTCAGTCAACAAATATCTATAATTTGTCTGCAGTTTGCAAAAGAAAATCGGTATGCAGGGAAAGCACAGCCATATTTGTGCTCCCAAGTGAAGCCATTTTCAGTACACCAAGCACAAGACTCTATCAGACATGCGCAACGTTATGAAGTTATCTGAAATCCCGTATCTTTAAAATGGGGCATGTTTTACCATATTGTAAAAAAAACTGTAACTTTCTCAAACTTGTGAACCCTCAAAGGCACTCCTCAGCCCTCACAGCTTTCTAACAAAACTTACCGCGTGTCTTTAAACGCCCTGTACACTGAGTTACGCTCCCCTAAAAAACCCAGGAAAACGGCGACTTTTGCCAAACAGGAAGTAGAAAAAAAACGGGCAGATTTTGAATTTTAGATTGTTCCTAAATTGTCATTTTTTATTCTTTTTTTTCTGAAATTTCACATGCGGCACCTATGGACAGTTCTCCATTCGAATGCCAAATTTCAGTTTAATAGCTTTAATACTTTTTAAAATGTAGACCCTCAAACACCATGCCCCCCCTCTCACATATTCCCTATGGTTAAATGACGTTTTTTTAGATGTAACCTTAATGTAAGGGCACGTCTGTGCCCTTATAATTCAGGGACTGAATTAGCACAGGACTTGACAGCCAAATTCCCAAAATATTATCTAATTTGGCCACCACAATTTATGTTTTCTAGTTTTATCATTTCTAAGGGAAACAAAATTATTCTATCAGATCTTTCTAGAAGAGCACTGTTCCAGTGCTTTTGTAATTATAGTGGTAAATTTTTGCAAAATTTACTGGGGAGAACAACAAAACAAGTATTTAAATACACTGTAACAATCTTTACTTAGGCTATATCAGGTATTTATAAATGGTGCAGAATTGTCATTTTTCCAGAAAAATGTTTAAAATATTTTTCAAAAAAGTATGCAGGCTCAGACTTTAATTGAGATAACACATTAATAGCAATGTACTCCATCTGCCTTGTAATTTGAATAATTTCTTCTGTGATTTATTTTACATAATTAAAAATTATATCCTAAATATGTGAAGCTTAGAATTTTATCAGCCTTCATTGATGTGAATGATAAACACTGATGAAACAAGCCAGTTATTGAATATGTCTCTTGTATTCAATATGAGATTCAATTTAAAAAATTCTCTTGCTAATCGTTAAATTACATAGTGAAGAAAATAGTGATCCATGTTATATGACGGAGGAATCTACTAATGGTATAAATTTTAGAGGCCGCATCTGTGCTACAAGTATATACCCAATTGAAATGAATGGTTCATTGAAATCAATGGGTCTATTGAAATGAATGGGCAAAGTTGTCTGGAACTCCCCAGCTGTTTTTTCCCCACAACAGATTTATTTTATTTTTTTTCCAACAGAGATTCAATTTAGTCTCTGTTGATGTGGAATCAAAGCACCAACCAATCACAAGCAGCAAGTGTGGGGAAATGCTTATGATTGGCTGGCAGCAAGGGGTGCCTCTCTACAGTCATGGCCAAAAGTTTTGAGAATGACACAAGTTTTGATTTTCCCAAAGTTTGCTGCTTCAGTGTTTTTAGACTGGGGAGTTTCCTGGCCATGGACCCAAAATTTCGATGTTTTGATCCCCGAGCCACATAGTTATCACTTTTGCCTTATGGCAAGGTGCTCCATCATGCTGGAAAAGGCATTGTTCGTCACCAAACTGTTCTTGGATGGTTGGGAGAAGTTGCTCTTGGAGGATGTTTTAGTACCATACTTTATTCATGGCTGTGTTCTTAGGCAAAATTGTGAGTGAGCCCACTCCCTTGGCTGAAAAGCAACCCCACACATGTATGGGGTCTCAGGATGCTTTACTCTTAGCAGGGCCACAATCAGGTGGGTATGGGGGGTACTAGCATATAGGGCCCGAGCTCACCAGGGGGCCCGGACCTGCGCTGCACACAACAGATTTTTATGTTTTGCTTCTTTATGCCTGGTGGTCCAGTAGAAATGCTTTGTGGACAGCCTGTGCGATCTGTGCATGGACTGTCACATTGCATACTACTCACTGTGGCCTCATCATTCATTCATAGAATACTGTACTACAGCTTGTAGTACAGTATTTTATGAATGGATTGTGCGGCTGAAGTGAGTAGTATGCGATGTGACAGCCTGTGCATACACCACACAGGCATAGAATCACTGTAGGTAGTGGCAAGATCCTCTTCACCCTGTGACATCACAGGTCATGTGGCTGCAGCAGTCACATAGTACACCATGCATGAGCTTCTGGAAATCTTTCTGTTCCTGTGCTGTCAATGGGGGGAAAAAAAGTGAGACGGGGTAATGTATTGGGGAGGGAGCATGTGTATGTGTAAAGCTGCTGGGCAGAGGGAGCATGTGTATGTGTGCACATCATAGCAACACAGTCTAGTTTTACACATTATTTAAAGGGCAAAAACACGGACATAACTGTTATATGAACACAATCTGCAATACAAGTTAGTTTCTTTAAATAAATATATATTTGTGAATATTATTAGCAGAAGTGTGTCAGGTGTGTACCAGACCAGAAAATATTTGGGATAGTTGGGGAAAATGCTTTTCATAAACATGTCAAATTCTCTGTCAATAATCTGACTGAAGGATTCTGCAGTCATCCTCTTTTTCTCTGAAATGTCTGATAACAGATAAAAATAGCTTGTACTGTGCATAGAAAATACAAATACAATGTGAAATATTGCAAGTTTGGTAACGGTATGATCATTTTACTCATAGATTAATAGCTCTTTTATATAAAGAACTTGTTTTGTTAGGGATTTTGATCTTTTGCAATTATATTCCTCTTGAAATACGCTACCTGACGTGATAACCTCACTTTGTCTGGAGCGTATCACAAGCAGAATTTTCTTTTCTTGAGGTCTTTGACTAGTTAACACGGTCTTCACCTCTTAAATGTCCTAAAGCTTATTTTCAGCAACATATTCTTGCCTGTTTCAAGTGTATACAGAAAACCAAAACACATGTAAAATAATGCTTTCAATATACTACCATATTCCCATATTAATATTCCCATTCACAATATTTGAGAGTTTATAGAAAGTGACATTTAAACACTTCCTGGATGTTCATTGCGTTTCTACATTGTCACTGTACAGCTGCTGCCCTAAAGTAATCAGGCCTGATTATCCAATCGGCAGTCTAGGCTGCAGCTAAGGCCGCTGGGCTTTATGGGGGTCCAAAAAGTTTTGGACTGAAAAATTGTAACAAGGAGAGTGACAAACTGAAAATCATTTTGCGTCCAGTAAAGTAAGAAGGCGTTCAACTAATCTGTAGAAGAGTCTTTAACCTTTTTCTCTTTCATCCTATGAGGGACACTGGATATGCTATAGCCTGAGTTGACAGGAGTTTAGGCACTTTTGCATTTGCCCCCAACAATATAAGCTAACCACCGGGACGGGAGGCGGTGGGGGTGAGGGGCGGTCGGTGAGAGGGGGTCAGCGGCGGGGTTGGGGGGCCCTGCCTGTTTCATTTATACTGGGCCCCACAATTTCTGATGGCAGCCCTGACTGTTGGCATGACACAGGACTGATGGTAGCGCTCACCTTTCTTTCTCCAGACAAGCATTTTTACAGATGCCCCAATCAATCTGAAAGGGGATTCATCCGAGAAAATGACTTTACCCTAGTCCTCAGCAGTCCAATCCCTGTACATTTTGCAGAATTTCACTCTGTTCCTGATGTTTTTCCTGGAGAGAAGTGGCTTCTTTGCTGGCCTTCTTGACACTAGGCCATCTTCCAAAAGTCTTTGCCTCACTGTGCGTGCAGATGCGCTCACACCTGTCTGCTGCCATTCCTGAGCAATCTCTGCACTAGTGGTGCCCGATCCTGGAGCTGAATCAACTTTAGGAGACTGTCCTGGTGTTTGCTGGACATTCTTGGGCGCCCTAAAGCCTTCTTCACAACTATTGAACCTCTCTGTCCTTGAAGTTCTTGATGATCCGATAAATGGTTGATTTAGGTGCAATCTTACTAGCTGAAATATCCTTGCATGTGAAGCCCTTTTTGTGCAAAGCAATGATGATTGCACGTGTTTCCTTGCAGGTAACCATGGTTAACAGAGGAAGAACAATGATTTCAAGCACCACCCTCCTTTTAAATCTTCCAGTCTGTTATTCTAACTCAATATCCAATGTAGTTTTTGGGATGAAGTTCATTGTCATTAGCAAAGAGGGACTTTGAAATGACTTATAATTCATCGGATCACTCCATGACATTCTGGAGTATATGCAAATTGCCATCATAAAATCTGAGGCAGCAGACTTTGTGAAAAAAAATATTTGGGTAATTCTCAAAACTTGTGGCCATGAGTGTACTTTGGTCATTTAGCAGCAGACAACACTAGTGATTAAGTGTGTTATTGTGTCAAGATTAACCTTCCTTTAATGGACTACAACAGACCATACAGTAGAAAAAAAAGAAAATAAGATTTTATTTTTTAATTTTATTTGGGCTATAACGAATCACAAAGATTTTATTTTATCTTTTAATAAAGTGGTAAGTGAGCGGTTGAATGTATTTTAATTTTGTCTATGTTTACTTATTTTTAGTTAAGTTGTCAATGCAGGGGTCCTGATATTGTTAATTACCCGAGCCCAAGTATCACAGATGTGTCAGGAACAGTGAACAGTCCCGTTGGTTTTCAGTGGTGGGCTGGTGGTCTCTGTGAGAGGTGCATGGTTTTTCAGCTCTCCCCCATAGAGACACTCTGCTGCAATAGAAATATGCTGCCCGATTTCTTTTTTTATTAAAATTTTGCAAGAACTTTTCTAGATGTAGCATACATAATGGAATTCCCCCCTTTTTAAATGAATGTGTTTTTGAAATTAAGAATAAAGGCTCATTTCATGCATTTTATCTCTCCTATCTCACTGGTTGTGAAGCAATCACGAGTGTCTCAAACCAGTGAAAACATTTTTTGTTATTTCTACAATGAGTTTTAGGGAGGACATTTGGAAAACTGCTGATTTACAGGTTGATTTGCCTTTAAGATTTGGGGGCAGATTCAATTCCCTGCTTTGTTTTTTAGAACAACGCGGGAAGCACATTATTACTATTATTACGGTAATTTTAACGCACATGTTTGCTTGCGCCCACAGATGTGCGAGCAAAAATAAGCAATGAAATTAACCGTAGTAACCGTAGTAGTGTTCTAAAGAACAACACAGGTAATTGAATTCCCCTCTTGAAGTTTAGTAAATCAGCCCTTAAATCACAAAAAATAGTGTATTTTTTTTAATCACTAGTTCTGCATCTCAACCTTTTAATAGATCCCCTAACTCTGGGTAGCAAATTACATTTTATTTCAAAGCAGGATTTGCAAATCTGTCTTGTGCTAAGAGACAATATAGATGGATGAATTGTTAAGTACATGCATTTTATAGTGCTGTCTGAGTGCACAAGGATCTATATGACTTATTAAAATATATATCATATATGCATTCACAAATTGAACTGATACAGCACTTGTTATGCACACTTGTCTTGTAAAGAAATTTATGGTAGCTGTGTAGGTCACATCCCTTCTCTGCTAGATCTTACAGTTCTTAAATCACCACATGTCTCATAGGATTATAAATTTTAAACACATTTGAAATGAAAAGCTAGATCTATGACATAAAGGTGGCAAAAATTAAAGAGGAAAAGATAAGGAATTTATACAGCAAATGTGTGAAAAAAAATGTTTGAAGTTGTTCAAGCAGTCCAATCTGGTTTTGACTGAAATCTACATAAGTTCTCTGGTGATGTTGATGATATGAAGTTTTTCTTTCCCCCTGAAATGTTGACTGCGGTATCTGATGAGGAGTCCAATTTGCATATTCTCAATTTAGACCAAAGTAGGTGCTAATTGATTACTGTTGAATGTCTGCACGCTCTGATTATCTGCTTAGGATGCTCAGGGGGAAGTGAGGAAAAAACCTGAACGGCATGAGGATGTGCTCTTATTCATAGAGAGGAAATTAAAAATAAATGACTAGAGCTGGGGGGAAGGGGTCCTGGGACGATTACTAGTATAAATCTAAACCGGAAAAAATATGCAATTTAGATTTTATTTTTTCAACTATGTTTTAGAGTTATAAAAGAAAAAATTTACACAGGGATTGACTCAAAGGGTGAATCCATTTTATCTATAAAAGAGATAACAGAATAAGAATTTCTTTAAAAACCTTATAAGCTAAATAACCTTGAATAACCTAAACAACAATCTTTTGAAGGGGTTCTAGTGCCTTAAAAACCAGTTATATTGTCCTTCGTAATAAACAAATGATGTTAACATTAGAGATGCTCGGGCTCGGGTTTTGGAAAACCGAACCCACCCAAACATCGCAGATCCAAGTACTTATGCTCGCCCTCGGAACTGAAAATGAGGCAAAATGTCATTGCTGCATCATCAGATCTCACGAGTTTTGGATTCTATAAATACCGCCCTCCACGGAGATCCAGCTCCATTTCACAAAGAGATACAGAAGGGGTGGCAGGGCACTTGGCAGTCTCCAGTGCAGTTGGGCAGCATGATTAGTGAAAGAGAAATAGGAGGGCTGGCAGTGTTCTTAAAAGTCTCCGCTCACATGCTACTGTGTCATAGCTCACACAGAAACAGGAGAGGTGGCAGAGCTCAGTGCTGAAACAGAAATAATAGGGATGGCAGTGTTCTTAAAAGTCTACAATGACATTGTACTGTAGCATAGCTCATACAGAAACAGGAGGGGTGGCAGTGTACTTTTCACTCTCCAGTCACATTGCTCTGTTGCATTGCTCATACAGAAGCAAGAAGGGTAGCAGTGTTCTTTTTACTCTCCAGTCTCCAGTCATATTTTTATTCTCACTCTCCAGACTCCGTGCCGTTGGTCACACAGAAACAGGGGTAGCAGTGTTCTTATCATTCTCCAGTCTCCAGTCATATTGTTCTTGTCACTCTCCAGACTAAGTGACATTGGTCACACAAAAACAGGGGTAGCAGTGTTCTTGTCACTCTCCAGTCACATTGCTCAGTGCCATCAATATGGATTCATATCAGTCCACAGAAGACCAGGAGCACCAACCAGCTTCTGACACCAGTCATGAGAATACTAATCCCTCTATGTCATGTGCTAAAAACTATGTTCAACTGTATAATGGGATTAAGTCAGGGAAATAAAACTGTAAAACAAAAAGCTTTTACCTTTTTAAAGAAAAAAATCTTTCTAATAAAGGTGAAAGTATTCTGTAGAAAGACATAACATTTCCAACATCTCATTCTACCCAAAATATTAACAAGCATACCAGCATCATCTACCTTCTCTCAGCTAGATCCTATCACCTGCAATCTACACTATCATCATTGTCACCCTCATCAGTGTGTACATCATCCTCACACAATACTAATTAATCTTCGCTGGATTCCACCATTACAGTCTCTGTACTTTTAAGTAATTGCCGGTAATGGCCTTCCTCGTGGAAACTGTAGTTAATTTTATGACAGACCGTCATAATTTGGACAATTTGAATAATTTGGACAGACCGTGATTTTTGGACAATTCTTTTAGACCAGACCAAATGTCAAAATGTTGTGCTGACTCATCTGCATCACCACTGAGTGTCTTGGGAAAGCTAAGTTTTTTCCTAGCAGCAGTTGCCAAAGAAAGTGAGGGAAGAGGCATCATTGTGTCATGCACCACTTGAGCTGTCAGCTTGCTGACCAGGAGCTCCTTGCATCTCTTCAGATCTGGGTTAGTTGGAAAGAAAGAGAAGACATAGCTCTTAAACCTAGGACCATGCACAGTTGCCAAAATGTAGTGATCCGATTTCAAAATGCTGCTTACTCTCTTATCCTGGCGAAGTGGATAAAGTACTTGATCTATAAGTCCTACATAGTTTGCGGAATTGCTTAGTTTAATTTCCTCCTTCAATTTCTCAAGCTGCTTTTCCAAAAGTCTAATTAGGGGAATCAATTGACTCAAGCTAGCAGTGTCTGAAATCACTATACAGGTGACTACTTCGAGTGCTTTCAGCACCTTGCACAACACGGAAAGTATTATCCACTGAGCTGGACTGAAGTACATTCCCCCTCAAATTCTATTCTTTTTGCAGAAGCTGAAATCTGCTACATGCTGTTGCAGAATGCTGAAAATTACGCAAATTATTTCGAGACACAGGCAGCATCTTCTGCATGTCACTGTCCTTTTTTAAAAAGCTGTTGATTGTGGGAGCAAAACATAGAATGTGATGGATTTCTCCCTACTGTAATGCTCTCACAATATTGGTGGTGTTATCAGAAATGACATATCCTCAGGAGAGTCCAAGCGAGATAGGCCATGTTGAAATAACATCCCTTAGTTTTTCAAACAGGTTGTGAGTGGTATGCCTCATAGTGTAGCCAATGATACACAAATGTAGGATACCACTTTGTACTTGCAACAGGATGAGGGGGATATTTGTGTAGCTGGCGATGGAGCTAATGAGGATGTTGATGAGGATGATTTTTTTAGTGTAAGTCCTGCACCAGTGGAAGCAGTTCTTGCCTGTGATAAGAAGAAGGCCATTGTTATGCCTGGGCATTAGACCAAAAAATCCACCTCTTATGTGTGGTATTAGTTTTACCCAATCCTGACAACAGTTGTCTAACCATTTGTAGCGTTTGTAAAGCCACACCGACAACACCTTCCTCATCAATATCCTCGCTAGTGGTCCAAGTTAGTCCTGCATCCAAGTTGTTAAGGCTAGATGACTTCTCCCCTTTCCAGGATTCCTCTGGAGAATTGTTGAGCGCTAATCCCGCTGCTGCTGCTGCTGGTGATGGATCTTCAACGAAGAAGTTGAACAAAAAGAACTTGACTGCAGACAAACAGAGGGTCGTGTAATAGCAGACAGCAGAGTGAAATCCAGGCAAACGTCGAGGGCCGGCAGCAGACAACGTATCCCGAGATAAGCCGAGGTCAGAAGTCACAGGCAATACAACAAGGTCCAGAAACAAGCCAGGGGTCATACACGGGAAGTCAGATCTAGAACACAGCACAGGTACAGGGAAGCCTAGCTACACTGAGAGCTATAACTTGCAGTGAGGCTCTGTCCTCACTGCCTTAAGTAGTGAGGGAAGCCAATAGGAGTAGAGTGCCAGTGAGACCCCTCCCTACTGCACTACTCACCAAGTAATTGGCAATGTAGAATAGTGACCACATAATAATCAACTGTAGTATTCTCTCCCTCGGACAGAATGTTCTACCAATGCCATCCTAGCAATGTCCACCTAACTTGCTCTCTGTTTCAGTTCTAAACATTCCTACTCACACACATATACACAAAGCGTTATCTTTTTCTGCGCTGTGGATTGTGGATATATTCCTCAATCAACTGTGTTTCAATCCGGACGGATTTAGGTGGTGCGCACCACAGAAGACACATCGTGGAGTTTCCACTCATCTGAACCGCTTGTGTGGCGGGACGGGAACTTGGATCTATATTTCCCTTCATGGGTAAGATCTGGATGTTTCATTTATATGTTAGCCTGACTCATATATTGGCATAATGAACACCACCAACAGCGGATTGCTCCACTACTAATGTATTTCAGCTATTTACTACGGAGCTTTATATTTGAACATACCACTTAACTTGTGGGAACTTGTCATCTCATTTCACAGCCAGTATCGGGCGCAACCAAGTTGCTTCATTCATATCGGTATACAGAGCTCTTACTCTTATGGTCATTTGGACATTCCGTTATACATTAGCCTCTGGCTCTTTGTTGTGATATCTTTTACATCCTCAATATAGATTCATATTAGCTATAGATACATGAGTAATTTGGGAATCTATCTGTTGTTATAACTTTATTATATTTTTTATATATTATGTATTTATCTACTGTTGGAGTAAACATATATATATTTACCCATTGAGCCAATTTGTTTGTTTACTTTCATGTATCAGTATTTTCAATGGAACATCTTATGCGCAATCTGCTTTTTGGTTGATATCTTGAAATCTGATCACTACATTTTGGCAATTATGCTTGATCCTAGGTTTAGGAGCTATGTATTCTCTTTATTTCCAATTGTCCCAGATAACAAGTGATGCAATGAGCTCCTGGTGAGCAAGTTGACAGCTGAACTGGTACGTGACACGATAGAGTCCCTTCCTTCAGTTTCTCAGGCAACTGCTGCTAGGTACAAACTAAGCTTTTCAAAGAGACCCAGAGATGATTCAGCAGAACATTTTGACATCTGGTCTGGTCTAAAAGAATTTCCCAAACATCGTGGCACCTCTGCCGTAACTCCACCTGATCCTACTAACATCCAAAGAATATTGGAGGATTATTTTAACGAAAGCATAAAAATAGACACGTCAGATAAGCCCATTACATATTGGGGAAAAAAAAGGCAATTTGGAGACTTATGTACAAACTCGCTTTGCAATACCTAAGTGGTCCACCCTCCAGTGTGTACTTAGAATGAGTTTTCAGCACAGCCGGGAACTTTGTCGGCGATTGGCGTAAGAGACTACTTCCTTTAAATGAGGAAAAGATGATATTCATTAAATTTAACTGCAAATTTTACGCGGAAAGCCTTTACTGGCATTTACATCAATGTACAGAGATTTCAGTAATGGTGGATTCCAGCCAATGGCGGATCCAGGAGGGGGCAATTTAGGCCCTGCCCCTTTCTAACAGTTTAGGGTGCCGACGGCTGCACAGTATGTGCAGGTCCGTCCAGCCATGACAGGCAGGACGGACCTGCACAACCTGTAAACTTCCCTTTACAAGGCAGCGCCGCTTTAAATTTAAGCGCTGAAGACACTGAACTCGCCGGGGATGAAGAATCCGGAGGTTCATACATTTACCCCCTGGTTAGGTCTACTCTAAAAGAATTGACCAAAATTTGTGACACCTCTGCAGTTACTCTAACTGATCCTACTATCAACACCCAAAGAATGGTGGAGCATTATTATATTTTTTTAACGGTATAAAGACAAAAATTTTATTAACAAAGAAAATTGTTGCTTGCAGAAGTAATGTAAGCATGGATATCTAAATAGACGTGTATTTGTACTACTCAAACCTTCCACTTTGCTGCTGTTTCGTCAGTATTGCACAAAGTGTTTGTAATCTGCACTTTAAGTCAAAGGTACCTAGCTATATTTTAATTTTATTTGGATTGTGACTGTTTCGAAGCTCAGCGATGACTGTGTTTTTTGTTGTGAATGTCAGTGGCTTTTTTTAGTGCATTGTCGGGAACAAGATTCGATATACTCATGTCAGAGTGATTACAGCCAATTTTTGGACACCTGGCGGATTTACCCTTCACCCTTCTGAAGTTAGTTTTCAATCATCCTTCCAATTGCTTCTCACTCGTATGTGTGATAACGTACTTTGTTTTTCACTGGGTTCACCATCTCCAACTGTGTTATAGGACAAGTGTTCTTGGTGACCGCGATCATCTCATCTTCATCTTCCAAAGCTTCGTCTGCAGGGGCCGGTGATACACCCATTTGTTTTCTCAGATCTCTTAGCTGTTCTTCAAACTGGACATATTTATTGTCCTGCCTCAGGGTATCCTCTGTTATATTATTCTAAAGCGCAGTGTATCTCTCTTGTACAAACTCTCTTAAATCTGGGATCTCATCCGGTGAGTCATGTTTTAATTTATGTACGGTCTCCTGAACTGCATCTATAAATTGGTTTAAATCTCTTTTCAATGTAGCGTATTCCAACATGACGGATTCCATGCTGATTATAGATGACGATTATCATTGCTAGATTATTGACCCTTTCTATCCCCACACTATTTTTAGCAATCGTGCAGAGGCACTTAGTTCATGTGCATTATTTAAAGGAAAACTACATGGATTTTTTTATTATTATAATTTTGCAGTAAGCCTTCCTGTCTCCAGCCAGATGAGCTACAGACTTTTCATGTCCATGGTTGTCAAGAAATGTACCCGTCGGTGCCTCCCATAATGCTCCAAAGTAATCCTGGTTTTTGATCCCGCCAACAACTCCAATCTGACTCCTAGGAGCACCATGTGACTAGAATTTCCAGCAGGTGTGAAATTCCCAGGCATAGGGACTCTGTTCTTACTCTCTGTTAATTGTATCACCATTACCAATTTTTCAGGCCTACATTTTGTAGTGTCAACTTAAATGAACCTACATTTATTTATATATGTATATATATATATAATCTGTTTGTTATGTACTAGAGGCATCTCTAAAGTGTGAGTCTCAAATATTTTTCTACCATTTCAAAGTGCCTCATGTCTCTGTAATGTTACTGCTTCCTAGAGAATTTGTATGCTGAATATTGGGCACAACCTTCAAAATTGTTCTTAGCAGTGTGTGTATGAGGTGCTGGTGGTATACTTTATGCTAGTTTTAACAGATTTACCCTAATTATTATAATATTAAATTCTTCTGCTCCAATGTTATAATATAATATAACATTTCTTCCATCTTCATCTGTCCCTCAAAGCCTACCAGCCATTCACCTAACCTCATACTTGCCAACTCTCCCAGAATATTTGGGAGGCTTCTGAAATCCGGGTCGGTCTCCCGGGAGAGCAGGCAATTCCGATTCCCGGCCGGCTCTGCAAAGTAAATGGAGGGGGCGGGGCTTATTTATTGGCGCTGTGCACACTTCATTGTGGCCCCGCCCCCTAGTTTTATTTGTCGAAAAGATGACCGCTTTGAGGGCGGGACTAACGACATGATTCTTCGCACCTCACCCCCACACATCCACCTGCCCCTTCCCCCCCGGACCTCCTGGGACACAAGTTGCCAGTGTTGGCAACTATGCCTAAGCTTCTCTCCATGCTTATCACATCACATCTTTCTTCCCCTGTCCCGCTACTCGCTCATCTTGCGCTTGATCCCCTCTGACTACCCATTGTGCCTCCTGTCTGTTTGCCCTCCCTATAGGATGTAAGCTTTTATGAGCAGGGCCCTCTTCCCTCCTGTCTTTCTACCTATTCTTCTGCTCCAACTTCACTGTGCAAGCTATGTTTGGAGCTTTTGAAGTCCTGGTATTTTTTTTGTATATTTTCTGTACTGTTTTACCCTGTTGGGTCCACTACCTGTTTTCTGTACGGCGCTGTGGATATCTTGTTGCGCCCTATAAGTAAAGATTAATAATAATAGCAATATTCTCTTTCAATTTTGTAATAATACAAATTGTTATCTTATTGAAAGTAGGTACACAGTTTAACTTTACAGGCTCTGTATAGACTTGGTACAAATAAGATGTGTGTGACTTTCAATGTTCGTTACACCTTTGTTTACCTAGTTTAGAGTTAATCTGGATATACAACCTATGGAAAGTCACGAAATACACATTATGTTTGACAACACATTGTGGCATGAATAAGCTTGAACATGTGTGCACTAGGTGTGCAAAAACATCAAGGGTCTGAGTCATTAAGGAAAGTAAGGCAAAAAAGGGAGTAAATGTTCTCCAGGACAAACCATGTTACAATGCAAGGGGTGCAAATTTGTTTATTATTTTGCATGTAAGGTAAATAATGGCTGTTTTTTCATCTAGCAAACAAATACTCACTTTATTTCTACAATGAAATTGATCTAGGACATGCCCTATCCCAACTATAAATACGTCCCCACATTTTAAACTTACCTCCCCTCCAATGCAACATGGTTTTGCCCAGGTGCAAAGATGCACCTTTTTATGTTTTGCTCTCCTTAATGACTCAGGCCCTAAGAAATTGTACTTTTTTCCTCCCAACGTACAGATGTCTGCAATATTATACTAGTTTCAGATGAGCAGAGCCAGTGCAAGGTTTATCTGCACTCTAGGCAAACCATCAACCTACCGCCCCTGCTCCTACCAATATTCTCTTCCCAGGTCCTCGCACCTACAAATTCTGCAATTATTATTCCAGGAAAACTGCAGTATTTTTAGAGAGTGGTTTCTGCGCCATGCCGCTTTAGTGGGCATGACTATCGTGCAATATTTATCATTTTAGACAGTGGTAGGTGTCCCGCCTTTTTCCATCAAATACACAGACAATGCTGCATGCACTAGTTAGGTGCACGCAGTTCGCCCTTTACAAGCAGTTCAGGACATACCTCACAGCTGTCACTGCAGTCGGGACAACTCCAAGTCCACCCAAAATCGTGACTGCCCGACCAGAACCAGGACAGTTGGCAGACTGCTGAACTCTCCTACCTGTGCTTGTAGCTTTCATAACCTTCAGCTGCTGATCTGTTAAGATTAGTTGCTGCCTGTCTGGATCCTGCAATGTTGGGGCTCTGTTTGGAAAAAAGACGGATACATGAAATATGGAAAGACTAGCAATAGCACCTACGTTTAATAATTAGGCCTCTCTCCCTGCATCCAGACCCAACCTTTTAATTAATATATTCACATTTAATAAATAGAGCTATTTTATCCCGCCCCGGCATTTAAATTAATAGTATTCACTTTTAATAGAGACATATTGTCCCCCATGCAGCTTAACTTTATTTTAATAGGTTTGTTTATTAAATGTGAATACTATTTTCATCCAAAACAACCTTACTATTTATTAAATATGATCATACAGATTTAATAAATAGCCTTCCTTCTCCCCAAATTTATCCCCATATCCAATTAATAGCCCCCAAATCCTCCTAGCATTAAATTTAGATTTCTATCACCCTATCTTAAATTAATAGGTACCACATGAATCCACTATTATATAAAATAGCCCCCTCTACTATATTAATAGTTCACCATTAAATGATTAACCCCTTGGAGAACTAATTGAAATCTTGAGAAGAGATGTTGTTTTACTCTTTTTATTTCATGCAGTTTGAATAGTATTGAAAATTACAGAACACAGAAACACTGACTAAGGCATTAAAAAGGGCAGGACTACAAACTGTATTTTATAACATATAATAAATAACATGTAATTGTTTTCAGCAGTGAAATATCACTCCACCATTAAATTTATTGCCCAGACCACCTTCCTAAATACATTTAGAGCTCCCCTCGCCCCCACAATTATTTTTTTCCATACAAATGTCAGCAGGGGAGAATGCACGCCTGACTGGTGCTGCCGGCCACCATAGACCATAACATGTATCCTCTCGTCCTCCATGGGCACAACTTGCATCGTTGTGAGGGGCGTCGCACTGCTGCCTATCCCAGAAGAAAGAAAGAGAGGATGGCTGGAAATCTATAAGCTGTGCAGCGACCAGCGGCTTT